>NC_090448.1:642720261-643023291 GCF_031143425.1 Pleurodeles waltl
GAGACGGCGGGGCCCAGCGGAGCGGTGCTTGACAGGAAGGGCCCAGCGGAGCGGTGCTTGACAGGAAGGGCCCAGCGGAGCGGTGCTTGAGACGGCGGGGCCCAGCGAAGCGGTGCCTGAGATGAAGGGCCCAGCGGAGCGGTGCTTGACAGGAAGGGCCCAGCGGAGCGGTGCTTGAGACGGCGGGGCCCAGCGGAGCGGTGCCTGAGATGAAGGGCCCAGCGGAGCGGTGCTTGACAGGCGGGGCCCAGCGGAGCGTTGCTTGACAGGAAGGGCCCAGCGGAGCGGTGCTTGAGACGGCGGGGCCCAGCGGAGCGGTGCTTGACAGGAAGGGCCCAGCGGAGCGTTGCTTGACAGGAAGGGCCCAGCGGAGCGGTGCTTGAGACGGCGGGGCCCAGCGGAGCGGTGCCTGAGATGAAGGGCCCAGCGGAGCGGTGCTTGACAGGAAGGGCCCAGCGGAGCGGTGCTTGACAGGAAGGGCCCAGCAGAGCGGGGCCTGTCTTGGCGGGGCCCTCTTCAGCGGTGCCTTTCTGGACGGCGGGGCCCTCTTCAGCGGTGCCTTCCTGCACGGCGGGGCCCTCTTCAGCGGTGCCTTCCTGGACGGCGGGGCCCTCTTCAGCGGTGCCTTCCTGCACGGCGGGGCCCTCTTCAGCGGTGCCTTCCTGCACGGCGGGTCCCTCTTCAGCGGTGCCTTCCTGCACGGCGGGGCCCTCTTCAGCGGTGCCTTTCTGGACGGCGGGGCCCTCTTCAGCGGTGCCTTCCTGCACGGCGGGGCCCTCTTCAGCGGTGCCTTCCTGCACGGCGGGGCCCCCTTCAGCGGTGCCTTTCTGGACGGCGGGGCCCTCTTCAGCGGTGCCTTCCTGCACGGCGGGGCCCTCTTCAGCGGTGCCTTCCTGCACGGCGGGCCCTCTTCAGCGGTGCCTTTCTGGACGGCGGGGCCCTCTTCAGCGGTGCCTTTCTGGACGGCGGGCCCTCTTCAGCGGTGCCTTCCTGCACGGCGGGGCCCTCTTCAGCGGTGTTTGTCCTGTAATTCCAGGGAGTCTGACCTGGGCAGGACTCCCTGCTCAGTCGCCCTCCGACCGTGCAGTTGCTGGACCCTTCGGTGACAGTGTCCTGGGCCCTTGGGTGTCCTCCCTCACACCCGGGATGGGGCTTGTGGGGCCCTCCTGGTCCGCGCTCCTGCTGCCTGACTTCTCCGCCCTGCTGCCCTTGCCCTCCTTCGCTGTGGCTCTCTGGGCCTTGCCTCCCCTGGATGTTGTGGCAGGTGAAGTGTCAGAACTTTGGTCCTTGGGGGCAGCCGTGGCACTCCTCCCGCGGCGGCCCCTCACTTTCCGGGTCCTCTTTCCAGGGGGGGGGCTGGCTGTCCCCTTGCCGCTGACCGATGTCTCACTGCTGGCAAAGGGGGGACTCCAAAATCCATGGGCTACGCTGACACGTGAACCCGGGCTGGTGGTGGCTGAGGTGCTCTTGGGACTCTTAGCAGATGGAGGGGGTGGGTCAGGTGAGGGAAAGAGGTCAAGATTGGAGAGGTAACACTTTTTAGGACCAAGGTAAAAGGTAGGTGCAGTGGTTATGGGAGTGGAGGAAGAGGAGGTGGTTGTAGGAGAGTCAGGTGTGCTGTCCTTGGGTGAAGGTGCATGGGCTGCAGGCTGTCGTGAGGTGGTTGGCTGTTGGGTGAGTGGCTGCCTGCGTTTGTGTGTCTTGGAAGAGGGGGTGACAGACACAGTGGGAGAGGACACAGGGGACGTGTAAACGGCAGTGGGGGTGGTGACTGCACGTGTGCGGACTGTACTGGAGGGTGTGCTGGTGATGGGTGTACTGGCTGTTGGTGGTGTGCATGCAGGTGTGAGTGGAGACGTCACAGGGAGGGAGGAGGGAGACGAGGAGGTGGGGGACACAGAGGTGGTAGTGGCTCTTGGCATGTCTGCATCTGGGTGTTGCTTGGGTGAATGTTTGTGTGATCTGTGGTGCTTATGTCTGGATGAGCTGCCCTTGGGTGTTGAGGTGTGTGCAGGCTGGTCTGATGGTGTGGATGGGATAGGCAGAGGAACAGGAGACAGAGACAGGGTGGAGGCAGTTAGAAGAGGGAGGCTGGAAACAGGGACAATGGCTGCCGTCAGTGCTGAGGCCAGAGAATTGAACGATCGTTGATGGGCAGACTGACCCGAATGAATGCCCTCCAGGTATGCATTGCTACGATGCACCTCCCTCTCTACCCCCTGGATGGCATTCAAAAGGGTAGTCTGCCAAACAATGATGGTCCTCAGGAGGTCAATGACCTCCTCACTGAGGGCAGCAGGGGTAACAGTGGCAGGGCCTGAGGTGCCTGGGGCGAAGGAGACGCCCGCCTTCTTGGGCGAGCGGGCACGGAGCGTAGGCTGAGGGGCTGCTGGAAGGGCGGAGCTGGTGCGCTGGGTGGCGGCTGTACCTGTAGAGGTGGGGGGCACGGATGTTGCCACCACCGCTAGGGAGCTCCCTTCCGAGGACGTGTCGGTGTCGCTGGTTTCACCACGGCTCCCTGTTGTGAAGCTCCCCTCGCCCTCCGTATCACTGGTGGCCTCGGTGTCTGTGCCATGGCCCACCGGGGCCTTGTGAGTCGCATCTCCCTCGTGCTCCGGTGCCAAGTCTCCTCCGCCTGATGACGCTGAAGCACACATGCACAAGAAGATAAAGAAAAAGGGTGGGGGGAGACATAATAAAAGGTTGAGTACATGCATTGTCAACACCGTTGGCGGAGAGGACAGACACAGGAGCCTCATGCACTAAGCCGCGCAATCGGGGTACACTACTGAGTACTTGTGACTGGGCCAACAGGTCTAGGGACAACAAACGCGCACATGGGTGATGCAGGACCATGGCTAGCTGTACCTGGCACCGTACAGAGGTTGGGGGCGGGGGCACAGGGCCATGCCTAAAGGAGGGGACTACACTACAGAAAGCGCCCTGGCCTAATGTCACCCACAGCCCTCCTCCCCCACCCAGACGCCTCCACTGCGTGTAAAGATAGCTGAATGTGCTGGTACTCACCCCCTGTGTCTGCTGTGATGTCTTCACGTGCCCATCCAAATCGGGGTAGGCCACCGCCAGGATCCGGGACATCAGGGGGGTCAGGGTACGACTGGCACCCCTCCTAGGTTGGGAGGCCATCCCCAGCAGTGACTCAGCGGTCTTCCTGGTCCCGCGGCAGATGTCCTCCCACCTCTTGCGGCAGTGGGTGCCCCGTCTGTTGTGGACCCCCAGGTTCCGGACTTCCTTGGCGATGGCACGCCAAATGTCGATCTTCTGATGGGCGCTGACCTATTTGACATGTACAGGGTGGAAATTGAAATATCATCAATTTTCCGCATGATAGATGCGATTGGCCCCCCCTCCCCAACCTTGCCATGTGGCACATGCTCTCATCTGTCGTGCCTTGCACTCCTCATTCACTCTCCACCCCACCCCACCATCTTACATCCACCATACACAACCCAGGCATAGCCCATTCAACGTGCACACAGTGTACTTACCTGTTGGTCTGGAGGACCGTAGAGTCGCGCATACTGGGGCAGGACCCCATCCACAAGTTTCTCCAACTCTTCTGTAGTGAAGGCAGGGGCCCTTTCCCCAGTCGCAGCAGCCATTGTATCTCCCAGACCGAGGTCACAGCAGCACTTGCAGTATAGGTCCTCTCCTGTGGATGATCAGGTCTCGAGTGATTAATCAGATACAAAATGGCGGTCACGCCCGCGGCGGCGCGTACCGCCGCGGTGCGTTCCGCGACCGCCGGCGCAGCTAATCATTGGCTCGTGAAACCCATAGGGTTCGATGTTAACCAATGCGGCTTTGCGCCGCGTTCTTCGACCGCCTACCGCCACGGTGTGTCACGCCAGCGCATTGACCTCACATCCCACTGTCACACTTCTCAGGTCAGGCAGCCGCCATTACAAGGGACCACAGGGCTTAATTACTACTGCGTCACACAGGCCTAGGCCTTGCATTGCCACTCATACAAGCCATTCAATGCATTGATAATCGTGTACTGTGCAAGCTGTAGTTACGTACCTGTGGGTTGTTTGACTCTGTGCTCCATGTTGTCCTTCCTAGGCACCGTCCGCTGGGACATGCGAGGAGAAGGATGAATCCTCCCGTGTACCGACCGCTGGTGGACCTGTCGACAATGGAGGAACGTCATATAATACTTCGATACCGACTTGACCGAGCCACTATACATGAACTGTGTGCCCAGCTGGAGCCAGCACTGATGTCCCCCATCCGCCAACCCACAGGAATTCCCTCTCTGGTGCAGGTTATGTCAGTCCTCCATTTCTTGGCAAGTGGGTCTTTTCAGACAACAGTGGCCATGTCATCAGGGATGTCTCAGCCTATGTTTTCTAAGATTTTGTCCAGAGTGTTGTCTGCCCTGACGAAATACATGCGGAGCTACATAATTTTCCCTGAGGAGGGTGATTTGGCCACTGTGAAGGCTGACTTCTATGCCCTTGGACATATCCCCAACATCATTGGTGCCATTGATGGGACCCATGTGGCCTTAGTACCCCCAAAAGACGATGAGCAGGTGTACAGAAACAGGAAAAGTTACCATTCTATGAATGTCCAGGTGGTCTGTTTGGCTGACCAGTACATCTCCCATGTAAATGCCAAGTTCCCTGGGTCAGTGCATGACGCGTATGTTATGTGAAATAGCAGCATCCCCTATGTGATGGAACAGCTACAGAGAGACCGTGTGTGGCTAATTGGTGACTCTGGTTACCCCAACCTGCCGTGGCTACTGACCCCAGTGAGGAATCCCCGGACCAGGGCAGAGGAACGGTACAATGAGGCCCATGGGCGATCTAGGAGGATCATAGAAAGGACCCTTGTGGTCCTGGAGGCCAGGTTTAGGTGCCTGCATATGACAGGGGGATCCCTAATGTACTCACCCAAGAAGGTGTATGACCCACTGCGTGACTTCTGGTTTGTTCGGCCATGGAGTAAAGCAAATTGACATTGGTATGTTGTCATCACAAAGTAACTGTACATTTTTGACCCGTTATGCATAATACATTTGTTAAGAATACAAGCAGACTCCTGAGTGTTTTATGTGCAATAAGTGATTTATTTAAAGTGCTACGTATAGGTCCATGATAGTAAAACGGTGATGGGTGGGGGTGGAGTGATGTCCATGGCAGAGTCCAGTTCTCGGTCGCACAGGTGCATTGTCCATATGCCTGTGGAAGGATGGAGCAGGGGCAGTTCAAGGTTGGACAGGGTGACGATGTGGGACAGTGGAATGACATCCGGGGGGATCTTAGGCTGGCGGGGGTCTTGGCATCCTACTCTGTCTTCCTTTGTGATCTCAGGCTCCTCTTGCGGGGTGGTTGATCTTCAGCAGGAGGTGGGGTTCTGGTGGCCCGTCGTTGTGTGGGGGCCTCCTGTCCATTAGCGCCGGCGGAGGTGGTAGGCTGTTCCTGGTCCGGGCTGGTGACAGGGTCCCTTTGGGGTGCCACATGGTCCCGCAATGTGGTGACTATTAGGTTCAGGGCCTGGACGATGTTCCTGAGCTCCTCTCTGTACCCCATGTACCGTTCCTCCTGCTGTGCCTGGATCTCCTGGAACCTGGCCATTACCGTCGCCATCGTCTCCTGGGAGCGGTGGTATGCTCCCATGATGGTGGTGAGGGCCTCTTGGAGAGTCGGTTCCCTGGGCCTGTCCTCCCCCCCCTGTCGCACTGCAGCCCTCCCAGTTGCCCTGTTTCCCCGGGCCTCTGTCCCTTGGACGGTGTGCCCACTACCACTGCCCCCAGGTCCCTGTTGTTGTTGGGGTGTTGGGTCAGCCTGGGTGCCCTGTAGTGGCGGACACACCGCTGATTGACCTGTCCTGGAGACAGAGGCATGGGCCCGCTGGGTGGGAGCGGTGCTAATATTCCCAGAGGGGGTTAGGTCTGCTGTGGCCTGTGTCTGTGTGTGGGGAACCGACTGTCCAGAGGTCCCCGATGGTCCGGGCTGGTCATCAGGTTCCAGGTCCACAGAGCTGCTGTCCTCACTGCGGGCCTGTTCTGGGGGTGGGATGGACATATCTGGACCCTCCTGGCCGGTGTGTTGGCGTTCGGGCCCTGCAGGGGTGAAAGAGTATGGTTATTGCTTCTGTGTGTTCCATGGTGTGCGATTTGTGGGTGCCCTTGTCCCCCAGTGCTGGCATCCCCTTGTGGCAGGAGTTGTGAGGGTGGTTTGTGGGGGGGATGGGTATGTGCAGTGGTCATGCATAGGTGATGGGTGTCCATGGTTTGTGTTGGCATTCAGGGTTTGGTTTTGGGTTGGGTGAGTTGTGCTGGTGAGTCATTGGCAGGGAGGCTGTGTGCTGGGGGTTTGGGGGTGAGGGTGGGGGTGTGGGTTGGCATGCTGGTGGTTGGGGGGGGGGAGTAGTTGAGACTAGACTTACCAGAGTCCATTCCTCCGCCTACTCCAGCGAGGCCCGCAGGATGCAGGATGTTAAGGACCTCTTGCTCCCATGCTGTGAATTCGGGAGGGGTGGGTGGTGGTCCGCCGCCAGTCCTCTGCACAGCGATGTTGTGTCTGGAGACCATCGACCGTACCTTCCCCCGTAGGTCGTTCCAGCGCTTTCTGATGTCTTCCCGGTTTCTGGGATGCTGTCCCACAGCGTTGACCCTGTCGACAATCCTATGCCATAGCTCCGCCTTCCTGGCTATTGTGGTGTGTTGCACCTGTGTGCCGAAGAGCTGGGGCTCTACCCTTATGATTTCCTCCACCATGACCCGGAGTTCTTGGTCAGAAAACCTGGGGTGTCTTTGGGGTGCCATGGGGTGGTGTGGATGAGGTGTGGGGTGGTGTTTGCGGTGATGTGAGTGGTGGTGTGTGGTGATGTGTGCGTAGATGTGGTGTGGTTGATGATGTTGGGTTCCTGTGTGTGTTGGGGTTTTCGATTGCTGTTCTCTCTCTGTCTCTCTCTCGCTCTCTCTTGCCTTCTCTCCGATTTCCAACTAGTGGGGGTTTGTGGGTGATGTGGGTGTGTGTTTTATAGTTGCTTGGATGTGTGGGGGTGGTGTTTGTATGTGTATCAGGTGTGTGTATTTCAAATTGTCCAATGTGGCTGGGTTTTGGAGCCTGGGTGTGTATTTTGACCGCGGCGGTGTGTACCGCCAATGGAATACCGCGGCTGAAAGACCGCCGCGTGGATTGGTGGGTCGTAATGGCATGGGCGTGTTTGTGTTGGTGTGGCGGTGGAGGTTTGGTCATCTCCAGTTTATCGCTGCCCGCTGATGAGGCGGCCTTCCGTGGATGTCGGGTTTTTGGCGGCTTGGCAGTTGATGGTCAGAATGACCGTGGCGGGTTTCCGCGGCCGCGGCGGTAGAATGGCAGTCTTCTGACCGGCGGTAAGAGCCTTTTACTGCCGAGGTCAGAATGACCCCCTTTGTCTTTTACGAATGACTATCCTAGGTAAGGGAAAAACCGATCGAGTGGTTTCAACAGACAGATAGATTCGTGAAGCTTGCAAAATGTCTCTGGCAAGATTTAAATACATTGTTTGAGATTATTGTTCCGCCAGACTTGTGGCTTGAGTGCAAGAGAGGGGTAGATTGGCCCACAAAGGAGCCGGCAAGGGATAAAGTGACTGAAGCACCTTCTGAAGAGGTGATGAAATATTATCATAAAGTAATTGAGTTTTTGAAACAAAAGGTGTCGCCGAAGGTGACTGATTGGCAGAAAATCGACCGGACCTCTCAAGAGGTTAAAGAGTCAATACATGCATATTATGAAAGGTTGTTGAAGGCATTCAAACATTACAGTGGTACTGAAACAATTGAACCGAAGGACATGAATCATCATGTGTTCAGATTCGTCGAAGGGCTGAGACCGGAGGTCAGCCAAATGATTAAAAATCATTTGATTTGTTGGCAAGCTAAACCGATTGATGAAGTATTACAGTATGCAAAATACTGTAGTGACGAAATTGAGTTGAAGCAGAAAAAGTTGAAGGAGAAAGTGATGGTGATGCAGATAAGGGCTGCACAGGCTGGAATACAGGGAAATGGTGTTCAGCAAATGATACAGCAACAACCGCAATTGAATGGTGTGTTTCAGGCACAGCCGAGAGGTAGAGGTCAAGGGTTTGTGAACCGTGGTTCGGACATGAATAATGTTGTTATTAAAAATGATGGTCAAGGAGTGAAAAAGATGTCACCATGTCATGCGTGCGGGGGCGTGGGACATTGGAAACGGGATTGTCCGAATATAATGCAGGATGGTACCGTTCAGCAGAGTATTAATGCCGGTACACTACAAAATTCACGAGGTCCAAGAATGAGACACCAGAATCAGAACTATCAAAATAATTTGGTGCAAATGTCAGGGGTGCAACCCATGCAGCAAATGCAGATGCCGCGTTTCCAAACAGTGCCAGTACAACCAATACAACAGCAGATCCCTATGGTGCCTAGACAGCAAATACAGTTACCCCTAGCTCCGATGGGACAGCAACAGGTGACGCTTCCTCAGCAGGTCACAGGTCAGGTAACAAATCAAAACAACACTGTACAACAATTCCCATTACGAGGTGAACATGATATGAATGAGGATTGGTCAGATGACAGCTCAGACAGTGAAGAGTGCAGACTCGCAGCATCCCTAGAGGTAGACCAGAGAGGCCCATATGTGGAGGGAAAAGTAATGGGCTATAAGGTCTCATTTTTGGTTGATACGGGAGCTACACGCTCTACGGTTCGCAGTGCAGAGGTACCAAGATTACCTCTCTCGGGGCGCACCATACGAATGGTTGGTGTGGCTAACCAGTACCTGACTAATCCAATCACTGACCCAGTGCAGGTTGAAATCGGAAATTTCCAGGGCCTGCATAGATTTGTTGTATGTGATTCAAGCCCAGTATCCTTATTAGGAAGAGACTTATTGTGCAAAACCAAATGTTCAATTACCTGTTCCAATGGTGGAATAGAGGTTCAGACAAACAGTGATGATGAGGCAGATGAGGGTCAACTCATAGAAGAAGGAGGAGAGATGAATGAAGATTACCCTCTAATTACTTTATTCCCAGTGTTTACCCTGATCGATCTACCTGCTGATCTGCAAGGATCGGTAACAGAGAAAGTATGGGATTTGACTGGAAAGGAAGTTGGATTAATCAAGGGAGTAGGTCCAGTCAAAGTGCAGATAAAGCAGGATGCAGTGTTCCCACAAGTACCACAATATCACATGACTCAGGATGTCCTTATTGAAGTGACACAGATAAATGCGGATTTTCTCAGACGGGGAGTTCTGAAAGAGGTCCTGAGCAGTCCATGTATCTCTCCTATTATGGGTTTGAGAAAACCCTGTGGGAAAGTTCGTATTGTGCAGGATTTGAGAAAAATAAATGAAATTGTGATAAAATGCTGCCCTGTGGTTCCCAACCCAGCGGTAATAATGTTCCAGGTTCCTTGTGACGCTGAATGGTTTACCGTAGTAGACCTATCACAAGCGTTTTTCTCGATACCACTTTACGAAGACAGACAGTTTTTGTTCAGTTTCAAATTCCTGGATAAGGTATACAGTTGGTGCAGAATTCCTCCGGGGTTTTCTGAGTCACCATCCATCTTCAATCAGATATTGAAGAAGGATCTGGAACCTCTCGTGTTGCCTTACAATTTGACTCTTATACAGTACATTGATGATTTGTTGATTGCATCCAAAACCAGAGACAGCTGCAAATATGATACCATTGCATTATTGAATCATTTAGGGAAAAACGGACATAAGGTGTCACCTAAAAAGCTGCAGTACTGTCAAAAAGAAGTGAAGTATTTGGGGCATCTGATTGAAAAAGGGTCCCGAAGAATATCAAAAGAGAGAATAACAGCTGTTTTACAAATGAATCCTCCAACAACAAAGAGAGATGTCAGGGTGTTCTTGGGAATGGTGGGCTACTGTCGCCAGTGGATACCCAACTTCTCGATTATTTCAAAACCACTAATAAAACTAACAGGAAAAAAAGTTAAGGATGAACCATACACAATCACATTAACAAAAGAAGAGCTTGAGTCATTTTTAGAGCTGAAAGAGTGCATGTGCAGGGCTCCAGCATTAGGAATGCCTGATTATGAGAAACCATTTATGTTGTTCTGTCATGAACGTGATGCTTGTTCTTTGTCTGTTTTAACACAGGTCCATGGAGATGCAAATCGCCCTGTAGCATATTTTTCAGCTACTTTGGACCCTGTCGCAGCAGCCTTACCGGGTTGTTTGCGAGCAGTTGCAGCAGTTGGTCAAAGCCTTTCACAATGTGAGGGCATAGTCATGGGATACCCTTTGACAGTTTTGGTTCCACATTCTGTTGAAATTCTGCTGACACGAACTAAGACACAACATATGACAAATGCACGACTTACCAAATATGAGACGATTATTCTGGGGTCACCCAATGTTACGTTGAAAAGGTGCACTGTGCTGAACCCGGCAACTCTACTTCCCAATGAGAATACAGAAATAAAAGATGGGGAAGAGTTTGAGCATGATTGTCTGGAGGTGACTGAGCTTAGTACCAAACCTCGCTCAGATATACAGGATACCCAGTTAAAGGAAAACGATTGCATTATGTTCGTTGATGGGTCCTGCTTAAGAGATTCGACAGGAACCTTGAGAGCTGGTTATGCAGTATGTACCATATCTGGCATAGTCGAAGCCTCCTGGCTCGAGAAACTGTTTTCTGCACAGGTGGAAGAATTAATAGCTCTCACAAAAGCCTGCCATGCTGCTGTAAATCTGAAAGTCACAATCTATACAGACAGTAGATACGGATTTGGAATTGTACACGATTTTGGTCAACTCTGGTTACAGAGAGGGTTTATGACATCCTCTGGTTCGCCAGTGAAAAATGGAGAACAAATAACAGATTTGTTACATGCTGTGAGAAAACAGGGCTGATTGCAGAGGCCCCATAACTTTTTGCCCCCATTTTCCTCTTTTTGCTGGTGTTTTCCTGACTTTGATGGTGCCCTGGGTACTGCTAACCAGTCCCAGGGCCTGTGCTCTGTGTAAAATGGATATGCAAATTAGGCTAATTATAATTGGCTAATTTAACCTACCTATAAGTCCCTAGTATATGGTAGGGCATGTAGGTTTAGGGACCACAGCATAGGTGATGCACACCTAGGTGCATTGCTGAGGTGCCCAGTGTCATTTTAAAAGCAAGCCTGCCTTGCTGGCTGCTTTTAAATTAAAGTTATATGCATATTCGACTTTGGAATTAAAGGTACTTCCAAAGTCTTAAACTACCTTATTTTTACATATAAGTCACCCCTAAGGTGTGCCCTATGTGCCCCTAGGGCTGGGTGCCATGTAACTATAAGCAGGGACTTTATAAAAATAGATTTATAAGCCCTGGTGAGGTAAAAACAGCCAAATTCGTTTTTCCCTCATTGAAGTAAATGGCCTTCATAGGCTAGAATGGGCAGACTTTATTTTAAATTTTAAAGTCTCCTTAAATGTTACATACCAAGAATTTGGTATCAAATTGATTGTTGTAATAAATCCCACAACTTCCAGTTGTTGGATTTAATATAACTTGTCCAGGTAAAAAGTTTAGACTTTACCTAAAAAGTTGCCAATTTCAGCTCTGCATTGTTTTTGCTGCTGTGCTCTGATTGGCCAGCCTGCAGCAACTTCTGCCAGGCTACTTTGATGAGGTGTGAAGTGGCCTGGCTTCACACAAAGGAATGTGCTTGGGGGAGAGAATCTCCCCTCAGCAGATGGTGAGGCAGGAAGGGGGAGGGCTGCCAAACTGGTCTTCAAAGGCAGAGAAGGACATTTGCAGCACCCAGCAACACTCCCACATCCTGCAACCCCAGACAATTAGGTGCCCCCTTGATTAGATTAGGAGAGGGCAGGAGAGGGGTGTGTTTATGATTTTTAGCCACACCAGTGGGTGGGCTCAGCCAGATGTAACCTCCAAAAATCAGATTCATCCATGTTGGATTTTTAGAGACTGTTGCCTTCTGGGATGGATTTTTGCCACACTTCCCAGGAAGTGGTCATCACAGGGGGACGACCTTGTCCCTGATTGGAGAACCAGGGCCCCCCTGCTTTTCACCCAGGAGCAAGAATAAAACTGGCAGACCTGCCCCCACACCTCAGATTCCCTCCAGAATTCAACAAGAAAGGAACTAAAGAAGAAGAAGGACTGCCCTGATGGACCCCTGGCCTGCACCTGGACCCTGCACTCAGAAGGACTGCACCAGCTGCACACTTGGGCTTCACCACAAGAAGGACTTTGCCTGGCTTCAACTGGTTCAAGGAGGGACTCCCTGTTTGCTACAGGTGAAAAATTGCTAACCAGAGTCCCCTGCACCAACTCCTGAAGAAAGCGACCAGCTGACCACTGTCCAGTGGCCAAAAAGGAGTTCGCGCCAGGTGCATTCTGGGAGTTGAAGTCCACACCCCCCAAGGACCATCACAGAACTTCTGGACCCTTGGGGTGAGCTGTGGACCCCAAAAGAACCTTAAAAGAACATCTGGGTGAAGCCCCAGAAGTTTGGAAAAGATTTGAGAATTTTTGGAAAAAAGCTCCAGAGAGGGACCGACCCGCCGCGGAAATTCTAGCCGGCTTGCCTCAACCGCGACCCGGCCTGACTTCGTGGTTCGTCCCGGTAAAGAAAAACATCCAAAAAAGAGACTAAGTCCGAACGTAAAAAGTTGACCGGGACCTCCCAGCCATCGTATCCGAGAAGGGCTCCATGGACGTCGGATCAAGATCCAGGTTTACCCCGGTCGAAGGATTTTCATCTCGAAAAAACGACTAAGTCCGAAGGTAGAAATCACCACCGAAGAAACCCACATCGCGTATCCGGACAAGGGCTCCAGGAGGTCGGATTCAACTGGCAGGTTCGTCCCGGTGAAGAAAAACTTCAAAATAAAGACTAAGTCAGAAGGTAACTTTTTAACCGAGGCCTCCCGCGACCTGTAGCCGAGCAGGGCTCCATCGCGGTCGGCCTGAAAGTTTGACTTTGCCCCGGTCGAGGTGCAACCAGATGACCCGATTGGCGCTTTTTGTTTCTAAGCGCTAGAAAAGTAATAATTCTTTAAAAATTCATATCTCCGGTTCCCCTGAACCCATTTTAATCGTTTTTGTGTCATTTTAAAGATAAAAATATAAACTATTTTTATAAATTGGTTTTGGATTTTTAAACTGTTTCCTGTGTTTTATTTAATTACTGTTTTGTGATATTTGAATGCTTTACACTTTGTCTCCTAAGTTAAGCCTTGTCGCTCGTTGCCAAGCTACCAAGGGTTGAGCTGGGATTAATTTACTGAGACCTAACTGTACCTATGTGGAGGTTAGTGGCTTGTTGCTAGGTGTAGGTACCTACCTGCCCTACCAATAACCCATTTTCCAACACATGCGATTCAGATGCCTCTTGAAATTGCCGTGGTGAAGTGCAGTGCTCACACCAGATCACAAGACTTTGTGTCAATGGGGAATGGTTATGCAGACCAAGTTGCCAGATTTTGTGCATTAAACTGTATATCTTTTAAGGAGCAGTGGGAACTGTTGCCACAACCTGAGAATGACACAACCTTAAGCCTAGCATTACAAGTGGTTGATACCTTAGACGAATTAAAAACATTACAAAGCCACGTTGGTAGAGAAGAAAAACGTTCCTGGAAGAAAATGCAGTGTGTACAAAGAGCAGATGATATTTGGGTGTCAGGAGAGGGAAAACTGGTTTTACCAAACAGTCTTCTGTCGCAATTTGCCCGACTGTACCATGGGCAGGCACATTTAGGAAGAGATGCCATGATCAGATCCTTTAAGATCGATTGGTTCAATCCAAAATTCAGACATGCCGCAGAAATTACTTGTCACAGGTGCGTCATTTGTCAACAGATGAACTCTGGAAAAGGAACTGTGGTAACTTTCAGCCACATTGGGAGAGCTGGTGGTCCATTTAATAAGATACAAATGGATTTCATTGAAATGCCTGTTTGCGGAGGTTTGAGGTACGTGTTGGTGATTGTGTGTGTTTTTAGTCATTGGATTGAGGCATATCCCACACGTAGGAATGACAGTCTCACGGTTGCAAAACTACTACTCAGAGAATTAATACCCAGGTTCGGGTTTCCGATTTCTATAGAATCAGATAGGGGAAGACACTTCGACAATGAGGTGATTAAACTTCTGTGTGCCGCACTCAACATTGAACAAAAGCTGCATTGTAGCTATCGCCCTGAAGCCTCAGGACTAGTCGAACAGATGAATGGTACTCTGAAATCAAGAATAGCAAAAATGTGTGCAGCAACAAACATGAAGTGGCCAGATGCATTACCTCTAGTGCTGATGTCTATGAGAAACACACCAGATAAGAAAACAGGATTGTCCCCACATGAAATCCTCATGGGCAGAGCAATGAGGTTACCAGAAGTACCTGCAAACGCACTAGTGAATATTACAGATGATATGGTGTTGGATTACTGCAAAAGTTTGGCTCACGTGATTCGCTCTTTCTCTCACCAGGTGGAAGCTAACACGTTACCACCAATCGGCGAACCAGGACACTCTCTGCAAGCTGGAGATTGGTTGGTTGTCAAGAAACACGTGAGGAAATCGTGTCTTGAGCCGCGTTGGAAAGGGCCATATCAAGTAATACTAACAACAACTACTGCTGTAAAGTGTGCCGGGGTTCCCAACTGGATACATGCCAGCCATACAAAAAGGGTAACGTGTCCTGTTGAAGAGGAACTTGAAAATTCCGGTACAGCAACTTCAAGAGAAGAAGTCTTAGAGTCAGAGATCAGTCAAGAAAGATCTGAGACTGCAGGAGAGCCCGCTGAGAACAGCCGTGTCCCTCAAACTATCAGTGAGTTCGAGAGAGGTGACAGAGTGCCAATCTCAGTGGAGGCAGCAGGAGAACAAAGACAAGAAGAGGTTCTCCCAGAAGCAGACGATTACAATTCAGAGTCTGAATACAGTGTCGAACAAGAAGGAGAAAGAGACGGAGAAGTGGTAAATTTGAATCAGAACGAATCAGAATCTCCCGAACAAATCCCAAGCCTATCAGGAGAAAACACCATATCACCAGAGGAGGGTGCTGTCCAAAGTACTGAAGGGAAACGCCGAAGTAAGACGAACAGAGGTGACAATTGGCCAGACAAATCACACTTTAGAATAAGAGAAATAACAAATGAAACAATAATAGAGGAAAGCGATACCTCACGAGCAGACAATCTGAGTGAAGGAGAACAGCAAGGAGAACGAAAATTAAAAAGAAAGAGAATAGCAAACAGAAGATATACAGGTCCTGAATGGGCATATGCTACAACTTCTGAATGGCAACAAGAATTCTTAGCGTTCTGTTTTGATCGAGAAATACCAGGCCAGTACTACGGTACCTGAAGAATATACAACAAGAAAGCTGAGATAAAGATTGAAATTGTGAAAGCTGAAAAATAATAATAAAAAGTCTTAAGGAAAAAAAAAAAAAAACTACCGGAAAGTGACATTAAACCTGGATTTGACTTATAGAAACCTGATTACGACAAGCTGCTAACCTGAATTGACGAAAAGGGTCCTGGAGTGAGTGAAGACGCTGTAAATTACGCAGAAAGAGTTTGCTGCTCAGAGTTGATTGTTGATCTGCTATTCTGATTCTATACAAACATGGCTTATAGTAACAAAGGAAGTAAAGTGTGTGGTTGGTTAGGACTTATGATAGGTGTTGTATGCGCAATAATGATTGTGGGAGTGATTGTGGGAATGCCATGGAGAGAGAGTGAAACTATTAATGCAACTTTAAAACCTGAGACTACTACTACAACTAATAAACTATCACCATGGGAGAAATTTGAGAAAGACGCAAGACATCTGCATGAGGGAACTAATACAAAAGGGGAACTTTCTACTAATGTTTTCTATCGCTTATTAAATGAGTATGCGGAAACTATGGATGCGAAAGACTGTTATGTATGTACTAACCTTCCTTCATCTGTGCAGGAGGGAGTTACTTATCATAGCCTCCCTCTTACGTATGGGATCAGCTGTAGCTTGCTACTAACAAGATTTTATGATCAAGAGCATGTGCAATATTTTTATTCAAATTTAGATGTTGTGTTTTCTTTTGTGCCTGTTATTGAATTCTTAAATAAGCTAGCTAAAGAGCATGATATAAAATTAGTTAGAGGATTCTTTGAGCCAACACTAACATTTGGAACTGCTTATGCGCATCGCAACAATTTAACATGCTTACTGTCTCCTGTGGAGAAAAGCTTTTTAGATCATACAGATGATAGACGCAAAGCATTAAAAGAACAATTAGAAAAAGGTTTAGAAAAACGCACTTATGCAAATTATTACGCTTATACTGCAATTAAAACACAAGGAAAGTTAGCTATAGATGCATTACACGTAGGCAGACTCTGTATATATAGACCGAAATCTGATCAAGATAATTTGTTTGTGGGAACGAGTGAATGTAGGCATGTGTTTCTGTTTCAGAGCAAATGGACCTTTATGTTAAATGGACAAGACCCAGCGATTCCTGGAATCTATTACATCTGTGGGTTAAATGCATATTACCGTCTCCCTAAGGGATGGTATGGGACATGTTATTTGGGAATAGTATTCCCAAAGATCTACCAGATTGATGACTTAAAACAATTACCTAAAACGTCTGAATTACAACATGCCAGACAAAAACGAGAATCAGTGGCGGCTGTCATTGGTGACATATTTGGAGCTATAATCCCTTCAATAGGGGTTATCCTAAATTCTATGAAAATTCAAAAGTTGTCTACTATTGTGGATAACATGCTGACAAATTTTACAGGAGCCATACTCCTGATGGATACTGAACTTGCTGCAGAAAGAGCTATGACTCTTCAAAACCGGCTTGCTTTAGACATTCTTTTAGCAAAGAGTGGAGGTGTGTGCAAGATGCTTAATGAACGTCATTTCTGCTCATACATACCTGATAACAGTAAGAAAATTAGAAACATGCTTACTAACCTGACTAGAGATAGTACAGATTTGAAGGATCTAAAAGAAACTGGTGTTTGGGAGAAATTTGGGAAAGGAATTGCCCAAGTGGGAAGCTGGTTTACCAACATTTGGAATGGGGTACTTGCAAAAATTATGATGGGATTATTAATTGTTCTGATTTGTTTATTGGGATTTTGGGGAATATGCAAAATTAATGACAAGGTGAAAAGAATTTGGACTAAAAGAACCAAGAGAAATGAAGAAAATGAAAGAGAGAAAATGTTCAATGAAATATAGGAAAGTTCACATAAAGGAAAAGATGTTGAAATGCGTATTATGCGCAAGGTGAAAAATTAAGACTAAAGAATTTGTGATGACGAGCGTCATCAGAGGAGGGACTGAGAGAGCGTAGCTTTATAATACATATTATAGACGTGAAATGCTTATGATTAACAATACTGCATCAAATAAAATATTCGTTGAAATATATTAATTAACATAAAGGATTTTATGTGTGTGTAAACTAATGTCAACTATAAGAAATAATCATTCATAAATTGCTAAAACTGTGTACATTTAAACGCATAACACTGCATTCATTAGAACTCGTATATCTTAAAGTTAGCAAGAGTCAAGCAAAGCTGTGTAGCTCTCATATTAAACTGTATTTTTCCGTTTCTTCAGTATGCTGACTCGCAAAAGGCCATGACCCAGCGATTGTTCTTTTCCTTTCAATAGTTTGCAACAGGACCACATTTTCCCATCCGCATGCTAGCAGCTTTTAGAATAGAATTATGCGCTTTGAAACATTATTGGACACTTCCAAGGACGATGGAGCGAGGAGAAGAGAACTTTTGACCTGACGAGTGCCAAGGAGATGAAGTAACCCCGGATGAGCCACCTACGAAAACGTCAATTATGATGACCAATTAGAACATGATAAAGTATCCAAAATGACAAAATGCATTACTTAATGTATAATTTGATAGGTTGACAATGGTAGGGTGTATTGACTGACCAATAGAATTTTGGGGGAATGAATCACGAAAAAGAGATAAAAACCCATGACACAGGAAATAGACAGCGCATTAGGTAGGGAATGATATCGATTGCATCTCGAAACTCTGTCACTCTATTTGGTGACCTGAGACTTAGAGAAAACCATCCTTGCCCATTAGACTGCCCCTACACTTTTCTCCTTATGAGAAGAGTGTCTTTTCCTTTTAAACTTAGATAGACTGACGGCGATCTAACTGATGTCCTGAAGACGAAGACTAATCCTGAATGCTGACCTAATCAGAGGAGGGTAATTATATGTTGCTAATTGAAAAAATTATTTATTTGCCTTTTCTTTCTAGGTACCAACTGCTGTATGTTTTTGATTAGAGACCTTAGTTAGATGTTTCCAAATTGGTGTTCGAAATTGTTTTGCATGACGCCCAACATGCTAATGCTAATTAGAGGTTAGACGAGGAATTCATTTTGACTGACAAACTGACGTGACTGACATGATGCTATGCTGAACTTGTATCTTAGAACATTCAATGTATTGTGATCTGGTTATACTCATCTGATTATCTATGCTTCTGATTTCTGCACTATTGAAAGCTTACTGTGGTTGTCATCTTGTAATTGTGCTTATATGCTTCTTGACTTTGAGATTGATGCCTTTGCTACTAGATTGTAATTAATAGGGAATAAAACTCATATAACTTCATTAAGGTGTGGTTATTCATGACTGAAAGGTCATGATTGCGCCGCATGTTTATTAATGCCTAAAGCGAGATATATTTTGGTGTTAAATATTGACAATGTTATTGCCATATTGATTGGTGTTTTGATTAGTTATCTCGTCCTACGGTGTCTCACCACTGGGTCAAAAGATTCATTGGCCTAAAACGAGTCCTGATGTGTATAGATTAACATAGACGGACGCGTTAACAATAGCATTGTTGAGAGTAGCCTGCCAAGTAACCATAGCACATTTTCAAGGTCTTGCTTTCGTAGAAAGAATGATACGTCACATCAACGTGAAATAGCAAGTGGCATTTTGGCAATAATATGTTTTTGAAGATTGAGTTTCCGATCTTGGATGACTGAAGGATTTGGTCTTATTGATAACATTTATGGCCATCAAATCCTTCATGTCATCTATTCAAACCTGCTCTGGAATGTTTGTACCTAGATGTTTAACGTCCCTGGTAAAGAGATTTTCAGGCAAAGATACAGGTTATCCGGGTACTGGTGGCATGAAACACCAGAATATTTCAAAAGCACCCAGGATTTCTACCTAAAGAGTAATAAGAATGGCACTAATACAAAGCAATGGAGGTTACCACTTTAGAGGGGAAAAGCATTTGAGAAGATGCCTCTTATCCTGAATTGATGGGATCTGTTTGAGATGTAGGATGTAACCAACGTCAGTACAATTTCGTCTAAAGAGACAGCCACAAGAACCATAAACCCTTTTTTGGACAATTTTCTTCATTTGTTTTTGCAAGACATCAGAAACAAGTTTAGTATAAGGGCTACAAATATGTAGACATAGTCGTGGAAACAGTGAGATCCAGTGCATCATGCACCCTTGATTTCTTCAAGTCTTGGTAAGAGTAGGAGACAGTTGAAAAAGTGTCAGTAATATATCTTCTAGAGACACTCACCTATCTTTTGAGGATGTTTGTTCTTCCGGGGTTTCTTGCAGACCCCCAGCAGCCCTGCTTTCTTTATTCTGGGGGGTGTGCAAGGAGAAGATACATTAGGTCCGTAGTTATAGGTTGTGGTCTCTAGCTCCATATAGTGCCCAACCTTCTTCGTACACAATGCTGAATGAGAAAAAGGTGAGTAAAAATGATAAACTTGCAAAAAGCCATCTGAAAAATAATTCTGTTTGACATACTATTTAAACAGTAGAGGAGATTTGCGGCCAAATCACATTTCTACAATGGAGCAAAAAAAGCATGAAAGTACTCTGGAGGCAGCGGCCTTGAGGTGGGAATACAAAATTGTGAAAGACCACAGTCTTACAGGCATTAATTATATTTTCCCCTGATTAGCCCCAGTAAGAACCCAAAGGAAATGAAGGCCACTGAGCACAATCTTAAAAAATATGCTTTCTGACAAATAAACTTACTTAAAATATAGCCATTATTAAAAGGAATATTGAAATGATTGCATAACTTCAGGCACCTTCATCAACATTGTAATTCCTTAATGCTGTCTAAAATCAACAGCAAGCATTCATTAAAATTACAACTTACTAAAGCTCCATTATCTATCTTTCACTTTGAACCTTATTACCCATCCAATTAATCAGGAAGCAGCTTAACGTGTTTTGAGACAATCACCATTTTGTTATATTTTTGGAACAAGACAAATTAAGATTCATCGTTTGATCCCTTCGTTTTTATTGCCCAGGTAAATCATGACTAGATGCTTTAGAGATTCCACATTGTTCAAAAGAAAATGTCCAAATATTATTAAGAATTCTTTATAACTGTCATGATGGGTCTTTTTTAACATGGCATTGTGCGTTTTTGCAATGCAACAGTTTCTAACACCAGCAGAAACATACATCCTGATGCTGCCTTTTGTTGGCCCAATTACACTTCTGATCAGATGTCTCCACCCTCTTGAAAAAGAGAGCCAGTTTACATATGTTCTAAGCTTTTGGGCCAGCAATAACACCACAGGAGATGGTGTCACAGCAGGACGTGATGACACATGACCTTTGCTCCTTCTCTGCATGGTATTCATTTTAGGGCCTTGTTGTACCTCTGATGTCTCTTGTCTGATTTGTGCTGAGGTACACATTTTTTAAATATATTTTTTGTTGTCAATTGGCAGGTATCGCTTGGCAGCTTACAACTTTCCGCTCCTAACCACTTGTCAACAGCGAACATGTTGTTTATTGAGTTTCCTATTAAGATATGGTCAATTAGAAAGTTTTCATGTAGCAGTTTTCCAGCTCCTGGTTTGATGGGATTTTCTTTTTCTTTTCTTGCTTCCATGTTTGTTGCCAGCACCCTCAGAAGAAACCGAATGCACAGGTAAGCCTCAGGTTCTTTTGATATTCCTTTTACATATATATATATATATATTTTTTTTTCTGACTACTATCTATTCATCCTGTCTCTTCTCTGTATTTAGCCCAATATCCTCTCTTTCTTTCCCTCTGTTCTCTTTTCTTTCTGTTTCAAGTGTTTTCTTATTTAGCCCACTGTCCTCTCTTTCTTTCTCTCTGTTCTCTTTTCTTTCAGTTTTAGGCTTTCTTTTACTACCTTCAATGAAGTAACAATAGTTGAATTTATATTTGTCACCCTCTTAGTGAACAGTCCGTATTCCTATAATTTCAAAGTACTCTCATGCTTTTGATCAACAAACATTATTTGATACCAAAATAAAGGAAACTATGAAATTAAACTACTGAGAGGTTTTTTTTCGTACGAAAATGGGTTTTCGACACCAAAACCACCCATTACTCTCTCCACCCGTCTCCCATCCATCTTCTAAATTTGCCCGCACCTGTGGAAGCCACACTTCACCTAGAGCGCGGCGGGACGCTGCAGTTTGCCAGCCAGTACCTCGGCTCTCCTCCATGCCTTTGAATACATCTTGATGTTCGGGCCAGAGGCGTCTCTTGCAGTGGGTTTTGTAGTGCTCCTCTTGTCGCCCGGCCCTGCGGTGGCTTAAAGCAGGGTCGCGTGGCTCCTCTCTCCTGCCAGTAGATGTGTTCCTTTATTCTCACCTCCTGAGCTTGCCCTTCTTCTCATTCGAGGTTCGTACGACTCACGTCCTGTAAAAGTGTTTTGCCTCTTTCTTTTGCAGGCACAACGTCTGGAGCAGGTCCACCACGGACATCAGGTAGGTTGTCCCCATAGTCTCCTAACTCATCCTGACAGCAGGTTTGGCATTCCTTAATGCCAGTCTAACAAAATGTACTACTTCTTGCAGTGGCGTAGCGTGGGTGGTGCAGGGGGGGCCGGCCGCACCGGGCGCAACATCTGGGGGGGGGGGGGGCGCGCTCGCACTCGCGAGTGCTAAAATCCACGGGTTAGGGGGCGCAAATTACTTGCCTTGCCCCGGGTGCTGACAACCCACGCTACACCACTGACTTCTTGAGCAGATAATTTAAGACAGCGCTTATCAATGCCTCGTGAATTGTATCTTGCATGTTGACTCCATCCTGTTTTAGTCGGAGGGAGAAGGACTTGAGCTCTTATTTAAATATTCTCATTGTAGAGTATCCATATCCTAAATTAATCGATTTGAGCCCAACTTTTGATATTAAATCACATCAGACACTTAAGACCAAAAACCTAGGCTATCATAATTAGCCATGAATACTTAGAAAACGAGCTGCAACTACAAATACATACTTCTTTATCCCTTTAGCACTACATGAATAAATCTGGCTCTCTGTCATTCTTTCACTCCCCTCTCACGTTTTCTCCAGCTGTCCTTCATACTCTCTCGCTCTCATACCTCTCGCCCTTGCTCTCCGACCCCTTTCGCTCTCCCTTTCTTGCCATTCAATTGGCTTCTGAACACCCTCTCCCTGTTTCTCACCACTCCAGTCTTCTTTTCCGAGCCCTCTCACCCCTGCTTCGGCTTCTATTTTTCATTCTCTCTCATTAACAGTTAACTACAACTGCACCTTGCTACCTAATAGCTTTCTATTTGGTTGTCTTCACAGTCCAACACGTAAACAATCAGAGCTTGTGGTTTAACAATGTAAACCCCTTATAAAGTAATAAAATAAAACAAGCACTGGCCAAAAGATGATAGGTTTCACCTACTGGCTTTACCACCGTTTTTTTCCCAGGTGGCCTTCACATGTGTACATGGGAAGTATCTTGGAATACTGTTTTTATGGCTTGAGAAAATAATTCCAGGATGTTCACCTGTGCATCTACACCCATGCTCGCACACTTTAGCCATCTTGGAATGCTTTTTTCCCCACAATACACAAAATCTCATTCTGAGAAGGCCACTTGTGTGCTCTCAGGCATGTCTAAACACAGCAGCCATATTGTAATAGGTTTTCTCTTAAACTATACTCTTAATTGACCATTCCAAGATGACAGATGGCTACTCTGAAAAAGTAAATTAAGAAATAAAGCATGCTTGGAGATGCCTGTCAAAAATACAAAGCTAGTGGCCCTATGTAAGTGTGCAGCTGCCTGGCCTCCTCAAATGCAATTGGCTTGCTTAGTGCTTTTTTCCTCAGTTGACCCATGTGTGCGTGCACGCATATTGGAATGCCTTAGGTTGAAAAAAAAATACCATTCTGAGGCGACTCTGACAAAGTAAATGAAGAAATAAAGCATGCTGCTCAAAAATACAATAGCACACTGTCCAATAGCAGTGTGTTGCTACTGGCCATTTCAAAGTCAATAAAAAAAAAATCACAGAAGCAGGGGGGTGGAAGGAACAGATGAAGGGATAGGGTAGCTAATGAACAGCAAAGAGAGCGAGGATAGCCATAAACTCATAGTCATTAGCAGTGCTAAAACCCAAATTAATAAGTGATTCCTTGATGTCAGCAGTGGCAGGTTACAACTCATCCAATCAAGAGGATGGTAAAGTATCTATGCTGCAGGGACAGAACAAAACAAGAAAATGATGAGAATGAAAATTGGTTACTCACCTGTAACTATATTTCTCCAGTATTGATATCTTTCATAGATTCACATGCTTGAATCATCCCCGTCGTCGAGGTGGGAGTCCCACGGTAACCTTAAATATACATAGCAGTAAATGTATTAAACTAGGCCTCAATTGCCTATACAGGCACTGTTATAGCCTATCCATGTTCTTTTATAAAAAATAACAAAATCTAAACTATAACCAATCAGGCCACAGCACCCTCTAGAATAGGGGCTGCTTCCCTCAGATTTTCTAATACAAGTGTGAAGTACATAGTCTTAGAATTAAGGGGAACCTCTAAGGGGAAGAGATGGGGTCGCATGTGAATCTATGAAAGATATCAATACTGGAGAACTATAGTTACAGGTAAGTAACCCATTTTCTTCTCCAGTAGTAGATCTTTCATAGATTCACATGCTTGAATTAGAGTAGAGAGCAGTGGTATTGTTTATTCTAGCTATAACATCTATAACAGGAATGATGCTACATTCAACTAATATTAGAACGCAATATACATATGTATTGAGAATGATAATAATATTAATAATAATAATAATAGCAATAATAACAACAATACCATTAGGCAAGTATAAATCACATATTTCTCAAGTGGAAGGTGGGATAACCAGAGAGGCTCACTTTAATGGAATAAATGTCTCAGCACTGCTTTCCCAATGGCTGTATCCGTTTTGTTAGTCTCATCCAGGCAGTAGTGCTTTGTAAATGTATGCTGGCTGGACCATGTTGCTGCCCTGCAAATGTGTTGCAGGGGTACACCTGCAAAGAGAGCTGCTGATGTGGCTACCGCTCTGGTAGAGTGGGCTTTAATCTTACTGTGCAGCGACTTCCCTGTCTGGGCATGACAACTGTATAGCTAATCTGATCCACCTGGCAATGGTCTGCTTAGATATCGCAGAGTCTTTTCTTGTATCTCCATCTGCTACAAATAGTTGGTCCGATTTTCGAATGTTATGTGTTTTTTTAAGATAAAACTTTCAACATCTCCTTACATCTAGTGAATGCAGCGCTTTCTCTGCAACTGTTTGTGGGTTAGGAAAAAACTTTCTTAAAACCACTGGCTCATTTAGATGGAAGTTTGATGGTACTTTTGATATATACTTAGGGTTTGTTCGAAGTATAACACCATTTGGAGTGAACTGAAGAAAAGATTCCTTGATGGTGAATGCTTGTATGTCACTCACTCTTTTTGCTGATGGGAGAGCTAGTAAAAGCGATGTCTTCCAAGAGATGAATTTTAACTCTGACCTGTGGATTGGTTCTAAAGGAGGCTTCATGAGCTGTCCTAACAACATGTTTAATGACCATAACGGTGGCGGTTTACGCACCAGTGGAAATACTCTGAAAAGGCCCTTGAGAAATTGTTTAACAATCCTGGCAGAATATAGCGAGGAGGTCTGCTGAGAGCAGCGGAATCTTGAAATTGCTGCCACATGTACCCTTGTTGCAGAATAAGAAAGTACAGATTTTGCTAAATGTAATAAATAAGGAAGTATTTGTTCTGGAGGTGACGTCATAAGATGGACTCCTTCCGTAACACACCAAAAATAGAAACGCTTCCATTTACGTTTATATGTCTTATTGGTGGTGTCCGCTCTGGCTAATATTTCTCTACATTCCGATGAAATGTTCAAGGTGGAGTATCCACTGAATTCAGGAGCCAGGCCAATAAGTGTAGAGATGAAGGATTTGGAGGCATTACTTGGCCCTGGTGCATGGTCAGTAGGGCTGATGGCTGCCTGAGTAGAACATGTGGTTGTTCCGAATACAGAAGGAGTTCTCTGAACCAGACCTGTCTGGGCCACCTGGGTGGGCATTTCTTCTTCTCATATGTGGCAAAAAGATCCAGATTTGGCTTGCCCCACTTCTGGAAAAGCTGGTTGAGAACCTGTTGGTCGAGTTCCCACTTGTGATAGGGGATGAATGTCCTGCTCAAAGAGTCCGCTAGGAGGTTGGCTTGTCCTGGCAGGTGTTCTCCCTTCAGAGAAATTTGATTCTCTATGGCCCATTCCCATAGGCTCTGAGCTTGACGTGAAAGCTACGAGGACTTTGTGCCACCCTGTTTGTTCAGGTAAAACATACTTTTGGTATTGTTCGTTCTGATGAACATTTTCGAGTTTCGTATATTTGGTAAGAAAGCTTTCAGTGCCAGATCTATTGCTTTCAACTCCAGTTGGTTTATGTGAAGCTGTTTGTCCTTTTGTGTCCAGTTGCCACTTGTGTGTAGATCCTGAAGGTGGGCACCCCAACCTTTGAGCGACGCATCTGTCGTTATTATATAGTTTGGCATTTGTAGAAATGAAAGGCCCCTGGATAGGTTTGACTGATTTTTCCACCAAGACATGGCAGTTTTCATTTCCGATGTGATCTGAATTCGATCGTCAAAGGACCCATTCACTTGGAGCCACTGAGTGTCTAGTTGCTCCTGTAGAGTTCCCATATGCAGTCGGCAATTTGGGGTCAGTGGACTACATGAGGAAATCATTCCCAAGAATGATTTATAATTCCGAACTGAAGCAAAGTTTTTTGTTGATAGCTTTTGAGCCATTTTGGAAATCTTTCGCTGTCTCTCTTGAGATGGAAATGCCTTGCTTTGGATAGTATACTGTATCTCTCCTAGGTAATTCAGCTGCTTTGAGGGATGGAAGTGTGATTTGCGATAGTTTAAGGTAAGGTCTAGAGTCTTGAACAACTGGAGGCAAGTGGATGTGTGTTTTACCACTTGATTTCTTGTGGATGCCCTTATGAGCCAGTCGTCCAAATATGGAAATATTTGTATCACTAGTTGACATAGGTGAGACGCTACTGGGGCCAGCACTTTGGTAAAAATTCTGGGGGCCGATTTTAATCCGAATGAGAGGACTCGAAACTGTAGATGCATACCAGCTACCTTGAACCTGAGAAATTTACGATCCTTTCGATGTATTGGGATATGAAAATACACATCTTGGAGGTCTAGAGATGTCATGTGATCGCCTGTGTTTAAGAGGCGTAGAATGTCTTGAAGCATTACCATTCGAAATGCTTGTTTTTTCAGGAACTTGTTTAAGGTCCTCAAACCCAGTATGGGACACCAATCCCCCGAAGGCCTTTTTACTAGAAAAATATGGGAATAGAACCCCCGGTCCCTCTGCAGAATTGGAACAACTTCTATTGCCCCTTTGCGTATCATTGAATGTACTTCTTTGAGGAGCAGTTTTAATCATGGAGGCGGTGTCCTGATAGAGGAGTATTTGGAGGCTTCTGGATGAATTCTAGCATATTTCCCCTGGATACCATATCCAGTACCTACTTTTCCGATGTTATCCTTGACCACTGAAGGATGTGGTAAGTAATGCGGCCTCTAATCTTTGAAACACTGGTGGGGCTGGTAGCGGGTTTGAATGCGTGGTCATTGTTTTCTGCCTGTGTCTCTGCCACAAGCCGCAGTTCTTCCTCTCGTGGGGTGCCTGTAGGCAGCTGTAGGTGGTAGTCTGTATTGCTGCTGCTGTTGTCCTTACTGTTGTTGCAAACCTGTTCGAGCAGTTTGGTATTGTTGTCTCTAGGAGTGGAAACCACCACTAAAGGAGTAACGTCCTCTGCTCCTAGCCCCTTGAAATGGCTGTCTTCTGTACTGCAGTGTACTTAAGGATTTGGTCGTGCCCGTATCCGTCTTAATAGATTGTAATGTCTCATCCACATGATTGCCGAAGAGGCATTCCCCATCATATGCCACATCAAGTATTTTGCTTGGTACCTCTGGCCTAAAAGAGGTAGATTTCAGCCAGCCCTGTCTGTGCAATGCCGCTCCCCGCGCAATCACTCACTTCGACTGTGATCCAATCTGCCTCCTGAAGCACTTTCTTTGCCTCTAGTTTAGCATCCTCGGGCAAGAGGTCAATGTATGAGGACACTTCTGCCCACATATGTTGATCATATCTGCCTAGAATGGCTAACGGGTTGGCAGCTATTGCTGCTACTTAGGAGAACTTTTTTCCTATGTTGTCTAGACGGAGTCCTTCTCTATCTGGCGGGGATGATATTGGTGTTGAAGGGTTCTTCGAGCGGCGTTACGCCGCCTGATATACCAAGGAATCAGGCTTTGGTTGCCCAATTAAACAAGCTGGGGAATCTTCTGGGCCTTTATATTTTTTCTCCAAACGTGGGATTTGGGAAGGCATTGTAGCTGGGTTTTTCATTGCTTTCAATCCTTCTTGCCATACAAAGTCAACTATAGGTATGGCTCTAACTGACTTTTTTGATGGTTCCTTAAAGTCATATAGGAAACAATCTGTTTCCAGAGAGAGGATGGGCAGTTCAAAATGTTTAGCGGCTCTTTCCATTAAATTATGGAACCCCTCCTATATCAGCAGGGAAATCTACTGGTCCTGCAAACAGTGGCGATGGCATAGGAATCTGGGGTTCGTCCACTCACTAGGAGTGGTATTTCTCTCTCTTCCCTTTCTTCATCTGTGGACTGAGGGTCATCCTGAGGTGGCTGTACGAAAGGGATGTTCATATACGGTTTGAGTAGTTGCCCTGGATGGCTAGGGATAGAGGTCCGCAGACCTGCTTGTAGGTCATACTGCTGTGTGGTCAGAGTTGCTGGCACTGAGGGTGGAAATCTTCTGTAGTAGTCATGCAGCATGTTTTTGAGATCTGTCACTAATGAACTTGGCATAAGAACAGTGGTGTCTCTGTCACCATATGCAGAATACAACGGATCTGGTTGGACTTTTGCTGACGAATAATTTTCCTTATATTGCTCATCCAGGTCCTGACATTTGACGGTGAGTTGTGACAGACTGTTGGCCACTCCAAACATTCCTTTATCTTGAGAATATCCGTCCTCGTCGTCATCTAATAGGTGTTGAGGAGGATATGGTAATACCTTACTTGGGGAGGCATGCAGTGGTAGGATTGTAGATGTTTTCTTTCCAACAGTTATCAATGATAGAGGGAGAAGTTTTGACGTTTCTGTAGTGGTTGTCCTCGGATCAGTCGTCGACGCTTCTCTCGTCGCTGTGTCCGTCGTCAACGGTTGTGTCGTTGACGAGTCTGTCATGGTTGGACACGCCAGACGGCTGCGTCGTCATCGGGTCTCTCATGGACGGGTCTCTTGTTGATGGGTCTCTCGCTGACGGGTCCCTCTGGATTGTCTTCGATTTGTTTCTCATCGACGGATCGGATGTCGACCCACTTTTAGGTGGTTTGTCTTTCGTTGCCAATTTTCTCGTCGACAAGTGCGTAGTTGACGGTTGAATAATCGTTGATGGTGCCTTCTTGTAGATTTTAGCTGTTATGATCGTCGTTGGCGATAGTGGTGACGACGTGACTATCATAGGGGACACTGCCATGGTAAACGTCGACGTCATTGTTGTTGTTGTTACAGTAGACGTGGTCGTCAACAGTTTTGTCGTCGACAAGCCCTTTTTGTCAGAGTCTGAAGAGTATTTTTTCGGTTTCTTCATCGGTGACATAGTTAGAGAAGCACATTTTGGAGGTGCATTTTTCCCCAAAGGTGTTGTAGGTTCTGAGTGAACCTTTCTGAAGGCTTTTGACTGGGTTTCTGACTATGATGAGGCACAGCTTTCTTGGCCTTTTTGCTGCTCTAAAGAAAGGTGTTTAGATTTCTTAAAAACTTTTTTGGGAGGTTCTGCAGAAAGTCTTTCTTTACTTTTGGGCCTTTTTATGGATTGAGAAGTCTGTGAGGAGGCCTCACTCTCCTCAGAAGAAGGGTATACCATAGCCTTCTGCTTTTGTAGCCATAACAAACGTCTACCCTCTCTGTCTTTCAGGGTTTTATGACTGAAGGTGCGACAAATTTTGCAATCTCTCACCTTATGGTCTGGATGCATGCAGTATATGCATTCTTGTGGGGGTCATCAATATGAAGTCTTTTTCTCCCACAATTGTCAGTACTTCTGAAAAGTCCTTTTTTAGTTTGTTGGGACATTCTGTCCACTGGGAATCAAAGATATCTGAAAGAAATGTTTCTGTCAGAACATCCGTAGAGAAAGAAGCTGAGCAGAGCTCAGGGAGACTCCCTTTAAATGACATGCAGTAGAAAATCTGAGAGAAGCAGCCTCTGTTGGGAGTGTTCTAGAGGGTGCTGTCGCCTGATTGGTTGTAGTTCAGAATTGGTTCTTTTTTATAAAAGAACATGGATAGGCTATAACAGTGTCTGTATAGGCCATTGAGGCCTTGTGTAATACACTTACTGCTATGTACATTTAAGGTTACCGTGGGACTCCCACCTCAACGACGGAGATTATTCAAGCATGTGAATCTATAAAAGATCCAATACTGGAGAACACTGAATTAGCAGAATTAAACTGACACAGACAATAAAGCTATCCAATCATGAGCAAGGAGATGATCCAAAGTCCACTTAATGTATTGTATTTTGGACAATAGGTACTCAACTGTCCCTCCTTTGAACAGACCTTTCAGTGGTGTAAATCACCCGTGTGCCTTTCTTTGTTGCTCCTCCTCCATCCTCAAGCCGGGATTCTCTATTTCAAATTAGAGTCTCTCACCCCATAACACCAGCACAATGACAATGATCCATTCAGGCCAATATTGTCACAACATGTTCCAGCCTTGGCAACACTGCCTGCAAGGGCCAGATAAAACAAACTGGTTGGCTGCATGTTGGCCCGCAGGCCAGGCACTGAACACGCATGATGTACATACTGTACTTTAAGCAGCACTGAGAGCAATTTATGGCTGAAGTACACTTATGAAACCTCTAAATATTTGAAAGTACTTGTCATCCCACAGGCAGCAGTTAGGTATAAGCAGCATCTTAACACAACTAAACTTTTAGAGTGTCCAGCCTACTTGCTGCAGAAATTTGTGTCCGAGGCTGGAAGAATTTGAGTGCCAGGAGGATATGGTTCCATGTTGCAACAGGAAATTAACTCTTGAATGGATGAGAGAAAGTATTCTCCACTAGACCAGCAGCAAGTGGCCGACATTGCAGGCAATCCAGTTACAGGAGATTTCCTTATACCACAAGGAACAAGGGCTTATAATACATACATATTGCTACCTGGCAAGATCGGTGGGCTGACAGTGACTGTGAATGTCAGCACATCCGATCACACTAGTTAATATTTACTAGCTAGTGCAAATGCATGGGCTGATAGTGATAGTGAACTGCTGCATGCGCTTATGATTCCGGATCTGGTTGGCCAGACTGAGCATCCACTTAACAGGCTCTGTTGAAGTCTTCACACATAGAAGACTGCGCAGGAAAGTCCTGTGAATACTGGGAGCCGCTTACATCTTTTTATCAACCCCTCAGGTGGAAATTATACCACCTGAGCAAGTTATTGCTATTTCTATCTCATCACCATTGTGCGGTCTGGGTAACTTGCAGTCTAAGAAACCTGAGACGTTCCTCATCCTGTGTCCTCTGTTCTCAGGCATTCCTTCATATTTGGCTGTCCTAAGGAGACCTAAATAATACAAACAGTCATCAACACCTTATCACCTGTTAGACTTGACAGCCTTGAGGTGTTCATCCCCAAATTTTTTGGCTGCCTCCCTCCACTTTTCTGACACTGTTTTTGTAGGTTTTAGGACTCCTCGCACTTTACCACTGCTAACCAGTGCTAAAGTGCAAATGCTCTCTCCCTTAAAAATAGTAACATTGGTTCATACCCAATTGGCATATTTGATCTACTTGTAAGTCCCTAGTAAAGTGCACTACATGTGCCCAGGGCCTATAGATTGAATGCTACTGGGGGCCTGCAGCACTGGTTGTGCCACCCATATAAGTAGCCTCTTAACCATATCTCAGGCCTGCCATTGCAAGGTCTATGTGTGCAGTTTCACGGCCAATTCGACTGGGAGCAGTGTCTCAAGTCACGGCCTGACCGCAGAGGAAAGGTAAGAGAATTTCAACTGCAATTGGCAAGGTTCAACATGGAGGCAGAGGAGACGAAGGCTGAGAGAGAAGCCAAACAAGCTGAGGATGAAAGGGCCTTGGCTGAAATGAAACTACTTCTGGCTCATGAACTGAGTCTAAATGAGCTGGACCCCAAGTTTAGGCAGTCTGAGTCCAGCAGTGATGGTGGCAACATACATTCAGGACCTGCCGGGGACAAAAAGGTTTGTACACCCAAGGATGTGGTGCCAAGTTACGTGGTGGAAGATGACATTAATAAGTGGTTTGCTGCTTATGAAGTTGCACAAAGGGCTCATGGGGTTCCCGAAGAGCAATGGGGGGCAGGCTTGTGGAAACGCGTGCCAGTACTTGGGAGGGACACACTTCTCAAACTGGAGGTTGGGGACCTAAACAAGTATGCCCCTAGGAAAGCCATTTTGATTGCTAAGTTTTGGCTGACCCCTGAAAAGTATCGCCAGAAATCCAGGGACAGTGGCAAACTCTCCACACAAACATAGGTAGACTTTTTTTACTTTTCTACTAAGGCCCTGAATGGATGGGTGGGGGCAGTAAAGTAAATGATTATGTGTGGTTATATAATTTGATCCTGAGAGAGCATATGCTCAGTATTTGCTTTACAGAGTTGTGCCAGCATTTGATTGACAGTCAGCTGACTGATCCCAGGAAGCTTGCTGAGTAGGCGGACACCTGGGCTACCACCAGAGTGTCCAAAAAGGTATCTTGGGGAACACCCACAAAGGTGTTCAGAGTTCCCACCAGAAAAAAGAGGGGGGAGAAAAACTTAAAAATAAGGAGTTCTCAAAAGGCCCACAAAATAATTCCCAAGGGGATAGTGGTACCCAATCCCAACCTGATTCCGCAAAAAACCAGGGGCGGTCATTCTGACCGCGGCGGTTACCGCCGAATGGCCGCTCCGCAGTCAGGAGACCGCGGCGGCCATTCTGGCTTTCCTGCTGGGCCGGCGGGCGACCGCCAAAAGGCCGCCCGCTGGCCCAGCGGGAAAGCCCCTGCAACGAGGAAGCCGAGTTGCAGGGGTGCGACGGGTGCAGTGGCACCCGTTGCGATTTTCACTGTCTGCAAAGCAGACAGTGAAAATCTGTATGGGGCCCTGTTAGGGGGCCCCTGCACTGCCCATGCCAGTGGCATGGGCAGTGCAGGGGCCCCCAGGGGCCCCACGACACCCGTTCCCGCCATCCTAGTTCTGGCGGTGGAAACCGCCAGAAACAGGCTGGCGGGAAGTGGGTCGGAATCCCCATGGCGGCGCTGCAAGCAGCGCCGCCATGGAGGATTCCCTGGGCCAGGGGAAAACCGGCGGGAAACCGCGGGTTCCCCTTTTCTGACCTCGGCTTTACCGCCGCGGTCAGAATAGCCCTGGAAGCACCGCCAGCCTGTTGGCGGTGCTTCCGCTGCCCTCCGCCCTGGCGGTCAGAGACCGCCAGGGTTGGAATGAGGGCCAGGGTTCTTTGACCTTAAGAAAGGGAGTCCCAGTTAGCTTTGGGGAACAGATAGAGGTGACTCTAGTGTCCCTGGGAGATGATGAAATAGTGCCAAAAACCCACTTGCCTGCCAATACTTACAAGTATAAGCCGTGGGTCACCATTAATGAGCAAGGGTGAGGGCTCTGCGTGACACAGGAGCCAGTATGACTGTCAGGGGTAAGCTGGTGTCAGCAAAGCAGGTCATCCCATATACATTCCATCAGGTCATAGTCACTGACAATTGCGACAGCCACCTACCGTTAGCTCTGGTTCCCTTTGAGTGTGTGTGTGAGGGGGGGGGGGGGCTCGTGTTCTCTTGTACTATGTAAGTGGGTGTGAGTCCTGCCATGCCTGTAGATTGTCTGTTAGACAACAACCTTGAGCATACTACCTGGAGGGAGATAGAGCTAGGGTCTCACCTGGAGATGTTAGGTTTGCCTAAGTGGGTCTGCACGACCACTAGGTCCATGGCTGCCCAGGAAGGGAGTCAAGGGCATCTGGAGCCTGGAACAATGGCCCAGACAGCTGTCAAGCAGAGGGCAAGGGATGCGGGAAACCGGTCCTAGAAGTTCCCACAATGGTTAACGGGGTCCTTAGCTCAAGCAGCAAGTAAAGCCTCTGGTGATCACCATATATATTGGGTATTGGGAGAATTATCTCCTCTACAGTGAGCCTAAAATGCTGGAGGCTGGGCAGCATGTGTGCTGGTGGTCCCCCAATGTTACCAGGCCTTCCTACTGGGTCTGGCTCATGACATCCCCCTGGCTGGACATTTGGGTCAAGACAAGACCTTCGCCAGGCTTGTCACCCACTTTTATTGGCCCCGGATGTGGATGGCCTCAGATTCGTTCTGTAGGTCATGCTCAACCTGCCAGGCTAGTGGGAAGACAGGAAAAAGGCTCAAGGCCCCCTGATCCCACTCCTCGTCATTGGAACCCCCTTTGAAAGGGTGGGCATTGACGTAACTGGTCCCTTGGACCCCAAGACTGCCTTAGGCAACAGTTTAATCCTCGTTTTGGTAGAATATGCCACCCGCTATCCAGAGGCAATTCCTCTGAGGACAGTGACTGCATCGGTGATGACCAGAGCTCTGACGGGGATATTTACCCGTGTGGGATTCCCAAAGGAGATTTTGTCTGACAGAGGCACAAACTTCATGTCTGCATACATGAAGTCTATGTGGGATGCATGTGGGGTGACCTACTGCTTCATCACCCCTTCCCATCCTCAATCCAATGGTCTTGTGGAGAGATTCAACAAGACCTTGAAAGGCATGATCACAGGCTTCCCTCAGGCCATGGGGCATAAGTGGGATGTCCTCTTGTCATGCCTTCTCTTTGCTTATAGAGAGGTGCCCCTGAAAGGTGTGGGGTTCAGCCCCTTTGAACATTTCTATGGGTACCCTGTCATAGTAAAAGAGGGATGGGAGAAAGCTCCCAAGAAACCCCCCAAATGTGGTCAGTTACATGCTTCGCAACCAGATGCAGCACTTCTGGAAGAAGGCCAAGAGCAACCTCAAGGCCAGTCAAGACATAATGAAACAATGGTATGACCAGAAGGCCATCCTGGTAGAGTTTCAACCTGGCGACAAATTATGGGTGATGGAGCCAGTACAGCCAAGGGCCCTTCAAGACCGCTAGACTGGCCCATTTGAAATCAAGGCGCGTAAGGGGGAGGCCACTTATTTAGTGGACCTCAAGTCCCATAGAAACCCCCTAAGGGTGCTGCATCATAACTGAATGAAGCCTTATTCTGAGAGGTTTGAGGTCAGCATGCTTCTGGTAACAGATGAGGGTATGGAAAAGGAGAGTGAACCTCTCCCTGACCTCCTCTCTGTCAAGGAAGGTGATGGGTCAGTGGAGGGCGTCAATCTCTCTGACTCCCTTATGCTGGATCAGAGAGGGGACTGCTACCAGTTACTGGAACAGTACTCCTCCCTGTTTTCCCTCACCCCTGGACTCACACACTTGTGTGTCCATGACACAAGAAACAGTCCCCCTGTAAAAAATAAAATGTACATGCTGTCAGACAAGGTGAAGGCCAGAATCAAGGAGGATGTTGCCAAGATGCTGGCTCTTGGGGTGATTAAGACGTCGAGCAGTCACTGGGCCAGCCCTGTGGTGCTGGTTCCCCAGACTGCCACACCCATTGCCAAGCCAGAACTTAGGTTATGCATGGTCTACTGGGGTCTCAACTCTGTCACGAAGACAGACGCTCACAACATCCCTGAGCTCGTAGACAGGCTAGGCGATGCCAAGTTCCTCAGTACCTTTGATCTCACATCAGGATACTGGCAGATCGCCTTGACTGATGGGGCTAAAGAGAGATGTCCGTTTTCTACTCCTGAGGGATATTGCCAGTTCAGAGTAATGTCCTTTGGATTATAAAATGCCCTCACTACGTTCCAACAATTGGCTAACGAGGAGGTGCTTCAGGCTCTACAACAGGCAGGCCTAACCATCAAGGACAGTAAGTGCCAGATTGGGCAGGGTTTCGTGGTGTACTTGGGACACCTAGTAGGTGGTGGCAAGGTGTAGCCCCTCCAGGCCAAGATTGAGACAATCAAGGCCTACAACCACCTAGAACCCAAAGAGAGGTAAGAGCCTTCTTTGGTCTCACTGGAACTACTGCAGATTTGTTAAGGGCTATGGCACCATAGTGGCCCCCTTAACAGAACTCACATCTAAGAAACAACCTAGGTTGGTGAACTGGACAAAGGCTTGTCAGAAAGCCTTTGACTCAGTGAAGGAAGCCATGTGCAGGGCACTCGTGCTGCTCAGGGCCCCTGACTACTCCAAAGAGTTCATCGTACAGACAGGCGCTTCAGAGCATGGCATAGGGGCGGTTCGAGCACAGCTGAATGAGAAGGGCCTAGACCAACCAGTAGTCTTTATTAGCAGAAGACTATTACCACAGGAACAGAGGTGGAGTGCCATAGAAAGAGAAGCATTTGCTGTGGTCTCAGCACGTAAGAAGCTGAGACCCTACCTGTTTGGGACTCACCTCCGGATTCAGACAGACTCAGATGGCTTGTGCAAATGAGGGGTAAAAATCCTAAACTCTTGAGGTGGTCCATTTCCCTACAGGGGATGTACTTTACGGTGGAGCATGGCACGGGGACTGAACACGCCAATGCTGATTGTCTCTCCAGATAGGGGAGGGGGGGGGGGGAATACATGTTAGACCTGAAAGCCTTAGGGTGGTCATCCGCCAATATTTTGCGTGCCTCCCTCTACTTTTCTGACACTGATTTAGCTGGTTTTAGGACTCTGCTAACCAGTGCTAAAGTGCATTTGCTCTCTCCCTTACACATGGTAACATTGGTTCATACCCAATTGGCATACCTGATCTACTTGTAAGTCCCTAGTAAAGTGCACTACATATGCCCAGGGCCTATAGATTGAATGCTACTAGTGGGTCTGCAGCACTAGTTGTGCCACCCACATTAAGTAACCCCTTAACCATGTCTCAGGCCTGCCACTGCAAGGCCTGTAAGTGCAGTTTCACTGCCACTTCGACTTGGCATTTAAAAGAACTTGCCAAGCCTTAAATTCCCCTTTTTCTACATATAAGTCACCCCTAAGGCATGCCCTAGGTAATCCACAGGGCAGGGTGCTATGTAGGTAAAAGGCAGGGCATGTATGTACATGTGTGTTTTATATGTCCTGGATTAGTTTTCCACTACTGTGAGGCCTGCTCCTTTCATAGGATAGCCTGAGGGCTAACCCCATATACTGTTTGAGTGGTAGATTCTGATCAGAAAGGGGTAACCAGGTCATATTTAGTATGGTAAGAATGGTAACAGAAAATCCTTCTTATTGGTGAGGTTGGACTTTACATTACTATTTTAGGAATGCCACTTTTAGAAAGTGAGCATTTCTCTGCACTTAAAATCCATCTGTGTCTTACAGCCTGTCTAAAATCCACGTCTGGGCTGGGCTAGTTGACAGCTCCCTTCTGCATTTCATCCAGACAACCACACATACAGGATACTCAGTCACACCTTAACTCATCTGCATATTGAATGGGTCTTTCTGGGCTGGGATGGTGGAGGGCCTGACACTTACATTTTAAAGGCTAGTGGCCTGCCCTCACACAATGGACTGCCTAACCCAATACCGGGTATCTGGCAGACATACCTGTACTGAAAAGGGACCTTGTGCACTTCAAAACCACTCTTTGAAGTCTGCCCCACTTCAAAGGCATTTCTGGGTTTATAAACTGGGGCCCATATTTATATTTGTTTAGTGCCGTATTTGCGTAATTTTCTGACGCAAAAGCAGCGCAAACTTACAAAACACAATTATATTTTGTAAGTTTGCGACGTTTTTGCGTCCAAAAAATGACACAAATGGGGCAATAAAAAAGTATAAATATGGCTCTGGGTCTCTGACCCCACCAAATGAGACACTTCTTGGACCTGAACCTGCAACCTGTCAAGAGGAACTGCCTGGCTGCCCAAAGGACTCCTCTAGACTGATTTGCTGAGAAGGACTGCTGTCCTGCTGTTGCCTGGATGCCCTCTGACTTTGCTAAGAAGTGCTCTCCAATGGCTTGGATTGAGCTTGCCTCCTGTTTTCTGAAGTTTCAGGGCCAAAAAGATTTAGGGGGTCATTACAACCCTAGCAGTCTTTGACTGCCAGGGCTGTTCTGTCGGAAGCACCGCCAACAGGCTGGTGGTGCTTCCTTGGGAATTACGACCGTGCCGGAAGCACCGCAGTCGCACTTTTGTCCTGGCGGTTAAAATCCCCCAGGGTAGCGCTGCTTGCAGCGCTGCCCAGGGGATTACGAGTCCCCTCCCGCCAGCCTTTTCATGGCGGTTTGAACCGCCATGAAAAGGCTGGCGGAAAGGGGAGTCACGGGGCCCCTGGGGGCCCCTGCACTGCCCATGGAACTGGCATGGGCAGTGCAAGGGCCCCCTGCCACGGCCCCATGCAGCTTTTCACTGTCTGCATTGCAGACAGTGAAAAGCGCAACGGGTGCAACTGCACCCGTCGCACAGCCGCAACACCGCCGGCTCCATTTGGAGCCGGCTCCCGTGTTGCGGCCGAGATCCCTGCTGGGACGGCAGTGGAAACGAGGTTTCCGCCCACCGGCCCAGCGGGGATATCCAAATAGGCCCTGCGGGAGTGCGGCCCTATTGGGGGCCACCCGGTGGTTTCAACTTAGTGGGTGGCAACTCCTTGTGCACCAAAACTCATTGCACAGCCTGCTGGAAATGACACACAGCTTGCCTTGCGATGAGAAAATTGCCGCAAAGCTGCACCAGAACGACGCAGCCCAACTTCCCGAGTGAAGATTCGACTCAGCGCAAGCCTTGCAACCATAAATTCAACGCACAGCCCTACCAGATCGACGCACACCCAAACCGGAACAACACAGCCCGACTTTCCGAGTGAAGAATCAATGCAGCGCCTGCCCTGCGACAGAAAATTTGAAGCATCGCCTACTGGATCGACACAACACGTGCTACTTCTTCTCGCACGCCCAGGATTTCCCCCGCATGGTCCCTGGGAGTCAAAAAGATCTCCGGATCACAGTGAGGAACCAAGACTGTGAGCCGGAAATCGACGCAAAGCTCCTTGCAGCATGGAAAGAAACAACGTATTGTCTGTGCCGCACTGGAAATTCCGACGACGCATACCCTATTTTTCCACGCATCTCCTCCTTTGCAGTCTCCCTGCGTGTTATTTTTTACGCAAACCAGGTACCTTGTGCAAAAAGAGACAACTGATGATTTCTAAGATTAAGGGCCAGATGTGGGAAGCCGTTTGCATGGTGCAAACTGTGAAAATCGCAGTTTGCGCCATGCAAACAGCCTTCTGAGATGCATATTCACAATTTACGAGTTGGTACCGACTCGCAAATTGTGAATGCGACTCGCAAATAGGAAGGGGTGTTCCCTTCCTATTTGCGACTCGCATCGCAATGCAGAATTGCTTTGTGACCGCAAATGCGGTCGCAAAGCAATTCGCAGTTACCACCACTGTCACACTGGTGGTAACTCATTCGCATAAGGGAAGGGGTCCCCAGGGGACCCCTTCCCCTTTGTGAATGTGGGCAATAAGGTTTTTTCAGAGCAGGCAGTGGACCACTGCCTACTCTGAAAAAACGAAACCAAATGGTTTTGTTATTTTTTTTATTTTGCAACTCGTTTTCCTTTAAGGAAAACAGGCTGCAAAATAAAAAAATAAAAAAATGCTTTATTGAAAAAGCAGTCACAGACATGGAGGTCTGCTGACTTCAGCAGGCCACCATCCCTGTGGGTGCAGGGACTCACTATGGGGTCGCAAAATGCGACTCACCTCATTAATATTTATGAGGTGGGTCTTTGCGACCCCATAGCGAGTCGCAGACGGTGTCTGAGACGCCGTTCTGCATCCGAATTTGCGATTCGGAAATTGCGAGTCGCACAGACTCGCAATTTCCGAATCGCAAATTCGGACCTTGCTACATCTAGCCCTAAGACTGTTTTTATTATTGCAAAAGTGATATCTTAGCTTGTGCTTAATGAATCTTTATCGTTTTGACCATAATTTAATCAGAAAAATATCTTATATATTTCTAAACCTGTGTGGTGTGTTTTTGTGGTGTTTTCACTGGGTTACTGTATGATTTATTGCACAAACACTTTTTGCCTTCTAAGTTAAGCCTGACTTTGTGTAGGAAAGTACCATCTTTCTTGGCATGTTACCCCCATTTTTACCTGTATGTCAGTATGTCTTTGGCTGCCTCACTGTGACCCTGCTGGTCAGGAACCCAGTGTTCATAGTTTATGGCCTAATGTGTGTGTGTGTGTATAGTGTTAAACTGCGTCACTGAGGCTCTGCTAACCAGAACCTCAGTGCTTATGCTCTCTCTGCTTTTAAATTTGTCACTATAGGCTAGTGACTTCATTTACCAATTTCAATTGGCACACTGGACCCCCCTTATAAGTCCTGAGTATATGGTACCTAGGTACCCAGGGCATTGGGGTTCCAGGAGACCCTTATGGGCTGCAGCATTTCTTTTGCCACCCATAAGGAGCTCAGACAAAACCTTCCACAGGCCTGCCATTGCAGCCTGCGTAAAATAGTGCACACACTATTTCACAGCCATTTTCACTGCACTTAACTAACTTATAAGTCACCTATATGTCTAACCTTCATTTACTGAAGGTTAGGTGCAAAGTTACTAAGTGTGAGGGCACCCTTGCACCAGCAAAGGTGCCCCCACATAGTTCAGGGCCCATTCCCAGGACTTTGTGAGTGCGGGTGCGCCATTACACGTGTGCAATACATATAGGTCAATACCTATATGTAGCTTCACAATGGTAGCTTCAAATATGGCCATGCAAGGTGTCTAAGATCATGGAATTGTCCCCCCATTCCAAATCTGGTATTGGGGAGTCAATTCCATGCATCCTGGGGGCTCCACCATGGACCCCCAGTACTGCCAAACCAGCTCTCTGGGGCTTGCAATGCAGCTATAGCTGCTGCCACCTCACAGGCAGGGTTCTGTCGTCCTGGGGTCTGAGCAGCTCAGTCCAAGGAAGGCAGAATAAAGCATTTATTTTGAGAGGAGGGTGTTACGCCCTCTCTGTTTGGAAACAGGTGTAACAGGCTGGGGAGGGGTAGCCTCCCCAAGCCTCTAAAAATGCTTTGAAGGGCACAGATAGTGCCCTCCTTGCATACATCAGTCTACACTGGTTCAGGGACCCCCAGTCTCTGCTTTGGCACGAAACTGTACAAAGGAAAGGGGAGTGACCACTCCCCTGTCCATCACCACCCTGGGGGTGGTGCCCAGAACTCCTCCAGTGTGTCCCAGACTTCAGCCATCTTGTTTTCTAAGGTGTTGGGACACTCTGGAGGCCTCTGAGTGGCCAGTGCCAGCAGGTGACGTCAGAGACGCCTCCTGATAGGTCCATACCTGATAAGGTAGCCAATCCCCCTCTCAGGGCTATTTAGGGTCTTTCCTGTGGGTTTCTCTTCAGATTCTACTTGCAAGTTTCCAGCAGGAATCCTCAGCAACTACTATTTCATCCTCTGACCGCCGATCGACTGCAGACTGGTCCAGGAACCGCTGTAACAGCAACAAAGTATCCAGAAAGGCTACTTTTCCTATGCAACTTCAGCTCCAGCCAGCAACTGCAACAGTTTCCACGGTGTGCATGCTCTGGGGATTCCCTGTCTTCACCCTGCACCAGAAGGACCGAAGAAATCTCCTGTGGAGTGACGGAGGCCCTTCCCTGCTAAAGCAGACACCTTCTAAGTCGACAACCGGTTCTCTTGCACTCCTCTCCTGGCGACAAGCGTGCTCCTTGGAACACAGAGGGTGGACCCTATCGACACAGACTGTCCTGAGGTCCTGCTGTCCCAATTTGGAGGAGGTAAGACCTTGCCTTCTCCGAGAATGGCAGTACCCCTGTGCACAGCGTCTTCTTCACCTTCTGAGGCCTCTGTGCACTATTTGCAAAATTCCTTCGAGCACAGCCTGGCCCAGGTCGCCAGCACTCTATCCTGCCACGCTCAACTCGCTGAGTTGATCTCCAGTGGCGTGGGACCTTCCTTTGTAGTGCTGCACCAACCGCAATTTGCACCTGCTGTGGGTGCTATCTGGTGTTCTGAGGGCTCTATAAAGTGCTGAGAGCCCCCTCTTCCTCCTCACACAGAGTTGAGGCCCCCAGGTCCTCCTGGGTCCAGATAGTGCCATTTTGATGCAAAACACGACTTTGCCGAAACCAAGGCTTGTTGGGGAAATCCAGTGCCAAAACTTGCCTGCATCCAACTTCTCTTCGTGGGACATCCAGTAGATCATGCAGGAACTCGCTGACATCTTCCTTGGGTGCATTTCGTCCAACTGGGGACTCTTCTTTTGCACCATCTTCTGGGTTGGCAGGGGCTACTGTCCTTCCCGGAACTTCTTTCGACTTCTGGACTAGGTCTCCTTCCTCTGCAGGTCTTCCGGTCCAGGACTACACCATTTGTTGTTTTTAGTCTTGCTTGGTTCTTGCACTAACTCTAATCACAACTTGCAGTGTGTCCTAAGGAAACTTGCAGTACTTTAATCCTGCTTTTCTGGGCTCTGGGGTGGGGTATTTTACTTACCTTTACTGTATTCTTACTCTCCCAGCGATTTTCTACACACTACACTTGTCTAGAGGAAAATTCATGGTTCACATTCCACTTTCTCAGTATATGGTTTGCATTGCCCCAGACCTATTTCCTCCCTTTGCATTCTATAGCGTTTCCTTTTGTCTGCACTATCCTATGTCTAATTACTTACCTTATTTTGGTGTCTAGTGTATATATTGTGTATAATACTTACCTCCAGAAGGAGTATTGCCCCTAAGATATTTTTGGCCGTGTGTCACCCAAATAAACTACCTTTATTTTTTATAACACTGAGTATTGTCTTTACTTGTGTATAATGACTGTGTAACTATAATTGGTTTTGCAGGAGCTTTGCATGTCTCCTAGTTCAGCCTAAGCTGCTCTGCTATAGCTACCTCTATCAGCCTAAGCTGCTAGAACACTACTACATTTCACTAATAAGGGATAACTGGACCTGGTGTAAGGTGTAGGTACCAAAGGTACCCACTACAAACCAGGCCAGCCTTCTACAGTTACTGTACGATTTATTGCACAAACACTTTACACATTGCCTTCTAAGTTAAGCCTGACTGCTCAGTTCCAAGCTACCAGAGGGGGGGCACACGATAATTTGGATTGTGTGTGACTTACCCGGACTAGGATTGTGGTCACTATTTCGACAAGGGTGTATACCTCTGTCAACTAGAGACCCCATTTCTAAAAGCACCTTACTGATGCTGACACAAATAAATACTTTTTCATATAGGCCGATCATATGTGTGCTGTAGAACTCATACTTGAAAGTCAATTTTGTTTATAAATTCACTTGTGTGTTTTTTCAATTTTAGACCTACTGTATAGTTCTTGATGCGTTTGTGACTATTTATGCTCAGGTCATGTTTTCTAAGTCTTTGTCATTAGCTCCTTCCACAGTGCATGTGTCGGCCACTGGCCAGCACTGGGGAGGTATTTAAAGGCCTCAGAGGGATACCTTTATTACATTTTAAGTATTTTTTCTATAATGAGGACTTTTTCTGTAACAATGACTAGCACACTGGTGAAAGTAAAACGAGCTGATAGCCTCAATTTACTTTCACTGTATCAGTGCTGGGCGGCATATTTCAGCCCATATCTCAGCCCACCGGGCACTGATTATCTTGGTAGACCACTACACGCCAGGGTCCACTTATAAAGGGAGAAAATCCACCTGCCACTAGGGAGTTTGCCTTTGGAGCAAATGAAAGTCTGTTTTTTTGTCCCATTTGGAGGGTTTGTGGCCTATGCCAGAGTGCACACACACCACAATATTTTGTCACAAAGGCCAAATGCCTGGTGTCAGGTGGACTTCCTTTTCGGAATTCAGAATACGGTCTACTTTTCAGAAATCTATAGCTTTCCTGGATTTACCCATGGGTTTCACATTGGTTTCCATCATAAACTGTAAATAGGTTGAGAGCACAAAAAATAAGAAAAATGGGTTTCCTGTTTGACAAATACAAAAACTGTGGTAAAATATTCGGGGGGTTTTCAGCACTGCATGTTCTTAAAATCTGGGAAGATGCATACTTTAGCACTGCAAACTATTCTATTGATGCCATTTTGAAGGAAAAAGGCACGTATCTGGAGCACTTTTTCCCATTTTTCCCCCAAAACTCAAAATTCAGCTATAAATTTGCCTATTATCGCGGTACCCTCCTGCTGAATCCACAAACCCGGGGTACTTTTACAATCCTCATGATGTTGGGAAAAAAACTCAAATGTGGCGAAATACCTTATGTAGAAAAACGTTACAGTGCCTTAAGTGTGAACTAACCCAAATAGCAAAAAATGGGCTTGGCAGTCAGCACAGGGGCGCGATGGAAGCGTTTGGAGGGTGGAGTCCCAGCGGCCAGAGGGGTTAATATTTACATGTTTAGCTTAATTGATATTAAATTACTGTTGGAGCCATAGTGTGGTGCTTGCCATTCTTTCATCTGTGTTGACATATTTGTAGCAGTATATAAATGAATTTCAGGTGAACCATTGTTTTGTTTATGTGCCATATTGCAGGCAGCTATATATCACGTCATAATGTCCACCAGATACTGTGCTGAACAAGGTTTTAGATATTATCAATTGGAGTAAAGAATCAGAATCTTCCCATTCCTCCCACGGAGGAATAAGAAGTCCAACAACGGGGAAGAGACTTGTATATGAGAATTCAGTATCCTGATAAACCAAAATGAAGAGCTGTTTTCAGAACTAACCACATATAGAGACACTGAGTATTAATATACCAATTACTGAGGCCACGTTTGAAAAAATAATGTATGATTAAGCTACAGGATATACTATGCTTGAGTTACCAATTAAGGTTTGAAAATTACTCAAATGGTCAACTACACTCATTTGGCCACACTCAAATGTTTTAAATATGTTGACACTATTCCCTGGTCAGAACAGAATGGTGCATGTAGCCTTTAAATTTGCCTTTTTGTTTTTCATCACCGCCATTGTGGAATATATCAAGGAATAATGCACAAAACAGTTTCCCCAAACATGTTTCATAGCCTCTAATGAACACTGGAAAAACTAAAAAAACTAGATATATTTATTTGTCATTTATTTATACAGACAGTTAAACTATTCATTTCTACAAGAGCTAATAGTCATAACTATTTACTAAATATTTGTGCTATTTGAGGAGTACAAGGAACGGGAAGGAAAGGAGTTTAAAGGCAACATGCACATTAATAATTTATTTTTTCCTTATTTGAAAGAGTAGTTCTAAGGAGCTATACCAACTGTTAATTTTATCAGTATGCACCAAGTCTCGCTGGCCCTCATTTCGAGTGGAAGAACTCCCCCTGGAGTGATAGCTACGCATGTAATTCCATCACCAGCAATTACAAGTTTTTCTAGGCCTGGAATTACTGAGTATGCAAATTCTGGTCCGATTATTCAGGGCCGGGGACACCAGACCCATCTTTGGTGCTGCAGGTGCAGCAGGCAGCAGCAGAGTCCATTCTCAGGCAAACACCAGGCCAACTGAATTCTGCTCTAATCACTTCCCCTGTGCCACCGCCATACCCCTCACTCGCCATCTTGCTCACACTTTCCACTTGCACTGAGAGCAAGATGTCTGCGTTTTTCTAACTGAAATGGGGAACAAGTGCACATAAAAGGACCCAGTATTTCCTGGCCTATGCAGTTATGCTCCATTCTAGAACTAAATTTGTGATTGCCAGAATTGGTGCAGGCATACTAGCCAGAATTCGAGATTCCTGGCCGCCAGTAATGACGCACCAAGGCCCTGATTTATACTTTTTTTTAGACACATTTGCGTCATTTTTTAACGCAAAAGCAGCGTAAACTTACTAAATATTGGCCCATATTTATACTTTTTTAGCACCGTATTTGCGTCATTTTTTGATGCAAAATCGGCGCAAACGTACAAAATACAATTGTTTTTTTAAAAGTATAAATATGGGCCATTGTATTTTTTACGTTTACGCAGTTTTTGCATAAAAAAATTACGCAAATGCAGCACAAAAAAAGTATAAATCAGGGCCCAAATGCTGGCAATCTCGTAATGAGGACACTGGTGTTATTAGCAGTGAAACCGATTATGAAGCATCATGGCTATATAGCCTGACTTGGATAAATTTCAGCTATCTTAGAGATCATTACAGAGTCAAACGTGTTTCCATTATTCATTCATATCGTCCACAGTGGCAGTAATGAAAACAATAACATGCAAAGTAGAAGACTACATGCACCAGAAAGCACCGCAAATCACATTAGTGCAAACACCAGTTGCAGGAAATCAGTCTTTACTGCATGGTCGCCCCAGATCTTTTGCCTTATGTTGGAGCTTTATTTTTGCTGGCTTTAGAACTCTACTTTACCCCTGACCGTCAGGAGTAGTGTCATTCTGCACTACCTTTAAACATATTTAAATTGGCTTAGTCCTAATTAACGCATTTAACTTGCCTGTAAGTCCCCAGTATATGGAGTACATGGTTCACCAAGGGCCTGGAAGTTAAAAGTCACTTGTGGACTGTAGAACCTATTGTGCCATACACTATAGTAGCAGTATCAAAATGGCTTCAAGTCTTCACATGTGTAGCCTGACTGCTGCTGTGTATAACCTGCAGTGTCACCTGTGAAAGTAACCGCTTTTTGACAGTTAGCTCCCCTCCCAACTCCCACACTTTTTAAATATCAGTAAGATGCCCCATAAAGGCTTTGTAGCCAACACTGCAGGGTGCATGATATTTAAAAGTGGAACATTTAGAAAATTAACAGTATTTTGTCCCTACCGTGACAAGGCCTAAAAAGCTATTTTCACTGTGACAGGTCTAGCAGTCCACATATTAAATTACTAACACTGTATCTTGGGAAAGGAACCAGCCAGAAAAATAATGAAGCCACTATTTAAAAAAGTTATTAAACATCCAAATCAATGGTAAAGTCAAATTTATAATAAATATTAAGGAAATGTAACTTTCAGAAAGTTACCTTTTCCCTGCCTTGAGCGCCTGCAGTTTAATTTACATTAGCTCTCCAGCAATAGCCCGGCCAATGAATAGTCATGAATAGATGTGAAAGCAGTGTGAAATGCCTCCCAGGGGCATACAACAGGCAGACCTGAATGGGTAGGGACAAACCCTCTGAGCTCCACAGAATATTCAGAGTAGGGGCTGTGGGCATTCTGTGACACCGCCCTGTCAAAACCTGCTTCACAGGAGGTGGTTCTGCAGACCAATTTCAAACAAGCAAGTCCTGCAGGATTGAATGGGTAAAGTGGCCATCCCTACTGACCTGACTGTCCAGGCAGTACTGTTTTGTGAAAATGTGCAGAGATGCCCATGTTGCTGCCTGGCAGATGTCTAGGACCAGAACTTCGCTTGCTAACGCAGTGGTTGCAGCTTTAGCTCAGGTAGAATAACCTTGCAAGCTTTCAGGAGGTTGCTTCTTGGTCAATTTGTAGCAGATTTTTATACAGAGCACGGCCCATCTAGATTTGGTCTCTTCTGCACTGCTTGACCCTTCTTTGCACTAACATAACCCAAGAAGAGTTGGTCATCCACCCAGAACTCGTGTGCGGTTAAGGAAGAATGACAACACCCTTTTTGGGTCCAGATGATGGAGTCATCCTTCTTTAGAGGGAAGAGGAAGAGCGAAAAAGTAGACCGTGTGATCGATAGGCCTACATGAAATGGGATGATAAATTTCGACAGAAAGGAGGCCCTTGTGCAAAGTAACAGTTTGTCCGGATACATAGGGAGGTAAGGCAGCTTACATGATAAGGCCTGCTGCTCACTCACTTTGAGGGCAGATGTAATTGCCACAATGTCAGAAGCCTGAGAGGACAATTGTGGAGAGGCTCGAAAGGAGCACACACAAGTTTAAGAACAGAGTGAGATCCCACTAAGGCATGATAAATGGTGAAAGATGGAAAAGATGAACCACACCCTTTAAAAACCCATGCACAATAGGGGACTTGAACCAGGAGGGTTGGCCAGGCAGCAGCAATAAGGCAGAAAGAGAAGACAAATAGTCCTTAATGGTGCCCAGAGCAGAGCCCTGCTGGGCAAGAGAATAAATAAAGGGCAAAACTTGAGAAAGAGGGGCAGAGATGGGGATCAATATGTTTCTATGCACACCAAGCCACACATTTTTTCGAGGGGCAGACGAATACCGTTTTGGTGGAGGGACGTCTGGCTGCCAGAATAACTTGACAGACATCGGGAGGAAGGTCGAAAGCTGTCAACTGTCACCGCTCCATCTCCATGCAAGAAAGTGAAGAGTGGACAGGTTTGGGTAAAGAACCTTCCCCAGCTGTTGGGAGAGAAGAATTCACCGAAGGGGCAGTCTGATCAGAGGATCGAGGGCCATGCTCAGGAGTTCAGGATACCAGACTCTCCATGCCCAGTCCAGAGCCAGAAGAATTACATCAGCTCGGTCATTTCTGATCTTGAACTTTGGGCAGGAGTTGTATGGCAAAAATGCGTACAGAAGGCCTGAGACCCAACTGAGACAAAAAGCATCTCCGAGCAAGAGCCGCCTTGGAAACTCCAGGGTGCAAAACTGCTGACCCTGCATATTCTCAGTAGAATTGAAGAGATCTAGCCAAGGCTCTCCCCACTGCTGAAAGATACCTTGCACCACCTCTGGGCAGAGACGCCATTCATGAGCCGCTAGGCATCGATGGCTGAGTAAGTCTGCCCTGGCGATCAGAGAGTCCGCTAGGTGTTGAACCACCAGGGACATGCCCTGATGTTCTAGCCAAGTCCAGAGACGCAGAGCATCTTAACATAGGGTCCACGACCCCACCCCACCCTGTACCACATGGCTGTGGTGTTGTCGGTGAAAACCTGGACCAGCTTTCCTTTGATGGAGGGTAAAAAGGGTTTCAATGCCAAGTCAGATCGGTCAGAGCTCCATCATGTTGATGTGGAGTCCTGATTTCACTGGAGACTAGATTCCTCTGATCCCCACCTCTCCCAGACAGCCCCCCATCCCAAGAGTGATGCATCTGTCACTACTGTTGGATCTAGTTGGCGAAGGGAGAGGGGGTCTGCCTCTGGCCCAATCACGGTTCGTTAGCCACCACTACAAATCTTGTGCAGTTGCCTCAGAGATCTAGACCACATCAGAGAGATTCCCCTGATGCAGCGCCCACTTGAACTTCAGGTCCCTCTGCAAAGCCAGCAGTCATGTGTCATTAGCAGGATGCAGGAGGCTATGAGGCAAAGCATCCTCAGAGTTAGTGTCACCGAAATCCAGGACAGTGGGTGAAACATCGGTATCATAGCTTGAATATCCTAGACTCGCCATTCAGGAGGATAGCCCCGAAACTGCACTGTGTCCAGAACAGCTCTGATTAAATGGAGCGTCTGAGAGAGAGTCAGGTGTGACTTCGACACATTGATAGTGAACCCCAGCAAATGCAGAATGTCTGCCATAGTCTGGAGGTGGGAAACAACAGCCTGGGGCGAGCCCAACTTCAACAGCCAGTCGCCAAGGTAGGACAAGCCTTACACCCCTGATCTCCAAAGATGAGGTGCAACCACCAACATCATTTTGGTGAACTTCTGAGGCGCACTGGTCAAATAAAAATGCTTGTGGCATACCGTAAACCGCAGATAGTGCCAGTAGGCAGGCAGGCCGAGAATGTGGAATTAGACGTCCTGTAAGTCCAACTCTACCATCCAGTCTCCTGGGTCCAGAGTGTAGGAAGCTGGCCTGGTGTGTGGTGAGCACCTATGGTGTTATCACCTTGTACCAGGTATCACCTATTAGTGAGGTGTAGACAGTGTGTAGGAAGCCAAGGCTCGCTAGAGGTAGCTGTGGATGGCAAAGCTTATGCAATACCACCATAGTCACACAGCACTTTCACACACATGAAAGAACCACACAGTGTTACAAAAATAAAGACTTTAGTATGGTAACACAAATACTCAAATACTGTATAGGCAATACTCTACTAGTAGGTGAGTAAACACATTATTATATACATAAGAAGCCAGGAATTGGCATAGAAAGAAACAGAAAACAGTGAAATAACAGAAAAAATAGAGACCCTAGAGGGAGACCAAACCATATACTAAGTAAGTGGAACGCAAAAGTTAGGAAGTGGAATCTGTAGAGGGGAGCTGGAGGAACTAGGCACCCCAAGTACCAAGGTGCCCCCCAGCAAACGGGAGAGTACCTGGTTTTTCCCCAAACCCACGGATAATATTTGGAAAAGGACTTTGCAAGACCCAAGCAGGACTGGAAGGAACAGTTCGAGTTGGAGTGTTCGGTTGGGGCAGGAGCCACTTCCCCCCCTTCTGGAGATGCAGGACCAGGTTGACGGTGAAGACCAGGAGTCGGCCGTGCAGCACAGGAGCAGGAGACACGTTCAAAAGTCGGTGTCCCAAGTCAGGAGAAGAGTTGCAGTCAGTCAGTGGTGTGGAAAAACCACCAACAAGCCTTGGCAAAGGTAAGAGATGCAGATGAAGAGTTGCAGAGCTGCCGGGGACCAGAGAGGTCCAGGGGAACTCAACCCAAGGAGGGGAGTCCCAGGTGACCCTCAGCAGTGAGGAGAGTCAGAAAATGAGGAAGCAGCCCAAACAGGAGACGCAGTGAGGCCCACTTAGCACACCTGGAGAGGAGTCCCAAGTCACTGGAGCAGCATGCAGGAGACTGTGCTTTGCAGGGAAGAGTGCTGGAGGCCAGGGCTACACGGAGTCTGAAGATCCCTGGAAGAAGAGCAAGCAAGCCATGAAAGCTGCAAGAGTCGCAGTGCACAGGGATATTGTTCTGCCAGGACAGGCAAGGACTTACCGTCTCCCAAGTTGGATAGCTGGTAGAGAGGACAAGGAGGACCACTCCAGACCACCACCTGTGTTGCAGGATCCAGACAGTTTTGCTGGAGAGAAGATCCACAAAGCCAGTTGCCGGTGCAGTTGGTGCCTGCGGATGCAGGGAAGTGACTCATTCACTCCAAGGGAGATTTCTTCTTGCTTCTTGTGCAGGTTGAAGACTCATCGCCCTCAGAGAATGAACAGACAGGGAAATGTTGCAGTTGCTGGAAGGAGATGGAGAAATAATGTTGCATAGCAGAGTCATCGCTGGAGTTGCAGATTGTTGGTTCCTGGAAGGTCCAGTTGCAGTCCTGTTGGCCAGAAGATGAAGTAAACGATGCAGAGGAGTCATGCTGGAATCTTGCACATCGAATCTGAGGATCAATGCAAGAGGGAGACCCTAAATAGCCCAGGAAGGGGATTGATCACCTAGCAGAGTGACCATCTATCAGGAGGGGGCTGTGACGTCACCTGCCTGACTTATCCACTCAGATGCTCCCAGGGGCCTCTGCCCACCTTAGATTCAAAATGGCAGAATCAAGTGGCCACCTGGATGAGCTCTGGGCACCACACATGGGGTGGTGATGGACACGGGAGTGGTCACTCCCCTTTCCATTGTCCAGTTTCACGCCAGAGCAGGGACAGGGGTCCCTGGGCTGGTGCAAACCGGTTTATGTAAGGCAGGCACCAAATGTGCCCTTCAAAGCATACCGGTGGCTAGGAGAGGCTACCTCTCCCAAGCCATGTAACACATATTTCCAAAGGGAGATGCAGTTGCCTCCCACTCCCAAAGGAAATCCTTTGTTCTGCCCTCCTGGATTTGAGCTGGTCAAGCAGCAGGAGGGCAGAAACCAGTCTGTAGGATGGCAGCAGCACGGGCTGCCCTGGAAAACCCTGCAAACTGGTAGGAGCAAAGCTGGGGGTCCTCTAAGAAGCCCCTAGAGTGCATGGAATTATACAACCAATACTGGCAAAAGCATTGGGGTACGATTCTGACATGTTTGATACCAAACATGCCCAGGTTTGGAGTTACCATTATGTAACTGGACACAGGTAGTGACCAATGTCCAGTACACGGGCAAAATGGCTTCCCCGCACTCACAAAGTTCAGGAAAATGGAGATGGAGTTTGTATGGGCACCTCTGCTCAAGCAGGGGTGCCTTCACACACAGGTACTTGCACCCTGCCCTCTGAGCTAGGAGGGCCTGTCACAGGGGTGACTTAGTGACCTGGTTCAGTGACCTGTAGTGCAAGGGTGCATGCACCTTTTCATGCAGGCTGCAATGGCAGGCCTGCAGACACAATTTGCATGGGCGCCCATCAATGGCATAATACATGCTGCAGGCCATAGGGAACCCCTGGTGACCCAATGCCCTGGGTACCTAAGTACCATATGCTAGGGATGTATATGGGGGCACCAATATGCCAATTGTGGGGTGCACAAAATCAGGAACAACCAAATTCAGAGGGAAAGAGCACAGTCACTGGAGTCCTGGTTAGAAGGATCCCAGTGAACACAGTCAAAAGACACTGAGAGCAGGCACAAAGTGGGGGTAACCATGCCAAAAAGAGGGTACTTTCTTACACAGAGCACACAAGACCTGAGCCAACGTTAGCACTTTGAATTTATCCTTCGGGAGGAACAAGTTGAGGGCTCTGAGATCTACAACAGGATAAAGGCCTTTGTTCTTTTTAGGAACTAGAAAGTGGTAGAAATAGCAACCACAGCCTACTTCTGGCACCAAAATCCTCTCCATGGCTCCCTTTTCTAAGAAAGCAGCAAATTCCATGGACAGATGATCCTCAGTCAGTCGTTTGTGAGATAGTGGCATGGGAGGCAGTATGGGGGGCATAGGGAGTAGCCCCTTCGGACAAACTGTTGAATGCACCCTCGGCCATGCAGAGACTGGGAGGCATGCAAGGCTCTGTGGCTAAGAGGGAACTGGCATGGCTGGAAACCCATTCCATAGCCACGAAAGGAGTAAAAGGCAGATTGTGAATGACGTGGGGCCGCAGAGATGCCTAAGGAGTTAGCTGTGGCAGAACAGTCCTTGAAGCGCTGCAGCGTGGAATCTGTCTGGTCTCTGAAGAGATTGGAGCCTTTGAAGGGCATGTCTATAAGAGAAGATGGGCTATCCCCCGGAAAGTCTGATGTCCTCAACCAGATGTGGCACCTCAGGGCTACCATCAATGAAACTGCTCTGCCCAGTGAGTTGGTTGTGTCAAGTCTAAATCGTATTGTGAACTTTGCTGCATGTCTCCCATCGGTAACAGCCTGAGAGAGCATGGCCTGGGTCTCCTCCGGGACCTGTGGCAGCGCTTACGCAACTGTGTCCCACAGTGTGTGAGAGTAACGGGCCAACAGCCATGTGGTGTTCAAAGACCTGAATGCAAGGATGGCGGAAGAAAACAACTTCTTCGCCAAAGAGTCCGGCCTCTTAGATTCCTCATCCTGGTTTTGGGGCCCACCAAGCTCTCTGAAGTAGGGTGTTTGGTGAGGAAGTTTGGGTCCCTTGGGAACAGACCGTGGCAGTGGGCTAACGCCCTGTTCACAGGAGCCCCTGTGTTGGGTTTGTACCAAGTGCCCAAAAGGAAGTCAGAGAGAGAGTCATTGGGACTAGGGATTCGGTCGATGAAACGGTCAGTTCCAACACCTCTGTCAAAATGCTAGTTTTGACTGCCACTGAAAGCAACTGAAGGTCAAGAACCTCAGCCGCCCTCCACACTACCATTGCATATGAGGCTTCCTCCTCGGTAACCATGGTGGGGAAGAAAGTATACCAGTATCTGGAGAAGTATCCAGTCCACTGACTTCCCCAGTTGCTCACACCAGACCAATTTGGGTCTTCTCCATAGGGCTAGCATTCTGCAGGGTCCATCAACACCTCCCATTTCTGCCCGAGGCCTAACTCAAGAGACGAGGGCTTAGGCTCCGGTTTAGGAAGCAAGATTCCTGCCGGCATCAGGGATCATAATGGGGATGGCGCCACCAGTGGGCGCCGGGGGCGCCAGTAGCGTCAGCACCTGGGCTGCGCCGGCGAAGGTTGAAATGGTATGACTGGTGCCGGTTCTGACCCCAGAATTGATCCCTCGGGGCTCACAGCAGCTGGAGCCACCGGCTTGGAACCAGATGGGCGACCGAAGTCGCATAAGAGGAGTTGGGACACTCAAATATGAGGCATATGCCCTCAGAGAACTCTTTAAGTTGGGTGGGGGTCACTCCAGCTCCTGGAAAATCAGGAGGGACCGCTGCCTCAAAGCTTACGAATGCATGGTGCGAAAATCAGAGCAAGACTTCGGGTCATGGTTGTGCTCCAGACACCACAGACAGACAAGGTGGGGGTCTGTCACCGGCATCGGCTGATGACAGGATCCGCAGGACTTCCATCCTGTTTTCCTAGATGACATAACCTATCACATTAGATGGAAAAAACTCAAAAACTCTTGACAAAATGCTGAAAAAATCCAGTAAAAAAGTGATTAAGGTGTAGCTCTTCTGTGGGTCAGCTCTAAATTGCATGGAAAGAAAAGAACTCATGTCAGTGCCCTAGGGTAGTGCTTATGTAGGTGCTGCGATGTCACTTCCAGCGCAGACACCACCAACAACGCACATGGAGCTGATCGACACCATCTACCGGTGTGCAGGGGCACTGCTCACGAAAAATCTTCCAGATCCAGTCTGACACCTCGGAAAATTCAATGGTAAGCAATCTGTGTCTCGAACATGTTGGAATTTTAGCATTAGGTATGGGAAGATACTTGGGCCCTCATTACAACCCAGGCGGTTGGCGTTAAAGCGGCGGTAATACCGCCAACAGGCTGGCGTAAAAAAATGGAATCACGACCACGGTGGAAACCGCCAACACAGGCAGCCACTTTAACACTCCGACCGCCACAGAGGTAGCAACAAACACCGCGGCAATAATCGCCAACAGAAAGGCGGAAGTCAATGTACTGCCCACCACACTACAACCCGCCCATCCGCCAGCTTTTACGGGTGCGTACCAACGCCATCTAAAGAGCAGCGGAAACAGTACACAGAAGGGGAAACCATTCACCTCTTGACACTCAACGAAGAACTAGGACACCATGGAGCTCGAACTACAGGTGTTACCGATGTTGGCGCATCTTCTCATCTACCAGGAGTAGGAATGGCGGCGGTGATGACCACAGTGAGTACTGCACCTAGCACGCGGGGGGAGTGGGGGAGAGAGTGACACACACACGCATTACCCCCACCTCCACCCTCACCCCCAACACCATACACACAAACACACGCAACAACATTACATATACACCCCGTAACCCTCTGGAAGAACGCAAGGACAAAAGGAATTGAGTCAAATGAGTGTCATATTAGAAACAGTCATATATACGTTACAGTATTTACATTATATACAATATGTACATAAGGCAGTACATTGTCCATTCTAAATGTCCGTGGGCCACAGGGCCATATCACATAGGCCAAGCCCACACTTGATTCCTGCCTCAATACGGAGAGAACACTGAAGGGGCATCAGATCGAAAACACACAGGCACCTCAGGGGGACGGCGAAGGGTGGGCACCTCAGCTGAAGATGGGACAACGCCACTGCTCCTGGAGGGGGCTCCATGCCCATAGCGATGCCCTGGGGGGTGCAAGGGCACAGTCTCTCAAGTCTCTCAAGTGGGTGGTTTGTCCACTGCCTGGTCCTGGGGAGTTCAAAGCCACAGTTCATCAAGTCTCTTAAGTGGGTGGTTTGCCCACTGCCTGGTCCTAGGGAGTTCAAAACCACAATCTCTCAAGTCTATCACAGGGTGGTTTGCCCACTGCCTAGTCCTGGGAGTTCAAAGCCACAGTCTCTCAAGTTACTCAAGTGGGTGGTTTGCCCACTGCCTGGTCCTGGGGAGTTCAAAGCCACAGTCTCTCAACTGGATGCCTTTCTCCACTGGTTCTGGAGAGGGCTTTGTGCCCAGTGTGCTTCATCCGGCCAAGGATAGGGTGAGTGGATGTCTTTCTCCACTGGTTCTGGAGGGGGCTTTGTGCCCAGTGATGCAACACTTGGGGTGTGGCAGTTCACACTCCCTCACCTGGGTGTCTGAGCCACGAGATTTCAGGTGACCAGGATGCATGATAGTCCATGGAGGCAGTGCTAGAGTCCATCCGGCGGCAGCTACGGCTGCACAGTGGTGGTAGTGACAGTGTTGGTAGGGATGCTGTTGGGGTGCTGCCCAGTGGGGCTGCTGCTACTGTCAGCGGTGCAGGTGGTGGTGCTTGCGGCAGTGCTTGCGGCAGTGCAGGTGGCGGTGCTGGCAGCGGTGCAGGTGCCGGTGCTGCCAGTGGTGGGGGGAGGCTCCACCCTTCTCCTGCAGCCTCAGACAGCTGCCAACTGGGGCTGCTGCTGCTGACAGTAGTGGTGCATGCAGCAATGCAGGTAGCAGTGCAGGTAGCAGTGCTTGCGGCAGTGCTAGCGGCGAGGCTGCTGGCGGTGCTGGCAGCAGTGCTGGCGGTTGTGCTGGTAGCCACCAGGCCTTCACCTGCAGCCTCGGACGGCTGAAGTGCCTTGCCTGGTGTTTTGTGCCTCTTCCTCACCTTGGCAGATGGTGGTGTCGCCTTGGGTCTGGCAGCTGGAGTCTTTGAGGTGGCCTTGCTGGGTGGTTGTGGCTCCTTCCCCTTGCTGAACGCTGCCCCCTTCTTCACCTTGCCAGGTGGCGGAATAAATTTTGCCTTGGCAGGGGTTGGTGGCACACTGGCTGGGCTGAAGGGTGCCCGCTTTGATCCCCTGACAGCTTCAGGAACCACAGCGGATGTGGACTTGTTGACTGAGGTGCTGGGCTGGGTTTTGACCACTCTGGGCCAAGGGGAAGGACGGGGGTGGGGCTTAGGGAAGAGGTCAATGTTTGCCATGAAAATCTTTTTAGGGACACTGGGGCGGGAATGGGGAGAAGGTCTGGGAGTGGAGGAAGAGGGAGTGGTTGTAGAAGGTGTCTGTCTGCTGAGTTTGGGCGCAGGTGCATGGGCTGGATGCTGTTGTGAGGTGGATGGCTGTTGGGTGGATGGGTGCTTGTGTTTGTGTACTTTGGGAGGAGGGGTCACAGACACACTGGGAGGACACAGGGGACGTGTGCAAGGATGTGGGGGTAGTGACTGCCAGTAAGGGGTGTGTAGTCATGGGCGTGATGGCGATGGAGGTAGTGGATGAGGATGTAGTGCATGCAGGTGTGAGTGGAGTTGCTACTGGGAGGGAGGTGGAAGAGGAGGAGGAGGGGGACACAGTGGAGGCAGTGGATGTTGGTGTGTCTGCATGGGGATGGTGCTTGTGTGAGTGCCTGTGAGACGACATGTGGTGCTTGTGTTTGCCTGAGCCACTTCCATGTGTTGATTTGGGTGAATACTGATCTGAAGGTGTGCTTGGGATAGGCTGGGTTTGAGGGGATTGGGACTGGGTAGAGAAAGTTGGAGGGGGGGCTGGATACAGGGACAATGGCTGCCATCAGTGCGGGGGCCAGAGCCTAAAATGCTCTCTGTTGGGCCACCACGCCAGAGTGAATGCCCTCCAGGTATGCATTTGTTTGTTGCAAATGCCTCTCAACACCCCGGATGGCATTCAGAATGGTTGACTGCCCAACAGTGAGGGATCTCAGGAGGTCAGGCGGCAGGGCTGACTGGGGCAGGGCCTGAGGTGCCTGGGGCGAAGGAGATGCCCATCCTCCACGGGAAACAGGCTGAGGGGCTGCGGGGAGGGAGGTGCTGGTAGGGGGGTGGCAGCTGTACCTGTTGTTGGGGTGGGCACAGAGGTGGCCACCACTGCCAGGGAGCTTCCATCGGAAGAGGAGTCGCTGTCTGTGGTGTCCCCTCCTGTCCCCGCCATGGTGCTCTCCTCGCCCTCCATCCCACTGGTGCCCTCTCCGTTGGTGGATTCGGCCTCCAGGCCCATGTGGGATGCAGCTCCCTCCGTCGCCAGTGCCTCTGCTCCTCCGCCAGATTATGCTAATGCACACAAGGACAGGGTGACAAAACAAAAAGGGGGGCAGAGAGACAGAGGATACACTTGGTCAATGCCAGCAACAACACTACCGTTGGCGTACACAACGCACAGGGGACAGCCCTATGCACTATTAAATGCACTACCACTTACAATGCCAGTCACCAGCCCATGGGATACACTGCCAAACGCCATCAGCAGCACACCTGAAACAAACAGGACCCTGACCAGTAGTAGATGCCCACTAGCACTATTGGGTTGGGAGTGCTTCAGAGCCTGCCCAACAAGGGACACTGCCATGTTCGCCCTGGCCTAGGGGCACCCACAGTCCACATCCCCACCCAGGTAAACACGCGCAAAGATATGAACCAAAATTTGTACTCACCCCCTTGTGGCTGCTTTGATGCCCTCAAGCATCCATCCAACTCCGGATAGGCCACTGTCAGGATGCGTAACATCAGGGGGGTCAGGGTACGACAGACACCCCTTCCTCGTTGGGAGGCCAGCCCCAGCTGGGCCTCCGCCGTCTTCCTTGCCCAGCGGCGCAGGTCCTCCCACCGTTTGCAGCAGTGGGTGCTCCGCTTGTCAAAGACCCCCAGGGTCTGCACCTCCTTGGCGATGGCACACCAAATACCCTTTTTCTGATGGGTGCTGACCTGTATGAAAAAGACAGCAGAAAAGGGAATTAGTTAACCTTCCAGACCGTCACACTCATGGCCCACCAGATCCCTCCTATCCCCTGATGCACATACATCGACCACCATACATGCAGCCCTCTGGGCAGGATGCCTCAGCCCACCCCTACATGTGGCTTACACACACAGCAATCCATACATTCATGGCCCACGCATCATGCTCACCTGTTTGTCTGGAGGACCGTAGAGTAACGTGTGCTCGGGTAGGACCCCATCCACCAGTTTCTCCAACTCCTCCGCAGTGAAGGCAGGGGCCCTTTACCCATACACATGAGCCATTGTCACTTCCAGACACAGGTCACAGCAGCACCTGCAGTGTAGGTTCTATCCTGTTGAAGGTCAGGTAGCAATTGAGTGAATAGATAGAAAATGGCGGTCTCGTCCGCGGCGGTGCGTGCCGTCACCACCGGCGTACATCGCCATTGGCTCCTAGAACCCATAGGGCCCAATGATAACCAATGCGAAGTTGCGTGGAGGTCATCGACCTCCTACCGCAACGGGGCACAACGCCAGCGGAATTACCTCATTTTTACTTGTCCCTCCTCACATGTCAGGCAGCCGCCATTTCAGGGGGGCACAGGCCATGGCACCTAACTGTGTCACAGCAGACATTGGCACAGCAACTGACTTTCGGATTTACATACAGGTTCTGTAAAGGAAAAGATGCATCCTTATTTCAATTGGTGTGTGAATATGACCCTCTGCTCACCGTTTTCTTCCATAGGCTTCAACCACTGAGGATGAATATGAGATGGCTACATCCTCTGGTGTACAGACCCCTGGTGGACCTTGCAACAATGGAGGACAGACACATTATACTAACATACAGACTTGATCGGGCCACAATCCAAGAACTGTGTGCCCAATTGGAGTCAGACCTGATGTCAGCTATCAGCCAGCCCACAGGTATGCCCCCTCTAGTGCAGGTCCTGTCAGTGCTCCATTTCCTGGCAAGTGGTTCCTTCAAAACAACAGTGGCCATGGCATCAGGGGTGTCTCAGCCAGTGTTCTCCAACGTGTTGACCGGAGTGTTGTCAGCCCTGCTGAAACACATGCGCAGCTACATCGTCTTCCCCCAGGTGGAGGATTTGGCCACATTGAAAGCCGACTTTTATGCCCTGGGACATATCCCCAATATCATTGGTGTCATTGATGGTACCCATGTAGCATTTGCTCCCCCCCCCAACTCCCCCCGGACAAATGAACAAGTGTTCAGCAATAGAAAAAACTATCGCTCTATTAATGTGCAGATGCTGTGTTTGGCGGACCAGTACATCTCCCATGTGAATGACAAGTTCCTGGCTCTGTGCATGACACTTTTATCTTGAGGAATAGCAGCATCCCATATGTGATGGGCCAACTCCAGAGGCACTGGGTGTGGCTAATAGGTGAGCCCAAGGTCCCCACCCAGTATAAGTTGGTGTCTGGGTATGGGGTTGTCCCTAAGGGTTAGTGTGTGTCTAGCAGGAATCCCTTGATATTTGCAGGTGACTCTGGTTACCCCAACCTCTCATGGCTACTGACCCCAGTGAGGAATCCAAGGACAAGGGCAAAGGAACGTTACAATGAGGCACATGGGCGAACAAGGAGGATAATTGAAAGAATGTTTGGCCTCCTGAAGGCCAGGTTCCGGTGCCTCCATCTGACAGGTGGATCCCTGTACTACTCACCCAAGAAGGTGTGCCAGATCATCGTTGCATGGTGCATGTTGCACAACCTGGCCTTGAGACGCCAGGTGCCTTTTCTGCAGGAGGATGAGCCTGGAGATGGTCTTGTGGCAGCAGTGGAGCCTGTGGACAGTGAGGAAGAGGAGGCAGAGGAAGAAGATGTGGACAACAGAAGTAATATAATACAGCAGTTCTTCCAGTGACACACAGGTAAGACACTGTAACTTCACTTTACATTTCAGTTTTCTGTTGGACATTGTACATGGCAGCCTGATTTCCCTATGTCTATGGCCACTTACTGTACACTTTGGCATCTCTGTTTTCAGATCTCTGAGGCCCACTCTGGATCCTGGTATGTTTACTGCTGCCCACTAAAGGTCATACCAATGTATATATAACTGTACATATGACTTGCAATGTTGTCAGACTATTGTACTAATACATATTTCAATCATTTGACAGACTCAAGATTTGTATTTGTTCAAAGGGTGTTTATTTAAGTGCTCATACCTAGAGGGGGATGTGCAAAGGGCTGGGGTGATGGTGGAGGAATGTCCAGTTAGAGTCTAGTCTCTTGGTATAACAGGTGCATTGTCCAATGGGGCATAGGAAGGGGAGTAATGGCAGTTTAAGGTGGACAGGGTGACAGAGTGGGACAGAAGGGTGACAATCAGGAGAGTCCTATTTCCTAGTGGGGGTCTTGGCAATGTTCTCTGGCTTCTGGCTGGATCGCAGGGACTGTTTGCAGGGTGGCCCTCCTTTTGCAGGGGGTGGGGTGCTGGTGGCCTGTTGGTCCTGTAGCGGGGTCTCCTGTTTACTAGCACCGGCGGAGGTGGAGGGCTGTTCCTCGGTGTGGCTAGTGTTAGGGGCCTGTGGTTGTGCCACTGCCTCCCTCATGGTCTTGCCCATGTCAGCCAGCACCCCTGCAATGGTGTCCAGGATGGTGTAGATGTTTTTGAGGTCCCTCCTGATCCCCAGGTACTGTCCCTCCTGCAGCCACTGGGTCTCCTGCAACTTGTACAGTATCTGGCCCATGGTCTCCTGGGAATGGTGGTATGCTCCCAGGATGTTGGTGAGGGACTCCTGGAGAGTTGGTTCCCTCGGCCTGTCCTCCCCCTGTCGCACAGCAGTCCTCCCAGTTTCCCTGTCGTTCTGTGCCTCTGTCCCCTGAACCGTGTGCCCACAGCCACTGACCCCAAGTCCCTGATCGTCCTGTGTTTGTGTGGTTGTCTGGGGTCCCTGAAGTGGTGGACACAATGTTGATTGACGTGTCCTGGGAATAGTGGCATGGGCCCGCTGGGTGGGTGCTGTGCTGGTGTTTCCTGAGGGGGGATAAACTGTGGTAGGTTGGGATTGTTGCAGGGTAACCGACTTTCCAGAGGCCCCTGATGGCCCAGGTTGGTCATGGTGATCCAGGCGTGCAGAGCTGCTGTCATCACTGTGATCCTTCTCTGGAGGGGGACTGGATGTTGCTGGCAATCCTCTCCGGTGACGTTGAGTAGGGGTCCTGCGGGGATGAAAATGCAGTGTAATTGTATCTGCGTGTGCCATCTTGTGCATGGGTGTGTTTCCCTCTATGGTTGGGATAGGCCTGTCAGCTTTGCCTTGTGTGCGTGGTAATTTAGTGGGCTAGGTGATTCTCTCTAATGGGCATGCTGTGGTGATGGGTGTCCATGCAGGTCTGTGATGGGGGTCCATAGATTGATGTTACATTCAGGGCTTGGTATTGGGATGGGGGGTTTGTGAAAGTGGGGTATATGTGAGGTGGTGGAGTGATGGGGTGAGGGTAGGGGTAGGAGTTTGGGATGGCATGCAGGTAGGGTGGGGGATATAGTAGTAAAGATATGACTTACCAGAGTCCAGTCCTCCTGCTACTCCTGCGAGGCCCTTAGGATGCATTATTTCCAAGACTTGTTTCTCCCATGTTGTTAGTTGTGGGGGAGGAAGTGGGGGTCCACTGCCAGTCCTCTGTGCAGTTACCTGGTGTCTTGCAACCACAGAACGCACCTTCCCCCGTAGGTCGTTCCACCTCTTCCTGATGTCATCCCTTGTTCTTGGATGCTGTCCCACGGTGTTGACCCTGTCCACGATTCTCCGCCATAGCTCCATCTTCCTAGCAATGGACATCTGCTGCCCCTGTGATCCGAAGAGCTGTGGCTCTACCCGGATGATTTCCTCCACCATGAACCTTAGCTCCTCCTCTGAATACCTGGGGTGTCTTTGCGGTGCCATGGATGTGGTGTGAGTGATTTGTGTGAGGATGTGTGGGATGATGTGTTGTGGTGTGTGCTGTGAGATGCATGTATGGTGTATAGGGTGATGGTGTTCTCTGGCTCAGACTGAGTGGGTGCTCCTGGCGTGTGTCTCTCTCTGTTAGCAATCTTTTTTTTCGTTGAAAGGGTTGTGGGTAATGTGGGTGTGTGTTTTATAGTGGTCTGAGTGTGTGGATGTGGTGTGTGTATGTGTGTCAGGTGTGTGCAGTTTGAATTGTCCAATGTGGTGTAGTTTTGTAAGTGTGTGTGTATTTTGAGCGCGGCGGTGTGTACCGCCAATGGTTTACTGCGGTTGAAAGACCGCCACGGTGACTGGCGGGTCCTGATACTGTGGGCGTATTCCTGTTGAAGTAACGGTGTGGGTTTTGCTAACGCCAATTTATCACTGATCTTTGGTTTGGCGGACTTGTGTGGGTGTCTGTATTGAGGCGGATTTCTCAGTGTGGGTCATAATACCCGTAGAGGTATACCGCCGCGGTCACGGTATGTTGGCGGCCGTCAGCACGGCGGTAAGCGGCATTTACGTGTTTTATATGTCCTGGCAGTGAAATATTGCTAAATTCGTTTTTCACCGTTGCAAGGCCTGTCCCTCTCATAGGTTAATATGGAGGCTATCTTTAAATCATATTAAAGTGTAGATTCCCTTTGGGAGCAGATGGACATGTGGAGTTTGGGGTCTCTGAGCTCATAATTTAAAAATACATCCTTTAGTAAAGTTGATTTTAAGATTATGTATTTGAAAATGCCACTTTTAGAAAGTGAACATTTTCTTGCTTATACCATTTCTGTGGCTCTGCCTGTTTGTAGATTCTCTGTCTGGGTCAGTTTGACAGTTGGGCTGGTTGCACCTCACACTAGACAATGACACAAAGGGAGTTGGAGTGTAGTCTGCATTTCCTGATGAGCCATCTGTGCTAGGAGGGTGGGAAGGAGTGGTCAGTCACACCTGAAAGGGCTGTGCCTGCCCTCAAACAATGCCATCTCCAACCCCCTGGTGAGTGCTGGGATCTGGCCTGGGGAAGGCAGGATTTCACACTCAAGAGACTTTGCTTTGAAGTAGGCCTACTTCAAAGGAGAAATTGGGTATAAGAAGGGCACCCAAAACCACAGACTATAGAACACTTCTGGAAACCAAAAGGAACCTATGCCTGGAGAAGCTGAGGAAGAAGAGCTGCCTTGCCTGTGACTATGCTTTGTGGCACTATCCTGCAGTTGCTGCTTCTGCCTGTGCTAGAGGCCAAAGACTGGACTTTGTGTTGCCTTCCTTCTTGTGAAGATCTCCAAGGGCTTGATTTAGAGCTTGCCTCCTGTTGTTTGAAGTCTCAGGGACAGCAAAGACATCTCTCTGCCAGCACGTGGAGTCTCTGGAGAGATTCCTACTCTGCCAAGTGGTGCCCATCCAGTTCCTGGGACCCTGAAAGGAGAAGCTGGCAGCCTAAGAGGAAGTAATCCACGCACATGACGCCATGCGGGGAAAAGTTTGACGCGACTCCGATCTGCAGCTGAAAAATCGACACGCCGCCGGCTTCGCGGCTGAAAATCGACGATCGCCTGCAACGCAACCCGAAGATTGACGCACGGAGCTGGAGAGACAATGCGCAGCATCGCTGACGAAGGCTGGTGAGATCACAACCCACGCTGCCTGGTTTTCAGATCATTGTGGGGCTCTATTTCCGACGCAAACACCGCTGGGTGTGTAAAAAGAACGCAAGGCCTGCCCGGACCCAAGAGTGCTGACCAGATCGACGCGTCACTCTACTGCGGAGAGAAGAAACAACACACCCAGACCCGACGAAAGGAGAAACGACGCAATGTCTCACTCATGAGTGAAATCGACGCATCACAAGCCCTTTTTGACACACACTCGTCTGTGCGGGGTTATTTTTGACGCACCCAAGGTACATTTTCACGCTAACAGTGTTAGTGTGTGTTTAAATCTACATGAAGACTCTTTTTGCTTTTTAATTGATAACTTGACTTGTGTATTGTGAATTGTTGTCATTTTAGTCTTGTTTTATTTAGATATTCTACATTTTTCTAAACCTGTGTTGTGTCATTTTGTAGTGTTTTCATTAAATTACTGTGTGTGTTGGTACAAATACTTTACACCTAGCACTCTGAAGTTAAGCCTACTGCTCCTGCCAAGCTAACAAGGGGGTAAGCAGGGGTTAGCTGAAGGTGATTCTGTTTTACCCTGACTAGCGTGAGGGTCCTTGCTAGGACAGGGGGTAACCCGACTGCCAACCAAAGAACCCATTTCTAACACCTTTTTTTATATTTCTGAGTGATGAAAAAATATTTTAATAGGATGAAAACAAATCAGAATACTTTACATGTTGATGTGCAAAGGATATGTTTTCCGACACCCAATTTTCAGATTGCTAATACACTATGTAGTTTTTTCAGTAACGGTCAAGTTAGTAGACAGGTTTTTGGACATTTCTTAGAAGGTTATTGTGTGTAGATGACAATATGTTACCACATCATGATTTACTAATATATTTATTAAAATTGAGTGTTTAAACAAACGGAGAAACATTCCTGCCCTGATGGCAATGTTGCTAGTAAACTAAAAGGCGTCCTAGGTTATGTGGGCTAGACCCCATGAGTATGTGGGCTAGATAATTGTGATGCATGCAGCAAACTTTAGTCTACTTATTTAACAAAAGAGGTTTTTTTTGTACTGCAGAAATGCTGAGCAATCATATGTGAGAAAAAGGCGACTCTGTAAACTATTTGCCTAGGGTCACACAATTTGAGACCCGTTTACGGGTCAAGTACATTACAGTTAGGTTGAGTAGATTATGTAAGTTACTAGACCTGCAGGTCTAGTGAAATGTTTATGATTTTCCGAGCCCTGAGATACTACAGCTGTACCTCCCATTGGTAAATGGTCTGAGCAGTGGACTCAAATGAGTTATCTTGCAGGACCCATCGGGGTTTCACTCCAGAAAACCCAAAAAAGAACTGGTCATTCACACAATGGTCTTTCGGGTGGTCAATATGGATGCGATGGAGCCTCTGATCCTCTTTTGGGGAGGGAGGTGAAACTAAAAACATTGTCAGAGTAATGGATCTGTTGACATAAACAAGAGACGCACCTTTAATAAGAAGTCTGTTGAGGTCCTCACCACCAATTTATCTGGGAAAAAAGTGGTATAGGGAGGTTGCACCACTTCAATCATGCCCCACACACAGGTGATAGCAATGAGGAAGAAAGTCTTGAATGGCAAGAGTTGCAATAAGCAGCTGTGTACTGGCTCAAAAGGTATGCACATGAGGAATGTAAGGACTACATTTAAGTCCCACTGGGGCATGATGAACAGCTTCTGCTGCTACTCCATGTCCATTCATGGAGTTGCAGGTTGTGGAGGGCCCTCTCTTTTGCAGCGACTGGAGGTCCTCACAAAGTTGTAGTCGGACTGGTTGGTAAATGCTCAGGAGCTCTGGGCACCATTCTCTTCTGGCTCAATCCAGGGCAATCAAGATCACTTGGGCCCAGTCTGACCCGATTTTTCTGAAAACGAGAGGCAGGAGCAGCCCCCATGGGAAATGCATACAGGAGCTCTGAATATTTCCTATAATGAGTGCTCTGGAGGAAAGTCCAAGTGCAACTTTGGACAATTTGCGTTCTCGACTGTGGAGAATAGATCTGGTCAGTGAGGTCCACTTCAGTCAAATATACCTTGCACCACATCAGGATGAGACACCATGGGGTTAGGCACTACACGCCTTCTCCGCTGATTTGCTCTGGCATTCAGGGAACTTTCAAGAACGCTGGTACTATAGAGTATTCTGCTGGTCTAGCCCCAGAGACAGAGAATCCACAACCCCACTTCAACCTGCTTGTTGTAGTTGTGAGTATATAAGGACCTGCACTAGCCTCCTCTACATGAATGGGAGTAAAGGATGGTACTCGTCAAACACCACTGCAGATGTTATGTGGTTTCCTGTGTGGTCTGAACAGAGTTGGAGATATAAAGGGGTCCACTGCAGCATCTTTATATGCTATCTGGAGTTCAGGATGAGGAAGATGCATGAGGCCAGGAGTCTACACAGCCTCCGAGCCATCCTCACCGACACCTAGGACTGACTACGAAGCATTGGGATGATATCCTTAATGTCCCAGACTTGTTGTAGCAGCAAAACAACCTTGGATATTTCAAATGGGTTATTAAGTCATAGCATAGTGCCTGAAAGTGAGTATCTAACCGCTTTCATTTTCAACAGGGTGCAGCTTGCATTCCAACGACTGCCTATGAGCTATAAGGATAGCTTTGGCTTGCTTTCAGCGTGAATTATGGAGATCTTACAACCAGATCCTGAGGTATTGTCATATATTGATGATATCTATTTGACTGACAATGACTTGGCTCTACACCTTACTAGGGTACAGAGACATTACTAGGTTAACATCCTGTGGTTATAAATTTAATTTAAAGAACTCAAAGATCACCCACCTGGCAAGTGACATTCCTTGGGAAAGAATTATCTAGCGAGGCAAGGGTTTATCCAAAGACTTCCTCCAGAAGTGCGCTAGCTTGCACCCTCGTGGTACACTGAAAAAGATGTAATCCCTGTTGAGGTTTCTAAATTTTGGGTTTACTTATTAGCCTCACTATGCAGAGAAAGTGAAGCCTCTGTATGACCTTATTTCTCCCAGGTGTTTCTCAAAACAGTGGAAGAGCACACATACTGATATCTAGGTCAACATGGTAACACCTAAGTGACCTACAGTGAAGGACAGACCATCCCTCCTGCTTACAAGTCTCACTTGTATTCCCTGGCAGAATAACGATTTGCTTCTACTGAAAAAATATTGATGGATGTAGAAAAGGCTATTCTAAGAGAGCGACCTTAGCGCAGGGAAAACATATCATTATTATTTCTCCTGTACCAGCACTGGAGTCGGCCACTAAAGCAAGCATTCCCAATGCTCGTACCTTACACCCAAGATGATAACAGTGGGCCTCTTCCTTGTGTGCAGCGGATGTAAAGTTTTAGTATGATCCCACGCTTCATACACAAGCCTTTCTCCAATATGGACAGGAGACTGTTCTGACTTTAAACACTGCCTGTTTTGTCTTACCAGAGCATATTTTACACGGATGGCTCTGCCCAACCTGCGCTAGGAACCAAAGGTAGGTACTCCACAGCCTTTGCAGCAGTATAAGGTGTAATGGACAATTGCAAGTTCATTCTACATTGTACCCACACTAAAATCTTCAGAGATAGCACTGCACAACATGCAGAATCACATGCCCTGCTTCTTGTGTTACAAAAAGCTGACTCATCAGTTCCCACGCTGATAGAGTTTGACTCAGCTTTCTGTATGCAAGGTTACAATGTCAATTTGCAACACTGGCAACTGAGCGGGTTCAAGGACTCAAAGGGAACACCTATAAAAAATATTACCAACTTTAGGGAAAGGTAGCTGTCTTGCAAGACAAGCTTGCATTGGTCCACATGGAGCCCACTTTGGTCCATCAGAGTAGTAGTATTCATGCTAAAAGGAATTGTGCAACTGACCAAAGGGCAAAAGCTGCAATTCTGACTACCAAAGTGTAGGAGGTTGTCCTGGTAAGTAGTGGCTACCTAAGGTACTTACACCTTATACCATGTCCAGTTATTAGTGAAATGTAGGCAGTGTCTAGAAGCCAGGCACTCTAGGGGTATCTGTAGCTGAGCAGCCAAGGCTTACCTAGGAGACATGCAAAGGTCATGCAATACCACTGTAGTCACATAGTACTCACACACATGAAAGAAAATACTCAGTGTTACAAAAATAAAGGTACTTTATTGTGGTGACACAAATGCCAGAAATACCATAAAGACTATGCTCCTCTTTTTTTTTTTACATTTTATTTTTGTCCCAGGTGCAAACACATTACATCAATCGATTGAACATAAATCTTGCGACAAACAGCAATACTTCACTTTGTAGTATTATCTATAGAACAATTTTGAGGACTTAAATACTTTCCAATGCCCTTGTCGCCAAAGTTACAAATCCCTAAATCCCGGAGGAAAGTCTTGTAACTAGATCCCAGCTGCACCCCGCAAGCCTACTCCTTCTCTGGATTATACATCCTCCCCCCAAATACCCTGGTATTTTCGCCTTGCTCCAATCCGTTGGGCGTACAATTTTTCTTTTGCCCGAGTTGCCTCCATTTTTGCCACCCACGCCGCATACATAGGGGGCACTGGTGATTTCCACCCCTGGAGAATCAGTGATTTGCCAATCAAAGTGCCCACGAATATGATTTGTCTAGAAGAAATGGGCAAATTTGCATTTTTTGCGTAATACCCCATAAGGCTATTAATGGGCTGGGGGCTAGCTCGTACGATATCATGGTACTGATCTTTTGGAATATCGCCTCCCAATATCCTACCAGGTGAATGCATGTAAAGCACATATGGAGCCAGTCCCCCTGGGTGGTTTGACAACGTGGACACCGACCTGATGCCTCCGACTGCATTTCCTTGATTCTAGAAGGGGTGTAACACAGTAGCCATTTGGAGTATAAAGTGATTTTTAAAATTCGACCCTCTGAGTGTTTTGTAGGACAGCTCATTGTGTTTTCGTCATTGCTGTATCCCTATCTTGCATCCCGTGATGCTTTCTACTCTACCCAGAAGTTTGGAGATTGCTTTGTTTGAGTGTCCACCCTGAAGTGTCTCATACCATTTGCCAATGCCTACCTGATTTTTATAAAAGGCCTGACCAATAGCTCTGTTTGGGCTATCTATTGCTTTTTCCGTTGTTAGCAGGAAATGCTGGATTTGACAGTAAGAAAATTTTAAGTTTTCTGGTATGTCCCTTTGTCCCATTACACATTGTGCCCATGTTTTGATATGATCTCCTGTATAAAAGTCCGCTAGGGTCCTGATCCCTGCTGCCTCCCATGCCTGGACATCCCGTCGATTAAATTCTAGACCGATCATTCATACATCCCTAACTCGGATTATCGGGTGGGTCCGAAGAATTTGATATTTTGCCTGTATTTGACGAATATTAAATTGCAACATTCCCGGCAAGTTGGACCTTACCCGTTTTGGTAGACGGGGAATTTTAAGGAATCAAGAAATCTGCATGCTTGTTTCTGCCAGCATCTGATTAAGGCAGAAGTTAGGATTAGGCTTTTACGCAGCCCTTGACGCCCAATCCAATATAGTAGCCTCATAATACATTTGAAAATTGGGGAGTGCCAGCCTTCCATCTTCTACTGAAAAAGTTAGTTTTTCTAGCTGTAGCCGAGGTTTCTTGTGGTTCCATATAAACTGTCGGATTAGTAGATCCAACTCCTGAAAAAACTTTTTGGGAACTCTCATAACTACACTAGAGAAAACAAAAACTAATTACGGAAGAATCATCATTTTAATCAGAGCGGTCCTTCCTATGACCATCATGGTGGATTCCTGCCACTGCAAAAGTAATCCTTGAATCTTTTTTAAAACCCTCATGTAATTCAGCTGGAAGAAATCTGCCGGGTCCCTGGACACATATATGCCTAAATACCTGATGGGGCTGTAAGACGAAGATACTACCCTAATATCTTTTGGCAGGACTTGTACAAGATAGCCTCTGATTTAGATCGATTGATTTATACCCCCCCAGGTCCGAAAATGCCTTGATCTTGGCAAAAGCTCTATCCAAGTTGTGTGAATCCGCATAAAGGTACAGAATCAATCATCGGCGAATAACTTCACCTTGGGTGCTAGAGGGAGTGGAGCCAGTATACATTGATCCTGTCGAATTGCTGCAGCCAGTGGCTCGATAAAAAGTGCAAACAGCACAGGGAATAGAGGACATCCTTGCCGAGTGCCCAGTGATATCTGAACAAGACCTGTAATTTGTGTGTTAACCGTAATGTTTGCTTGGGCCCCTGTATATAGCCTGCTTGATGCTTGGATAAACTTTGTCGGGAAGCCAAACTTGCCTCATACCATAAACAACGCTTCCCATTTAACTAAATCGAATGCCTTCTCAGCATCAAGCATTATGATAGCCGCCGGATACGGATTGTGGGACAGACAGTCTATTGCCTGCGCCAAAAAGTTAGTCTTAGTGAATAATAGCCTCCCTGGAAGAAATCCAAATTGATCCTCATGTATTGACCCTTGCGCTACCTGAGCCGTACGAACTGCAAGTATTTTGGTGAACAGTTTGTAGTCCTGATTTAATAGGCTAATCGGGTGATATGAACCCAGATATTCCGGTGGTTTGGCCTTTTTAATAAAACTAACAACTACTGCTCTTGAAAATTCTAGGGGGACCTCAGCTCCTTCTAATATTTCGTTAAATAGTTCTACTAATATTTTACCGATTTGTCCCTCTAATATTTTGTAAACCTTTACAGGGAGGCCATCTTCTCCTAGTGCTTTTCCATTGGGCACTCCCCTGATTGTCTCTACCACTTCATTAAGGGTAATAGGGGATATTAGTACCTTCTGTGCCCCTGCGTTTAAGCATGGCAGAATACAGGTTTGCAGAGTATTTGCTTGCTTCGTCTCGGTATACAATTTGCGATAATGCAAGAGAAATGCTTTCTCTATCGCTTCAGGGTGACTAACTGTCACTCCCAGCTCCTCATCAAAAATAGCTTTTATTAAATTAAAGTTGGATCTCTTTTTGACTGACCAGGCCAAAAATCTACCTGCATGCTCACTTTCTTCATATTGCCTCTGGAAACTAGTGTGCCTATTGAGTATCTCCTGCGACAGACAAAAAATCCCTTAACTTGGCCTGAGCCCTTCCCAATATTAATTCAGTTTCTGAATTGGGTAGTAGTTGATTCTTTTTTAATGCCTGCTCTAGCTCCCTTTGAAGTAGATTGCTTCTCTCACGAGCTGTTTTCCCTAAGTGGGCCTTCAAGGAGATTGCCTCAACTCAGATATAAGCTTCACTGGCTCCCCAAATATTAAAAAGAGAGGCTGACTTCATATTCATTTCTAGAAATGCAGAATCCGATGTTTTGAGCTTTGCTACCTAATCTTTGTCTGTCAACAGAGATCTATCCAGACGCCATTGCAGGCAACTCTACTGGTTTCCTAATTCACTGACATCAACCCATGGAACCGAGAGGTCAGAAATAGAGTTTGCAAGTTTTCCTGACCCCTGCCACTTCAGTGAATATGAGGTTAAGATGTAATCGATTCTTGATGCAGTATATTATCCTTTTGAAGTAACATGTAAATTCTTTCTCCTGGGGATGATCTGCCCGCCACACATCCACTAGCGCTAAATCCGTGATCGTTTGCAGGAGCATTTGGAAAGCTCTTGGTTTATTCTGCATTTTATTCCTACGTGATGTGTCCCATTGAATATTAAGTATGATGTTGAAGTCCCCTCCTATTATAAAGTAGCCTGGAAGTAGAGACAAGTGCCTATACAGAGCCTGCCTTGGCACTGCATCGTCCTCAATCGGGCCATAGAAACCTATGAAAAGGATCTCTTTATCTGCCACCATAGTAGTAACTAATATCCATCGTGCATGGGGGTCCCTAAAAATTCCCTTTATCCTTCCTGCAAATTTTCTAGAAAACAGGCCTGCCATGCCTTGTACCGCGGCGTCAGCCGATGCAAAGAAGGAGTGGGCGATATATGCAGGAAGTTTCGGTAGCTTGCTATTGGCTTTCAAATGAGTTTCCTGCAAAAGGGCGACTTGTACCTGAGATGTTGCCAGCCAGTTAAGAACCACTTGGAGTTTAGCATTATTATTGGCCCCATTAAGATTACATGAGGCTACTCTTAAATTTTACCCAATCATTTCTGGTTATCCACCCCATCCCCTCCATAGCCAATCGTGCAGTGGCTGCATTTTTTTACTCCACATTCCTCCTCAGCCTTAACCTCAAGTAAAGGATATAGCTGACTAGTCTTCACCTGCATTTTTTTATCTACCTCCAACCTGTGCCGCCATCCCCCGACCCCGTGCCTCCCAGCCCCCAACTCTCCCCCCTCCCCACCCCGCCCAGCAGGTCCAACCCGTCATGGCCCCACCAGCCAATAGGTCCCCCCAGCACTCCCACCCCGATCCCTCACCCACATACCCTACAATAGAGTGCACTGACATGGCACACCTAGAGCCCTGATCACCAAGCAGCAAGGTGGTGGAACAGAGACTGAAACAAACTGGAAGAAACCAACCACCCCCTGTCAGCGTGATACCCTGAACAGCGCTGTTGCTTCCCCCTGCTTTTGCCCCCCCTGCGCTTTTCTCATCCCTTGTAGCTCTATCCTTTAAGATCCAGCTTTTCAGACAAGTAACCAGATTTGAATACCGTACAAACATGTATAAACAGGCATACAGAGTCAGAGCACAGATATAGCGATAAAAAATATGCAAGCTATACAAAATATGACCTAGACCGCCAGAAACGTTCTGCCGTGCTAGGCATATAGACTGCTCCTTTCACTGGCCACCTTCTTGCTTTTTTACGTACTCCAGAAAGTTCCTTGCTTCCTGAACGTTCTGGAAGACTTTCGCTTGTCCGTTATAAAATACTTGCTAGTTGCACGATACCAGCCGGAGCCCCCACGCTTTTGAAGTCATCAATTAGTCCGACAAAATCTCGACGCCAGTGGGCTGCCGCCACTGACATGTCTGAGAACACTCGAAAGCAAGAGCTATCGTCCAACTTAAATTCACGTGCTTTCCTGGCTTGAGAAATAATTTGCTCCTTGATTCTAAAGTCCCCAAAGTCGACCAAAATGGTGCTCGGATACTTTGAGTTATTAGGACGCGAGCCCTCATAATTGATAGATCCCCTTCCATTTCTGCCCTGTTCGGGAGGATGGCTTTACAAATAAGCTCATAAACCACCTTGGTCACGGATAAAGCCGCTTCAAGCTCCTCATGGACTCCCACAAATCTAAGGTTTGATCACCGTGACCTGTTTTCCATCTCATCCAGCTTAACTTGGAGGTCTACTAGTTCAGATTGGATACGAGATGTTGACGTTTCCGCTTGGTTTTCTGCATCCTCCAAGTCCGAAACCCTCTGCTCCACCTGCGACACTCGAGTCGAGAGAAGAGTTAAATGGGAATTTATTTGACTAAGCTGGTCCTTTGTCTCCCTGCGTGTCTCCTCCTGAGATCATTTTATAGCTCGGAGCTCCACTAAGATCAGACCCATCAGCTCCTCCATTGTTTCTGCATCGTTTGATGCTCTGACTTTACTGGCCGGAATGGGGAAGTTGTGCCAGGGATTGGATGTGACAGGTATAGTAGTGGTCTCTGGACTGACTATAGTTGGATCGAATACCATCGGACAAGACCCAGTCGACGCCACAAAAAAGGGGCAGTGATAGGGGGTACTTTGATATTAATTGCTGTTTCTTCGCCTAGCGAAAGTTTTTCTCAAGCCCTCCCCCTTTTGGTAAGTCTCCTTCAGTCTCTTCAGGTGATCCTTTAGCATTACCGATAACATTTGAAAAGAGGGGGTAAGCAGGTTTCGTCAAAGATTTCCCCCTGTGTCGACGTCGTGGAACAGACAAGAGGGGGGTCGCCTAGTACTATTAAAGTTGGTTGTGGATGGGGGACCCACCAGTAAGGCTGCTTTGAAGACGTAGGTCAGCAGGCCGCACTGCTGACTGCGCAGAACCTCCCTCCGTGCTAGGATCCAGCATAGCTGAGAGATTTGGTGAAGAAGGTGAAAAATCCTGGCTCCCAGCAGATTCTCGCAGAGAGCCTGCTGCGTTGTGCTGATGAGAGCTGTGTCTATGCCTGCCTAAGGCAGGAGTCGAAGTTTTAGATTTTGGTCCTTTCGTGTTCTTGGCCATTGTGTGTGATTTAAAACCTCCGTCCTGGGTTATACATTTAATTGTGAACTGAAGTAAGAATTAGGACCCTGCGTCGGGGATAAAGCCAAAAAAGGGCTGCGAGGGGGCCAATGAGATCAAAAGAGGGTGGCAGCCAGGATAATTACTGTGAGTGCAGGGAACAGAGACTAAACGAGTGGCAGGGATAGCTTGAGGCACCTGGGGCAGCGAGGCTGCATCTACATACATATAGACCGCTTCCGTCGCTCCCCTGGCCCATAGAGGTCTGGTACTGGGCTTTCTTCTCCAGGGCAGGCTATGTGGCAAACAGGATTTGATAGATTTGATAGCTTTACTTCTTAATTGTCCTGAGTTCATAAAGGCATGTAATAGTTAACTTATGCAAGTGCCCCACCCCTGCCAAACATGGCACACATTGACTCCTTTTTATCCTTCCCCCCTGCTCTGTTAATGACCACTTATCACCACTCCCTTCAGTTCTTTGTCGCCGCTAAAACCGGCGCAGAGCCAAAATTTATACACTAGCGTAATCTCCACAATAACCTCCTTGAGCAAGTCTCGAAAAAATGCCCCCAAGACTTCCTGCACTGCCACCCCCAGCCTCCCAGTTCATGTTGTCATGCTCACCACAAACTTTGCCACACTTATCTGAGTTTTTTTTTTTTCGAACTCCGTTGCGATTTTCCTTGTGCCTCCTGAATGCCTTCGGCAGGGCTTAGATGACCGGCAGAGGGGGAGCTGCCTTTCCAGCAAAGAAGCTGACTTCTGTAGGGGCACACTCCAGTGTCTCAAGATAAGTGTTGCGCTGTGCTCCTCCTGCAGTTTTTTCTTTTAAAAAGTAAAAATCATTGTAGGCATGTCCAGCCTCCCGGTAGTTTTTAGAACAAGGGGGGGGGGGGGCAGGCAGAAGTTTCCACAGCCGCTAGACTTTAGAGCGGTGCGGCCACCAGCGCGTCTCGTCCGCCCGCCATTGCTGCCTCACGCGAGCTCTCAGTCCCGGAGCATGACGGGAGCTCCCAAGGGACCACCTCCAGGGAGACTATACTCCCATAGGATGTAAGTAATACACAAATTATATACACTACTATGAAGAAATAGCTGTAAAAACAGTTAAAAAAACAGTGCAAATAGTGGAAATCACAATAGCTAGAAATGGGCCTGGCGGAACACAAACCATATGCTAAGAAAGTGGAATGCGAATGTCGGTTTCCCACCTAGGCAAGTGTAGTGTGTAGAGGGGCGCTGGGAATATTAGAAAACACCAAAGGTAAGTAATAGAACCCACCCCAGGGCCCAGGAAGGCAGGAGTAAAACACAGTAACTTTCCTAGAAAACACAATAACTTTCCTAGAACACAAAAGAACACGAGAAATAAGACAATGCAAGAACCAGAAGAGACTGCAAGACACCAACAATTGATTCCTGGACCTGGAGACCTGTGGAAGATGGGGACTATGTCCAAGAAGCACTGAAGAGTTCAGGGAGAACAGGAGCCCCTGCTAACCTGGATGAAGATGCAAAAGAAGAACCACTGATGAAGAACAACAGTCAGTACTGCACCCAAGAAGATGGATGGGGGTTCCTGGTTAGTGCAGACGGTATCCCAAGCTGGATGGATGAATGCAGTCTGGTTTGCGTCACTGGATTCCGCCAACAAGCCTTGGCACATGCAAAGCTCACGGTTAACGGAAAATGACGCTGCCCGAGAGGAAAGGAGCCAGAAGGGGCTCTCAGCAACCCAGATAACCCTCAGAAGACCAGGCAGCACGCAAAGAAGTCCCACAGCACGAGGTCAACGAAGGTGCAAAAGCAGGCCCATGCAGCACTACAGGAAAGGGTCTCATGCCACCGGAGAACAACGCAGGAAGCTGTGTGTCACAGGAAGGAGTGCTGGGGACCAGAGCTCCACGTTGCACGAAAAACTTGGTGGAAGGATGCCAACAGGCCTTGGCATCTGCAGAACACACGTGCACAGGGGTACTGTCTTGAGTGGGGAGGCAAGCTCTTACCACCACCAAAGTTGGACAGTTAGACATCAGGACCGTCGGGACCACTTCAGTCCACCACTTGTGATGCAGGATCTATGCAGCTTGTCATACATACATACTTTACTTTATTTCGGTAAGTAAGAAAACATACCATAAAAGTACAGTGCAAACAATAACAGTTGAATATTAAAAGACACTAAAAGTACATACACAGTAGAGAATTAAAAAATACAAAAGAGTTAGGATCCAACCAGAGTATCAAAAAATTAGTCTCTTAACAGTAAGGGGGTCCCCTCAACAAGGGGCCACTTCTCAGGATCCATAAATACTCAATAATATAAAAAAAAACACACAAAAAAACTTTGTGCTAAAAAAAGGGATGTAAAATCGGTCATCACAAATAAAAAATATGCATAAATAAGTATAAAAATTAACTACCCTGTATTTTTCTTTAAAATAACTAATCTAAGGCGCCAGATTGCTTCGAGAAATGTTGCCACTGGAAAACTACTTGGACGGATGGATCAGATTTTAGAATTCTATCAGCATGAAGATGGGACCTGACGCCAATAGATTTACAAAGCGGGATAATCCAAAGGGCTCTTTGTTTAAGGTATGCATGACAGAAAAAAAGAACATGTGAGACAGACTGGAACTAGGCCAATTATGCGTCAAAGAACATAAAGGGAGAGACACTACTCTAAATCTAACAAAAAGAGCTCGTGCGAATGGAGATAGTGCAATATCCATGAAGGGCTCGAATTCATAATGGCATTTGATTGATAAGAACTTGTCCGACATAGAGAGCGGGACAGTCTTAGCGAATTGCATAATCTGAACATTGTGCCAAAAAGCATCCTTCAGTACCTGTGCAGCATTTTTGGGAATATAGGAAGGGTCCGTCCAGTAGGACCCTAGACCTAGGAGAGTTAAAGACTGTTTAACATAAGCACACCATTTAGTTTTGATGATAGTGTTATGACCCACCAATGGTAAAAGCCCGCAGCGAAATGGGGATAGGGCATCTGTTGACCAAAGCCGAATCCAAAATAGCAAGGGCCTTAAAGCAGCAATCTGCGAAATAGAAAAGAGGTTGAGATCCATTCGAATGGGCAGAGATGGAGTGCTGGAGAGAACTTTAAGCAACATTTTCAAAAATTGGTTTTCTGCCCTTGCCAAATTCACCAGACTACAATGGCGCCAAAGTTCGGCACCATAAAGGGCCCCCCCCCAGCTTGGGATTTGTATATTTCAAGGGCAGGAGACATGGCAAATTTGGGAGATCTAGAAGCAAATCTAACAATGCCGCCCGCCCTTTGCTTCAGGCATAGTAAGGATTTCTGGCGCTGAGCATGCCAATGATGTGAGTCTTCCAATTGAATGCCCAGGTAATCGAAGGTGCCCACTCTCTCCAGGGGAACACCATCTAAATACACCGGCCTCTTCATTCTGCACCTATTATCCCCAAATACCATATATTTAGTTTTTGCTGAGTTAATTTCCAACCCGTGGTCCTTGCAGAAGTCAATAAAACAGGAAAGCAATCTTGAGAGGCCCATTGCAGTTCGTGAAAGTAACAGGGTGTCATCCGCGAACAAAAGGCAAGGAAACTTTTGCCCACCCAAGCATGGAGCGTCGCCATAAGGATCTAAAAGATATGGAGTACATGCATTGATGAACAGTAAAAATAAGGTAGGCGCCAGAACGCACCCCTGCCTCACACCGCGGGTTGTAGGAAAAGCTGAGGATAAATCACCAGCCGGACCCCAACGAACTCTGGCATAATTATCAGAATAAAGGTCTTTAATAATGTTAATCATAGAACCCGGAATTCCAGTAGAGCTCAGGACCTCCCAGAGCTTGGCACACGGGACAAGGTCGAACGCAGATTTCAGATCAACAAAGGCCACAAATAAGTGTCCTCGGTCTGCGTCTACGGTCTTCCACTTGATGGTAGTAAATCGGAAGACCTGGTCGATGGTACTGACCTTGTCCCTAAATCCAGCCTGTAGATGGCTTAAAACCTGGTTTTTCGTTATCCAGTACTTTAGTCTGGCTAGGAGCTGAAAAGAAAAAAAACATTGCAGGTTATCTAGGAGACTAATAGGTCTGTAATTCCCTGGGGAGCTCTTATCGCTTTTTTTGTGGATGGGAACAATAACTGCCACCTTCCACGAGCCCGGATAAGAACGGGTTGTCAGAATGCTATTCGAAACCCTATTAATGTACGGGGTCCATACGGATAAATCTGATGTATACAAATCCGAAGGGATGCCGTCTGGACCAGGAGTCTTCCCTGTTTTTTTTAGCACAAATAGCCATCTCTGTTTCTTTTAATGTGAAAGGCGGAACAGCAGAAAGGCACGATGAAAGATTAAGAGGGGTGTTGTCCGGATCCGGGCGGGACCCGTACAAATTCCCAAAATGAGAGAGCCAAGTTTCTGCATCAATGTGACACTCAGAAGTGGATAAAAGGGCAGGATCTCTGCGGGAAACCAGAGACCAAAAAAGTTTAATATCACGAGCACTGGCCGCCTCCGCCAGGCATTTCCATAGGTTTTCCTCATATTTAAGTTTGGCTAAGTTACAAGTAGAAACATAGTTTCGTCTCGCATGTACAATGGCATCCCTGATCTTTAACTTTAAGGCTTTGGACAGAAGGCTCTAGGCCTCCCGAAATTCCTTATCAAACCATTTGCAATTTGGTACAAGGGGTTTCTTATATATTGAAGGAGTTTTGGTAAAAAGCTCCTTAAGGTCCGCAAAAAGAGCCTCGTGGGAAGATATGACTTCTGAGGGAGAGAATACAGTAAAATCATCGAAGAGCTGGTGGCAGGAAACTAGGGCGCGAAGTTTGTCGCTAAGCTGATTGGATTTCGAAAACGAAGACCATCTCACTGCACGCCTGTTACTGGATAATTCCAGTGGAACTTTGGAAGCGTCCAAGGCGAGGAGGGGAGCGAGCCCTTTGAAAAGCGTTACATTGTATACAATTTGTAAGGGGGCATGATCACTGGTACACCTCAAACCAACCTCCACATCAATTATGGAATGCCAGACTCGTAGATCAAGAATGACGTAATCCAGAGTGCTGGTACAAGAGCCTCTAAAGAAGGTAGGTTTGGCAGGGTTATCCTTTGGGAATCGACCATTTCCAAAACAGAGGCCATATGTGACTACAAGGTCTATTATCTGCAGCACCCTAGGGGAGGGGATACAAGATACTGAATGGGGTAACAGTGGGGGGATGTTCCACACTTCATCTTCAGCCTGGATGGACTCGGAAAAAACTGGGTCAAATTCAATTTGATCGTTAAAATCACCTTCAATAATGACGTGATATCTCGAATGAGATTCAGATAAAAGATTGTGCAAAAGGTGGATAGTATCAGACTGGAGATTAGAGGGACCTGGTCCATTATAAATGTTGATACATATTACAGGAACACCTGAAATTGGCCATATTACTGTTGCTAGAATATCACAGGAATCAACAGCAATTTCCTTAACCTTGCCCACCTCAGTCAACTTGACCCAAGTACATAGACCCCCAATCTCCCTTCCCCTAGTAGATTGAGTTGCCTTTTTAGTAAAACAGCAATAGCCTTGCCTATACACACAGTCCTTGGACCAGGTTTCCTGGAACATGCATATGGAAAAAGAATCAACATAGGACCTCCACTCTGGGTCGGATAATTTGCTCTTAATACCCGCTACGTTCCAAGACAATAGTTTCCCAGATGCAGTACTGCAACTCAGCTTACATGAGTCAACATTAAAAGGTGGATTGGGAATCGCATTAATAGTGCAAGGTGGGGCCCCTGAAATGTTGACCCCCGTGTCCAGTAGAGATCCTAGGGGAGGCACTTCTTGATGATGTGGAGCACAGGGTTTGCCAGGAGAATAATGGCGTAGTCAGTCCACATCAGATGTATCCCCTGGATAAATAGGATCTCGGATATTAAGAGATTTAATGTTACGTACCATAGCAGCCCCATCCCTAAAAAGAGGCAACAAACTAAGGGGGGCAACAGGAGCAGGAACATTACAAGGGATAGTCGTAGCCCTTGGAGGGCAAGAGAACAAGGGCTTGTCATCCATAACGGGCAAGCTAAAAAAAATGTCTAAGTCCGTTCTGGGTGGATTGGAAGCTTCCATCTGCAAAAGCCCCTTAACTAAAGCGGGATGGGCAAGATTGAGTTTAATGGTATCCCGCCCCCCAGGGCAACCTCGAACACGTGAAGCAAAAACAATGTCGGCATGAATAATAGAGCTGCAGCCCCTGTTGTGACGAATCCAATGCAACACTTTGTTAATAAGAGAGGAAGTATCTTCCCTCTTGTGGGGTGTAAGTTGGGGTACATTGCACAAGTCAGTACAATTTTGGGCAGACACAAATATAGAACGGGCCCTAGGATAATCAAAACTAAAGGGGGCTGGAGCCAAAATCGAATGGTTTCTATGATAAGGTCTGCAACTAAGACCCTTGTCGACTTCTCGTGGTAGTGGCAAAACCACTGGCGGGAGGAGTAGGAGCCAAAGATGGGAAAGCGTGTGCTGAAACGTGAGGCGAAGTGCACTGGGCAGTTGGTTCGGGTTTTTTAAGAAGTTTTAAAACTTCAAACAGTAAGCTCTTCAGTTCCCCAACTTCGCGTTTCAGACTGGACACCAATGTTAAAACATCTTCACTAGGAGGATCACGGTTGGAGTTGGAGACTGAAGAAGGCATGGGCTGGTTGACATCCTCCAATTCTGGGAGAGCCAAAACAGAAAATCGATTTGCACAAGAAATCCCATTGAGGAAGGAGGTGGGAGGAGCAGCCTCCAAATTGGAACAGGATAGAGGATGAAGAGAGGGGCTGACCAAACAAGGCGAGGAGGAGGAAGCGGGGCTGGAAGCCAAGGTTGTCAAAGGCTGAACATTGGAGGATTTATTTGGACCTGTTGTCAGACACGGGAGCAAAGATCCACATTTCAATCTCTTTCCGGCGTTGCTCTCTTTTCCCTTAAGAATGGATTCCACTTCCTCAATTAGATTATCGATTTCTCTGGAGACACAGTTAGAGTGGATTTGCGTTTCTCTATTAGATTTAGAGGATTTGGACTTAATTGAGGCTGGATCGGGCTAGAGCGTACCTTACGCTTTCCCATGATGAGGAAGAGAGGAAAGGCTCACTCAATACCACTAGCAGCGCAAAAAACAAAAATTAAGAGAGGTGGCCCAGCCCAGCCTCATCCAGTCACAGACGGGCACAGGACGGGCCCACCCTTGGACCGGGATTTGCCCGGGCGCGCCCGCGCGCGTCCCGCGAGCGGGAGCGCTGTTAGGTTTTTAAAGGGCTCCTGCCCTTTCCGAAATGCAGCTCCTCCCTGTCCCCCCAGGTGAGGGAAATCTTGTCAGCAGAAAGCGGGAGCGCTGTTAGGTTTTTAAAGGGCTCCTGCCCTTTCCGAAATGCAGCTCCTCCCTGTCCCCCCAGGTGAGGGAAATCTTGTCAGCAGAAAGCGCGAGCGGGAGCGCTGTTAGGTTTTTAAAGGGCTCCTGCCCTTTCCGAAATGCAGCTCCTCCCTGTTCCCCCAGGTGAGGGAAATCTTGTCAGCAGAAAGCGCGAGCAGGAGCGCTGTTAGGTTTTTAAAGGGCTCCTGCCCTTTCCGAAATGCAGCTCCTCCCTTTCCCCCCAGGTGAGGGAAATCTTGTCAGCAGCTTGTCAGGAGAGGGGTCCCACACAACCGGTCTTCATTGCGGAGAGGTGCCTGCTGAAGCAGGGGAGTGCCTCTATTCCACAGAAGATTTCTTTGTTCTTCAGATGCAGGCTGAAGGAAGGCTGTCCTCTGAGGATGCGCAAGTGGGAAACAGTTGCAACTGATGAAGATACAATGTTGCAGAACTCGTCTTTGCAGTTTTAGAGTTCCTGGAGTTTATTCGGTAAGAAGGTGAAATAAAGGATACAGAGGAGTCCTGCTGGAGTGTTGCAATCCGAAGCTGAAGAACCACCCAAGAGAGAGACCCTAAATAGCCCTGAGAGGGGGATTGGTCAGCAACTATCATGGGAGGGCTCTGACGTCACCTGCTAGCATTGGCCACTCAGATGCTCCCAGAGCTCCCTGCAAACTTGGAATCCAAGATGGCAAAATGCAGGGATTCTCTGGAGGAGCTCTGAGCACCACCCTTGGGGTGGTGATGGACAGAGGAGTGGTCACGCCCCTTTCTTTTGTCCTTTCGCGTCAGAGCAGGGACTGAGGGTCCCTGAACCAGTGTAGACTGGATTATGCAAGGAGGGTAGCATCTGTGCCCTTCAAAGCATTTCCAGAGGCTTGGGAAGGCTTCCCCTCCCAAGTCTGTAACACCTGGGGCCAGATGTAGCAAAGTATTTGCACGTCGCAAACGGCGAAAATCGCCGTTTGCGAGGTGCAAATGCCTCTTTGCTATGCAGAAATGCATATTGCGAGTCGGTACCGACTCGCAATATGCATTTCCGACTCGCAAATAGGAAGGGGTGTTCCCTTCCTATTTGCGAGTCTGAGTGGTATGCAATACCATTTATCGCAGTTACCATCCACTTCAAGTGGATGGTAACCCACTCGCAAATTGGAAGGGGTCCCCATAGGACCCCTTCCAGTTTGTGACTGGACCCACAAATATTTTTTCAGGGCAGGGAGTGGTCCAAGGGACCACTCCCTGCCCTGAAAAAATACCGAAACTAAAGGTTTCGTTTTTTTTTAAGTGCAGCTCGTTTTCCTGTAAGGAAAACGGGCTACACTTAAAAAAAAAAAAAACTGCTTTATTTAACAGCAGTCACGAACATGGAGGTCTGCTGACGACAGCAGGCCTCCATGTTTGCGAGTGCCTATACTCGCTATGGGGCCGCAATTTGCGCCCCACCTCATGAATATTCATGAGGTGGGTCATTGCGACCCCATAGCGAGTTGCAGTCGGTGTCTGAGACACCGTACTGCATACCAATTTGCAAGGTGCAAAGTGCGAGTCGCATGGACTCGCACTTTGCACCTCGCAAATTTAAAATTTGCGACATCTGGCCCCTATTTCCAAAGGGAGAGGGTGTAACACCCCTCTCTGAGAGGAAATCCTTTGTTCTGCCTTCCTGGGCTTGAGCTGCTCAAGCAACAGGAGGGCAGAAACTTGTCTAAGAGGTGGCAGCAGCTGAGGCTGCCTGGAAAACCTCAGAATGCTAGCATGACAATACTGGGTGTCCTCTAAGGAGCCCCCAGCGTGCATTGGATCATATAAACGATGCTTGCAAGTGCATTGGGGTATGATTCCAACATGTTTGAAACCTACATGCCTATGTTCGGAGTTATCATTATGTAGCTGGACATAGGTAGTGACATATGTCCAGTACATGCGTAAAATGGCACCCTGCACTCACAACGTCTGGGAAAATGGTCCTGGAGGTCGTGGGGCCACCTCTGCTAGTGCAGGGGTGCCTTCACACACAGGTACTCCGTACCCTGCCCTCAGGGATGAAGGGCCTGCTACACGAGTGACTTATAAGTGATCTGGTGCAGTGTAAATGGCAGTAAAAGGGTGCATGCACCTTTTCACGCAGACTGCAATGGCAGTCCTGCAGAAGCCTTTGCATGGGCTCCCTATGGGTGACAAAGGAAATGCTCCAGCACATAGGGATCCCCTGGAACCCCAATGCCCTGGGTACTTAGGTACCATATACTAGGGACTCGTAAGGGAGCACCAGTATGCCAATTATGGGTGAAATACTGGGTTACCAGTTTGCAGTGACAACACCTAGATGAGAGAGAGAGCATAATCACTGGGGTCCTTGTTAGCAGGATCCCAGTGAACATAGGGGGTGATTCTGATTCTGGCGGGCGTCGGAGGCCGCCCGCCAGAATTCCGCCCCCATTATACCGCTCCGCGGTCAGAAGACCGCGGAGGGTATTATGAGTTTTTCCCTGGGCTGGCGGGCGGTCTCCAAAAGACCGCCCGCCAGCCCAGGGAAAAACTCCCTTCCCACGAGGATGCCGGCTCGTAATCGAGCCGGCGGAGTGGGAAGGTGGGACGGGTGCAGTGGCACCCGTCGCGTATTTCAGTGTCTGCAACGCAGACACTGAAATACTTTGCGGGGCCCTCTTACGGGTGCCCCTGCCGTGCCCATGCCATTGGCATGGGCACGGCAGGGGCCTCCAGGGGCCCCGCGACCCCCCCTACCGCCATCCTGTTCATGGCGGCTTTCCCGCCATGAACAGGATGGCGGTAGGGGGGGTCAGAATCCTCATGGCTGCGGAGCGCGCTCCGCAGCCATGGAGGATTCAAACGAGCAGCGGAAAGTCAGCGGGAGACCGCTGACTTTCCGCTTCTGACCGCGGCTGAACCGCCGCGGTCAGAATGCTCGTTGGAGCACCGCCAGCCTGTTGGCGGTGCTCCCGTGGTCGGTGGCCCTGGCGGCCACCGGCCGCCAGGGTCAGAATGACCCCCATAGTCAAGCACACTGACATCAGGCAGAAAATGTAGGTAACCATGGCAAAAAGAGGGTACTTTCCTACACAAAGTAGCAGTGTTAACCAGATCTCAAAGATCAATACAGATATATTAACAACCATAACTGCAACTAAACAAGCTGGGAAACCACCACAGGTTTCCTTACAAATACTCCTACACCCATAATCATCAGCAAACAATCCTGATGTTACGGTACCAGAAGCGGGAGACAGAGTAATACCTAATAATTTGTCAACATTAAAATTAATCAAAGAAGCCCATGAGGGGTTAACGTCTGCACTTGCAGGAATAAATGTAACCATAGCAATGCTACAGCAAACTTATTGGTGGCCTAATCTACATAAACCAAATAGAGGCTATGTTAGACACTGCAATATTTGCCAACAGATCAAGCCCTTTACGATCAAAAGACCTTCGCCAGTTCCCCTTATGATCTCAAAAAACCCTTTTAGGGTGAATAATTTGGACCCCTAATGTTGGCTAACCGGCTAACTGATATAAATACATATTGGTAGCTACTGATTAATGTTCTAGAAATGCAAATGCTTCCGCAGTCGTAAAAGACTTGCAGTGCCCTGTGTCATTGGAAGCAGTTAATTAATTTCACTCAGATAACGGTTTGCCTCCAAGGCTTAAAGGGATTCAATGTCTGCTCTCTGTGTTTGTCTGCAATCCATTCAAAGACAAATTCAATGTTGTTGCAAGGAGGGCCGATAGCATGATTAAACACGCTTTGATTAATAGGGTGTTAAGTTCAGGTCTTAGTAGGTATCATAATCTGTATGGAGTTCATAGAGCACTAAATACCTTGCCTAGATGAGTATTGGGAGGAGACACTCCATACGAGGTGCAGTGTGCCTATCCTTGCACCTGGCTTAGATAATTCTGGGAAGGTGGTGGATGAAGATAAATTTGACTTCGAGAAGTGTTTGAAAGGTTAACAGAGTATCTAAGAAGTCAGAAACAAGCTGTCAAAAACAAATCATTCCGACCTGCCACCTGTGAAGAGAAGGTTATCACTGCTGCTGACAGGTGGGTTCCCAAAATTGGGGACCTAATTCAGGAGAAAATCCTGCATACCACCTGTCACCGTTCTTGGGGTAGAAGGAAACAGAACTGTTATCCTGCCTTCTCTACCTGGATCAAGACGAAACAGAACAGCATCCAACAATCATGTAAAAAAACACTATGGTGGTCATTACAACCCTGGCGGTCGGTGGTAAAGCGGCGGTAAGACCGCCAACAGGCCGGCGAAAAAAAAATGGAATTATGACCGCAGCGGTTACTGCCGCGGTCATCCGCCACTTCACCATTCCGACCGCCATGGCTGTGATGACCGCTCGGCTGGAGATTTCGGTCTCCAGCACGGCGGCCGTCACTAGACCGCCAACGGTATCAGGACCCTGCATACCGCCATGGATTTCGGGTGATTGGGAACCGCCATGAGATCCATGGCACTGATAGGGGCCTCCTCCACCCCCCGCTACCCCCTACGAGTCCTCCCCCCACACCTCCCACCCCCTGCCACACCCCAAAGGTGGCACTACCTCCCTCCCCACCCTCACCGGAACATGTACATATACACACCCCTACACGCACACATCCCCAACATGCACATACATCCACCCCTACACGCACACATACATCACGACAACTCATACCCGCACATATACAGACATGCACACCGACTGACCCGCACACATTTCCCAAACACACAGCACTCCCCCGCACGCATACACACACTCACACCCCCGCTACACACTCACACGCATACCCCCATGCACGCACACAACACACATCACCCTCCCACCCGCCTCCCCTAACGGACAATCAACTTACCTTGTCCGTTGGCCCTACGGAAGGGGACGGGATCTATGGGGGCAGCTCCGCCACCAGCACACCGTCACCAGAACACCGCCACACCGAATCATGGAACGTGATTCTGTGGGCGGTGTTCTGTTGACGTGGCGGTTGAGCAGCCTCCACTTTCCTGCCGACCGCCAGTATGGCTGCTGGTGGCTTTCCATATGGAAAAGGACGGAGGGCTGCCAGTGGTCATAATACGCGGCGCAGAAGACCGCCACCACTAGCGGTCTTCAGCACGGCGGTACCTTGGCGGTCTTGCGAAAAGACCACTGAGGTCGTAATGAGGGCCTATGTGGCCAGTCCTCTAGAGCCGGCCACCGCAGACATCTAGAAGGATTCAGAGCAGTGCCTCCCACCTGCTTCCTACTCTGAATACCCTATATCCTCAACAAAGCAGTAACATTTCCAGCTGGACCTCCCAGCCGGGGAATGATTGAGCTTAACAATCTACACAGACTTCTGAGTGCAACAAACACAGCTGCAGCTGCCGACATGACAGTGGCTACTGTCCAACATAACTCCAGGGTATACTTTGAAATACCACCTGATGTATGCCATTTGAAATGGTACAATTTCGGGAGTTCCAAGACATCAACAATGCTAAAAATGACTGGATATTTCTAAGAAGATTTTTCGATTCCTTCCAAAGTCATTCATTCCCAAAGACTGCTTTGTTCCTCTGAAAGGTTCAGTGACAAGTATATGATTCCTTCATGGTCCTATGCCTGTATCGCTTTAGGAACTTTTCTTCTCACCATGTGGTTCTCAACGATATACATCATTTTATTGCTACTCAATGGACATTTTGGAGGTCATTATAACATGTTGCTTACCGCCGCGGTGATGGCCGCGAACATCTGTTTGCTATATTATGACACACACACACACGAAACCAGAATACTGCCACAAACACAAATCCGCCAGACTAAAGGTTAGTGGTAAAGTGTCGGTCTGAACACCCATACCGTTACGACAACAAAACAACGCCCATCATATTATATGACCCACGAATCACCACGGCGGACATTTCAACGACGGTAAACCATTGGCAGTACACACCTGTGCCGTCAGAATGGCCACCCAAATACAAAACAACCCAACATTGGCCAAAACTAAAATCCCACACCGGACACTCATACACACATCACAATCACCCACCCACAGCACTATAAAACACACACCCACAGTACCCACAGCCCTTTATGAACACAAATTATAGGCAAGGGACAGCCACGCAAATCACAGAGGCAACTACACACAAACACCCACAAGCACCCATACATCTGTCACGCACTCCACATCCCACACCCTACTACATTACCCAACACCCTCTGCACAACACACACACCACACAACACCCATGTCCCCACTAAGGCACCCCCGTTTCACAAAATGAGGAGTTGTGGGTCATGGTGGAGGAAATAGTCAGGGTAGAGCCACATCTCTTCGGAGCACAGGTACAGTAAATATCCACTGTAAGGAAGATGGAGCTATGGCGGAGAATCGTAGACTGGGTGAACACCGTGGGACAGCATCCAAGAACAAGGGGCAACATCAGGAAGAGGTGGAACGACCTACGGGGGAAGGTACTCTCCGTGGCAGCAAGGCACCAGCTTGCCATCAAGAGGACTGGCGGTGGACCCCCACCTCCTTCCCCACAGCTGACAGCATGGGAGGAGCAAGTCATGGCAATCCTGCATCCTGAGGGACTCACTGGAGTAGCCGGAGGACTGGACACTGATGAGTCAAAATGTACTACTTTACACCCCTATACCTGCATGCAATCTCACCCCCTCACCCTGACTCCCATCACTCCACCCTATGCCACACAGTGCACCTACACATGACCGACCCCAATGCCACGCCCTGCATGCCATACCAATGCATGTATAGCCCTCCCAGCCCTGCATGTAAACCCACCACCAATGTATGCACAGCATGGAGAACTAACAAACCCACATTACATCACTAACCACAAACAAAGGTGGCAGGGCAACAGCAATGATATAGGGGAAGCTAGGGATGTATAATATGTCACAGACATGAAGCATAATACATCACTTACATCCCCAAAGGTGCCCCATCCAGTTCCAATGGCGAGGATGAGCTAAGACTATCCAGTCCCACAACAGAAGATGCCCCTAGTGATGACAGTAACTCTGGACTTCTGGATCTGGATGACCTACCTGGCCCATCAGAGACCACTAGTCGCTCTGCCACCCAAGCCCACTCCCAGTCCACTACTGAGCCTCCCACCTCAGTATCCAACACCACAGCACCCATCCAATGTCCCCACACCACTGTCCCCAGGACACCTCAATCAGCAGTGTGCCCACCTGTACAGGGACCCCAGTCCACACCTCGCACCCAAGACAATCAGGGTCCTGGGGTCAGTGGCAGTGGTTACACCGTTCAGGGGACTCAGGCACAGGGGAACAGGGACATTCAGAGGACAGCTGTGCACTGGGGGAGGACAGGCCCAAGCAACCGACTCTACAGGAGGCACTCACTAAGGTGCTGGGGGCTTACCAACAATCCCAGAACAAGATGGGCCAGATTCTTAACAACATGCAGGAGGACAAGCAGCTGCAGGAGGTACACCATCAGGAGACATGAAAAGATTTGCAGGCCCTTAACACCACCATGGTCTCCATAGCAGGGGTGCTGGCTGGGTGAGGATATCACACATGCCTAGCGGTGTCACAACCTCAGTGTGTTCCTGTCCACATGTCGATGTCGTGGTGTATGTGTTGTTTGTCCTAGAGGGTTGCTGTGCAGTGTGTATATAAGTAGGTTTCTGTACTTACCAACAAGTAGTCCATTTCGTGACGGAAGATGAACGAATCATGTACACTCCCAGGATACTTTGCCACGATGTTGGTGATCAATCCCTGGTGATCCACAATGGCCTGCACATTGATGGAGTGTGTGTGCTTCCTGTTGCGGTATAGATGTTCAGTTGCAGCAGGTGGCACAAGGCGTACATGTGTGCAGTCAATGGCACCAAGGACGTGTGGGAATCCATTAATGAGGTTAAACCCCTGTTTTGTCTCCTGCTGCTTCTGCTGTGTGTTGGGGAAGCAGATGTGGCGGGGTGTGAGTGTGATGATGGCATCCAATACCTTGGGCAGGAAGGCGGAGAATGATGGCTGTGAGATCCCAGCAACCAGGGCACCAGTGGTTTGAAAGGAGCCACTTGCCAACATGTTTAGTACAGCTAGCAGCTTGGTTTCTGGTGGGATGGTGCGGGGTGTCTGCAAGCTGGGTGCCAACTGTGGCTCAGTGTTGCGCAGCAGCTGCTGAATGGCTTGCCAGTTCATCCTGTACCTCTGGATGATGTCATGTTCCCTGAGGCCATGAAGGGTTGTTCTAGTGCGGCATATCCTCTCCTGCCTTCTGCGTTGCCTTTGGGTTCCCTGCTGGTGTTGTGGAAGCTGCTGTTGCTGGTCCTGTGCTCTGCGTCTGCTGCACGCTGGATGAGAAGCACCTCCATTTCTTCCTTTTGGAGCTCTGCTGTTGCTTCTGTGTTTTCATTATATACAGGTGTGTTTGCCCCATTTTAATGCCTGCCTTGACCCAGGCGTTAATTTTTTATGCAAATCGGGATGTGCGTCATTTTCCGCCTCCGCCTCCCGGCAGTGCGTCATTTTTGCGCGGTAGCAGAAATAAGGCGTTTGGGTGTTTGAGTCATTTTTGGGACAGAACACCTTCTTTGCATGTCATTAACGCAAGGAGGTTTCCCGCATCCAGAAAATTACGCAGACAGCAGGATTTTGACGTCCGCTGGTTCAGGTGTCAAAGTTTAAATATGGTGCACGGTTTGTGCCGAATGTGCGTCAAAATGTTTGATGCACATTCGGCGCAAATGGAGTATAAATATGCCCCTTAATGTGCACATTGTGTGCATGGTTGACCAGTACATCTCCCATGTCACTGCCAAGTATCCTGGGTCGGTGCATGACGCCTTCGGCCTGAGGAATAGCAGCATCCCAAATGTGATAGCACAGTTACAGAGGCACATGGTGTGGCTGATAGGTGAGCCTGAGTCCACACCCAAGGTATGTCAGTGTATGCCTTCTGGAGCAAACACCCATACCACTATGTAAGACTGATGTTTGTCCCTCAATTCTTGCAGGTGACTCTGGCTACCCAAACCTGTTGTGGCTCTTGACCCCTGTGAGGAATGCCAGGACGGGGGCTGAGAATCAGTGTAATGATGCACAGGGGCGAACCAGGCGAATTGTAGAACGTACCGTCGGCCTCCTGAAGGCCAGGTTCAGATGCCTCCATCTGACAGGTGGATCCCTGTGCTGCTCCCCTGAGATGGTCTGCCAGATAGTTGTAGTATGCTGCATGTTGCACAACCTTGCCCTCAGACGACATGTACCTTATCTGCAGGGGGAGGAGATTGGAAATTACCCTGGGCAGCAGTGGACCCAGAGGACAGTGAGGATGAGGAGACAGAGGATGAGGATGTGGACAACAGAACGTCAGTAATACAGCAGTACTTCCAATGACACACAGGTGAGACAGTGGAACTGACCATTCCTCTATTCTTTTTTGTTTTCAGTGTGGCTGTAGCAGGATGGCAGTCACTTCCTTTGCATCTCAACTGACTGTCACCTATGCCTTCTCAATTTGCAGATGTTGGTATTATTACAACTGTGTACTGATGTGATGACTATAGACGGCTACAGGTCATTATTTGTATGCTATCACAAAGTTCAGGTCAATTGCACAAGATGTAACTGTGAACATAAATGCACATTTTTATCACATAAAGCACTATCACTCAAGTTGGGTTCAAGGGTGTTTATTGTGGTGAAATATATAGAAGGAATAGTGCAACGGAATGGGGTGATGGTAGAGGAAAGTCCAGGGTATTGGCCCAGTCTGTTTGTAGCACAGGTCCAGTGTCCAAGGGCCCATAGGAAGGGGAGCAATGGCAGTTCAAAGTGGTCAAGGTGACAGAGTGGAACACAAGGGGGACATTCAGGAGGGTCTCATTTCCTGGCAGTGGTCTTGGTCTTGGCAAGTGTCTCTGGCATCTGTCTGGGTTGCAGGGACCGTTTGAGGGTGGTACACCTTCTGCAGGGGTGCTGGTGGCCTGTGGGTCCTGTGGCAGGGCCTTCTGTCCACTAGCTGCAGCAGATGTGGTGGGCTGTTCAGTTGACTGGCTAGTGGAAGGGGCCCGCTGGTGTGCTGTATATTCCCTCATGATGGACAAATGACCGTTCCAAATAAATACTGATGCCACTCCACAGACATAAGGAGAAAATGTAAACACAATGACAAACACATGGCTTACATCTGCAAAGATTAATCTTCAATAACACATCAATAACACCCAATCAAACACCCTTCAAATCAATATGTACTGTGTAAGGGGTGTGGAATGTTATTTGCTGCAGGTCAAACACCATGACACACATAGCATTATGATGACTACAATAAAGGTCACATGCAATCATTGAGGCCGTTCCAATATCTCACATCACTCCTGCTCTCACATTGCCCACTACCAAGAGGCAAGTGGACTGTGCGAAGAACACATCTTGTTGGGACAATATGGAAGGTGCACATTCCTACACATACGCATTGTGACAAATTAACACACACACAACAGATGTACTGCCATACGGACCTTCTGAAACTCAAAATAGCAACCTCACAACCAAGTTAGCCAGCTGAACTAGACCATGTGCAGTAGTCTAGGTAGACGTTACAACCTGAGTCAACTTGCCAAGGGCAGAGAAATAGCTCTGCAGTGAACTTGTCACACATGTGAAATTAGTGTACAGTCAAATGTTAAGACGTCAGTGATCACAACGTACGGAGAAGTTTGGCTAATTGTCACCTTACAAAATCTAAGCGTCTCACTGATGGTTAAATTAATCTATTGCATATGTCAAAATATATGGGATGTCCAGGGTACATAGATTCAAACGTGTTACCACCACTGTTGATTTGATTCTGTGTATGGAACTATCTTCTCACCCCCAGTGAAGACACAGGGACACCTGCATCACAAGTCACAATGCAAGGGAGTACACACTGTACTGCAACTCTCAAAATATACTGCTGACATCCGGTCAGCAGCCACACACACGTTCAGCTAAGGAAACAATCCAATGCTGATGGTACATCCCAGAAGCCTAGGAATCAACACAATAACACAAACACAAATGAGTCACAGACAACACAAGAGAACTACTGCCATGCAAGGTGATATTAATGGGGCAAGCTACATCAACATGATCTCAATCATTTTCTCTTTCAGCTGATAAGGAGTATGGGATCCAGCCATGGATTATGACCCCATTTTCCAACCCAAGCACTGCAGCAGAGAGTGCCTATAATGAGGCACATAGGAGGACACGCACCATAGTCGAGAGGACCTTTGGCATCCTGAAGTCAAGATTTAGGTGCCTTGGCATCACTGGAGGCAGCCTCCTATACTCACCTGAAATGGTCTGCAAGATCATTTTAACCTGTGCCATCCTGCACAACTCTTGTGTACAAAGGAACATTCCCCTATTAGAACCAGAGCCACAAATGCCTGAAGAGGAGGAAGAGGAGGATGCTGGCCATCAACATGAGGGGGACCAAAAAAACACAGCTGCTGGATTGCGTAGGCGCCAACATATTGTCAACAATTTCTTTTGAATCAACTCACCATCACCACTGTTTTAACATATGTAAATCAACACCTATAATAATCACCATATCATGGTCTGGGTAATCATTTTTGCATAACATTATCTCTAACTATCAGAATAAGAGTGTAGCCTCATGAAGCATTGTTGATATACCGATCAGGACACAGAAATTTCCAAAGCAATTGTGATGCGTATGAATCAACAGTCACATTCACACACACTGTAAATGACATATATCCTGTACATTTCACCTTTGAAGGGCAATAGCAGAGGACCACACCTATTTCACACATACATGTTGGCAACATGGTTCATTCCAGCATATGGCACACAACTAAGACACCATCAGTCAATAATGGAACAAAAAGCATCATACATGAGGCAGTGGATGTGCAATCGCATTAGTAATAGGAATGTAAGACGAGACCCTTGACAGCAGTAATTGTTACATAACCTATCTTTGCAAGGACTATGTGTGACTATATAAGCAGAAAATAGATAGCACAAGTGCCACAGCTATGACAAGCATTCCGCACATGACATTCCATGTACATGTCAGCCCATGTCCTAAATCCTAGCACACCCATGTTCCCGGTCTCACCCCACCCATCTTAAGAGGTCCCTGGAATGGTAATATGTGTACCCAGATAATCCCTCCTCTACACACACCCAGACTCACAATGTTAATCCAGTGTGCTTCACCCTTTAGTATGATATGCCATGGTCATTGTACTTCTGTCTGCATGGAGGTCAGGTTAAATAATGCACTGGCTTGTAGTCTCTAAGCCCTGTTATCACCTGTAGATTGCTTCCCATGTGAAAGGTACTGTTGGCCATTTCAACTTGAATCTCTCCTACAGGACTTGTGAGAGACTGATGCAGCACACACCTGTGAGCACCTCCATGCAGACCAGCCATTTGAACATGCACTGCCCTTGCAGATGCTTGGAATAGCATAGAAGCTGCCATTTTATTGATTACAGTGTTATGCATTGCCATAAAAATCTGCTGTGTAACACAGCCCTTGGGTTAATGTGTCACCTTCCAAAACACAGGACACACACAGTTTTCCATTTCAGCTGTCTTGTTCCTCCTCTGACCAGTCTCAGTCAGACCACTGAGTATGTATATCCTGTTAGCCTGACTGGCTCCTGTCTGTGCATTACCCTAAAGGTTCCTTGTGGCTACATTTGTATTATAGTTGCTTTCCCAACCCTCACATTCCTCCTGGGGTATTTTGTCAGGTGGGTCTACAATGCATACTCAAATACATTGTATAGCATAATCTGTTTATTTATTGTGCCATTGATGGGAACTTGTCTCCAAATACCCAAATCATGGCCTATCCCTTGTCTGGGTCTCATGTATGCATGAGTGACAAATTGTGACAGTGTACCATGGCCGTATCCAGGGATTGGGTATGGTGCCTCCAGCAGAACCAGCAACGTCAGATAATGTGCATGAAAAGTCCACACGTTAGGACCCTGCAGTCCACACGCTGATTCACATTGATCACAACATATTGATGGGCCGTGCATGGTGAATAGCTGCGAGAATAATCAGCACAAAGGCTATGATGTTCCCAGATGCAGTGGGAATTTTAGAGGCCAACCTGTGTACAAATGTTGTGAGGAAACCTGCTGGTACAAGAATCCTGAGATATTATCTTACTCAGCACACCAAGGTTGCCCTGTTGACAGTCTCATAACATGTCTGCAGTGACAGGGTAGGACCATCCCCATGTGGGTTCTCAAATCCTCATTGGCTTTACTTCCATTGATATCTGAAGGATACTTAGTAGATACAGGAATAGCCGCCACAGACTCATGACTAGACCTGGACGTAACCGAGACAACATAGAGCCCTAAAAATATACAGGCTAAACATTGGCCCACACACATGAACCAGACAACTCTGTGCATTTGATCACTGGAAATATGTGGCCACGTGCTGCTTGGTCTGCTGGTCCTCCACTGCCACAGGAGAGTTGTGGCTCAGTTATATGACCTCAACTGTGGCGTGACATTACAAATGTGGTTTATCTTTGGCTCTCCGTGTCACAAACACGGTACCCACTTAGCATGTACATGTCCCTGACTCATGGTGGGTTCACCAACAAGTACCTAGGAAGCAGTATCCAACATTCCAGGACATGTGATGGCCAAGTTTTGGACCATTGACATGAACAACCGTCTGCTATCTATCCAGTGCATGCTTTGTCATTTGTGGTGTTTATGTTACCCAAAAAATAGAAAGTGCACACAGCAGTTGTTGCTACATGTATTACTAACACATGTCCTCTCTCATTTCCACACTCACTTGCATCTGAGGGTTGGACACATTGACTCCGCATGCATACAAGCATATTTGCTATAATGCATCTTGTGATGGTCACACAGTGGGTCAACAACAATATTAGTAGCCAAAGCACACACATTGACCCATAGGCATTGGGTTTTTGTAATTATGTGTGTCAACTTGCTATCCTCTCCTGACGCCAAACATGCCCACTTTGTGTAATACATATATGTAGGCCACACTTTTGGCCATCTATTGCATCAGTCAAGTGTGAAAATCCTGTACATGAAGTAGTGGATCATGGTCTGCAGTAGTATGATGTGTTACAGGTGCCCATACACCGTCATGCCCAAAGTGGGTGCAATCAGCCTATCTCAGTATTGTCACAACTGCAATGTACCATTAAAATGGTAAAATGACCCAAACCCAGTTAATGCCTGATATTTTGCCGCATACACGTAAAAAAATGACGCACATGCGTCTAAAAATGACGCTTATGCCCGAAAAATGACGCATAATGCCCTGAAAGAACCATTGGCCCTGAGCGGTATTTTCCACACTGTACCTCTGAAAATTGGTTAAGTTTGAAACAATTTTGAGCCAAATGGATGCAGGATTAAATCTACTCCTGTGCATCAATAAAAAATGACGCGCAGACTGTATGCGTCATAATATTTTGACGCATGACAATAAAAACGCACCGCATTTTAGGCAGGAAGTGATGTAATAGGATATCCTGTTTACATATTAGGTACAGTGGGTGTACTTTCACTTTCACTTTGCAGTCTGTGATATTTCCTGACTGTGGCTGTGTCTCGATTCGTCTCTGTGCATTTAGTGATTTTGTCTCCAGTGTGGTCTTTTAATTTTCTTTTTGTGTATAATAACTGTCTGTGGTATCCAGTCTGAGTGTTTTTGTGGTCATTTGTGTTGTCAACAATTATCTTTGTTTTGTTGGGAGTCTGTTGTGGGTAGTGGCAGTTTGGGGATAGTTGGGCTGTGTTAGTAGTTTTTTTTAATTTTTCCTGTCCTACTTTCCCCCTATTCTCCTTTGTTCCCCTTTATCCCCTATTTCTATTTTCGTACCATTATGTTGGGTAGGCCTCGTCTTGGCAGGATGGGAGAGGAGGAGCTGGGTGGGTTCATTTGGCTGGTGTGCCATTTCCTACCCCTGATGATTGAGGCAGGTGGGCATGTGATCCAGGGGTATCACACTGAGGCAAGGAGGCTCCGGTGGACAAAGGTGTTGCATCATCTGCATATGATATACAACACACCAAGAAACGACCACCAGCTGAAGCACCGCTGGGCTGACCTTGTCTCCAGGGAGCAAGATCTGCTGGACCACCTGGGGATTGTGATTGGTGGCCCTGTTGGTGAGTACAAATCATGTTAATGTGCACGTTTAAATGCTCTGTAGTGACATTAGCTGATTTTTACAATATCTGCCGGCAAAGTTGTTGAGCGTGTGGAATGCTAGTGAAATATACAGGGCCATGTTTCTACTTTGTTAAGGACCACAATTGCGAGCTGTTTGGAAGCAAGAGCTCTGCAAACTTACTGAATACATTTGTATTTAGTAAGTTAGCACCGCCTTTGTGTCAAACAGCAAAACAAATCAGGTGTAAAATATGTATAGATATAGGCCACAGTTGCCTGTGAGGTGTAGAATTTTCCGACACATTACCGTCATTTGTTGACACAACAGCTAGACTAACTTTATAAACACAACAGGAGCCTGAAAATTAGTGCAGGCTTCACGTCAATTGATGATAGCAACGTGGCGCTAACATATGTCTCATTTGTGTTCGGTGAGTGTTTCAGGAAACCGATCATGGAAATCCCGAAAATATTAGGAATTATTGTGCCCCTCCATTCATATCGGATACATGTCTGATCTGGATTTGGACACATACGTAACAAGTTCTAGCTGCGCTCAGCTAACATCTTAATTTGGAGTTTGTACTGCCACATTTAAATTAGGGATCGCATGCAAAATGTATGCACATGGGTTCATATCTCTATGGTTGGTGCAACTCATCATAGCTGTGCCACATCAAATGAAGAAACTGATACAAATTGAGGGCTAACAACTGTCCCTGGCCCTCTGTACATTGTACCCATGTTTCATAAATTGGTCATAGTCACAATGGCTGGTTGACTGGTAATGCAGTCCTCACGGAAAGTGGCTTTAGATGTCTCTCATGGATACACATGATGAGACGAATACACTCCATGCTTTTGTCTGCTCACTAATGAAGGAGTGTTTGCCACCACATGATAGTTAAGGCCACTGCATGTGTGCAGATATGTCTGTATCACTCACTGGAGTCCCTGAGTCTGTACATGTTTGCTGTGTTATGTAGGATGCAGTATCATCATGTTTGAGAGGCTTTACTTTCTGATTAAATCTTACACATAGTATTTGTCTTTTGAATTGTTGTACAGTGCACAGACATTAAGCACATTTCTCCCTTCCATGCCTTACAGGTGGACCGGCACCCTACACTGTTGGCGAGGTGGCTCAATTTGAGGACCCAGACATCTCCAGTAAGTGTTGATATTTCTGTTATGTGTTGTGTTTACTGGTGATGTGTGATGGACTCCTGTGTGTTGGACACATAGCAAGGTGTGATGCGCTGGCCAATCATTTGTTTTGTTCCATAAGTGGAATATCATTTGATCACCATCTTTGAGTTGGCCAATCCTTATTGTATTGTCATATTTTGGTATTCTAGGTCAGTCCTGTAGGCACAGCAATGTAAATAGGGATGAGTCATGTGGATAAAACTTGATTCAGAAAAAGTTGCAGTGGACCATATTAGTGAATTAGTCAGCCAGTCAGACCCTGATTCTCCCAGAATAGGGATACCAAAGTCTTACCCACAGACTTCTGCTTCCCTATTTACTAATGAACATGTTGAACTATATGTTAAACTTCCTAGCAGCATGTAGCTCCACATGTAGTGCTACAAGTATGTGGCACTTGAGTACAATGGCCTAGGTGTGCATGCAACTCATGGCCAGAGGTGTTCTTGCATCTCTCTGTTTGTTGTAAGTCATGGCTTACTGGTAGTAAATGATGTGGACAAAGGTCTGCATTTCCAAACATGAGTGTTGATTGTCCAAGGGTTAGCTGTCTCCTATTTGGAGATCCTCCTTACCTGTGGTGTGTGATCTGGGCCAAACCCATGTCCAGCGTTCCTAAGCTTCCTGGGTGTCCTTGTTGTTAGAAATTATTAGTTGATTGTCCACCCCCCACCCCCCCAGACACAGGCTTAGGGTTGCGAATAGTGTACCTAGGACTGATGATAGAAGTTTGGGACACAGACATGTAAATCAGTAAATCACTTGTCGGAACCTAATATACCCACTCATGATTAGCACATGCTTTCTATACTGGCAAGTCCATTTACAACTCGCAGATCTTGTGGCCCTAGATTGCCATCCAGTACAATGACATTTGTTGCCCTGGCAGTGGTGGAGGATGTGCAGCATGATTTTTAGCTGACAACTGCCAGAACTATGATGCCAAAATCATGCCAGTTGTTACCCATCTTGTAGGGTTTGGATGCGCTATGTGTGATAGGACCTTCGTTGGCTTGCTTGCCATGTACTTCCTCAGGGACAATCAAAGATCTCTATGATGATATATGCTGTTACAAGTACATTAGGTGTATTGTCTGATTTACTTCTTGTGCCATTTCACACAATGAAGTACCTAATGTTTGATTTTTTATTTGTCTTAACAGCTGCAAATATGACTCCCATCCAGGTCATGGAGTTTCAACGGCAGGCAATGCGATAGCGCCACATACTTGATGTTGAGTCTGGGTACCGCAACATGGCCCGCAGACATCGCCATGAACGAGCCTCCGGAGCTTGGAGGGCATTTGCACAAGGGGGCCCTTCTGTGTCTACCACAGCCACCACCAGCAGCACCACCACTACCACCCAGGTGGCACCAACAGCAGCTGGGACCTTTGCGGGACCATCAACTGCAACTGCTCCAGATCCAAGCACAGCACCACCTGCAGGGCAGCCTACAGCCATTGCTACAACACGGGCACATACTTCCTCGGTTGGCACCCAGACCACCCCTGCGGCAGCCATTGACCCTGCTGCTTTTGCTCCGATGCAAAGGAAATTGGACCGTGTCCTAAGAAAATGACCAGACTGCAGCAGGAGGTGGCACAGGTCAACCGGCGGGTGTGTTCCATCAAGAAGACCCTGAGGAGAGCCAACCTGTAGACATATAGACGGACATGATTCTCTCCCCTCCCTCCTCTTTTCTGGTTCTTAGACTTTGTGGGTTTAGGGGGCTTAGTGTTAGGTTAGTATAAATTGTTAGTTTAGTTAGTGGTAGTGGGTGGGGTGTGGGGGTTTCTGAATATGTCTACTGTTTATCTTTATGTGTGTGGGTGGGAGGGTGGGTGAGGGCAATGTTGGGGTTCTTGTGGTTTTCCCTTAAAAAATTAAAAAAACAAAACAATTAAAAATATATATATTTGTTTAGTATAGGATAGTATGTGTTTAGGTTAGTATATGTTGTCCTCCATGTGTCCCATCTCATAAGGGGGGTGGGGGGTTGATGTTTAGATCATTTTGTTAAATGTGATAAGTACCTTTAGCTTAGGTTAGTTGGGGACAGTAGTAGATTAGGTTAGGTAAGGTCATTCCCTGAGTTTTCACTTCTGTTTTTACTGATGAATAAATATCTGGATAACCCTTTACAGAATGTGTCAAATGCTTGTAGATCAGGGCCTTGGCATGAGTGAACAGTGAGTGTCGCTTTTGTATTACAATTTGTGTCCTATGCTGCAAACAAATCCCAACTGAGCTGTAACATTGGCAGCTACCCCAAAGCTACTTCAGTCTTTTTTCTACTTCCTGCAAGATAGTTGTTCGCCCTTGCATAGCTGCTGCCTGTTTTTCAGTTGATATCATGCACAAACGCATCCCCTCTAGGCTGGCTGCCATAGTTTGCATCCCCACCTGCACATCCTTGGCCAGCTCCCGCTGTACTCCGACTAAAGTTCTCTCAAAGCTGGTGCCAGTGTCGTCAGAGTCCTCAGCTGTATTGAAGCTGGCAGGTCGTACAATTGGGGTGGTGGGTGGGTCCTCTGTGATGGCTGCTGTATCTGTGCTCCTCCTTGTGACTGAAGGTGGGGTCTGGAGGGTTTCAAGGACCTCTTGGAGGGTCTGCCGGCTGATGTTTGTCAGCTCGTCATCCATGTCATCAGGGTAGTCCTGGACAGGCATATCCACAGGAAATCCATCGTCTTCTACAATGAAATACAGTACAATTAGTGTGTCTGTGTTGTGGCATTTGTAATGTGACATGCCTGCCTTGTGATTATTTTCACATTGTGATCTTGGTTCCTGTTTATTGCTCCTGTTTTTCAGATTGGCATTCTTCCAGGCCTATGCCCCATCTGCATGTCACATGTATTGTGGTCAGTTTGTGGACTTGTCAGCATCATCTCCTCTAGGTGTTGGTTCAGGCCAAATAGTGATTTGCCACCTTCTTGTCCTTCTCAACCCTCCGTCTACTTCCATTCTCATGGTGAGGCCTTTCACTGGCTTTGGGTGCTTTGATGCACTAACACCACACTTAACAATCTGGACCTGCCCCTGTCTCTGATCTTTAACATCCACCTATATGTAGTTGAAATGTAGCATATACTATGTATAGCATTGTTATGGAACAATATGGATATCAGCATTGGTAATGTGTACTGCTGATGTTGGGGAATGTGTTGTACATTGGATTGCCCTGATAGTCGTAGCAGTGTCCTATTTCCTCCTCTGAATGTGCAGGTGTATTTCTGTGACCAGTTACATGTGTCCTCCCCCTCAATGCTGTTGTCTGAGCAGTATGACATTTGGGATGTTGCATTGTGACCCAGGCACAGGGTGGACCCTGACATATGAAGCATGGGTATGACATTAGTGCTGTGTACCTCCTAATGTTGATGGCATTGGCTGATGTTTGCGGCAACTATGGACATTCACATTTCACAGGACTGGAACATTTGTCTTGATTTCAGGGGATTGTTAACGTTGTCATCCTGAACCCTCTGATTTGGGTGTTTTAGGTCCATGGGGATGTTACTGCCATTAGCTACTTGACAAGCACACACAGCGGGGGTGGTTGTGGCAAATGTTGTCAATGTTACATTCCAGTTGTCGGTATGGCCAGAGGTTGTTAATTGGGCCCTAGTTAATGTAGGGAGTATAGTGGCTGACGTGTGACGGGATGCCAGTTTGACGTTGTGCCCTTCCCTCCTGGCCTGGCTTTACCTTTGCAACATCCTTGGCATGGCAGCATACCCCCATGGAAAGGTTGTTGGTGTTGTGTAGTGGTGTGCCCCAGGTTTCCTCTGAACGGGCCATGCCCCGATGCCGTGCCCCTTTACCCATGCCATTCCCTGAATGTCATGACTTACATGCATTGTGTAGTAGGTATTCCCCCCCCCGCTGGCAGTTAACATTTGTGCATTTTAATTCCCTATGCGACTTACCTTGCATGTGCGTTGTCTCCTGGTAGTCTGCGCTGTCCTGTCCTTAAATCCCTGTGACGATCCCCTCAGGGATGATGGCTGCGACCATCTCCTCCATGTGGTCCAGGGCCTCCTGCCGTGCTGGTCTCCCACCTCCAGTCTGCAGTGCTGCCTTCCTGTTCCTGGACATCTTTTCCTTGGTTCTGCGCTTGCAGTCATGCCAGCGTTTCTTGCACTCGATGACTGTTCTGCGTATTCTGCCACACTGTTAATCTTGTCAAAAATATGTTGCCATATTGCATCTCTCCTGCTGATTAGCAACTTTGAGGTGACAAACAGTTGGTGCTGGTGTTCCGTCACCTCTTTCACCAGAATTTCCTGCTCCTCTGCACTGAAGCAACACTTTCTTTTCTTCTTAAAACTGTCCTGTGTCTTGTGTGGGTCCTCCTGGCTGGTTCATGGTCTGCTGTTGTCATTTTCCTGGGGTCTGTGCAAGCATCTGGGATCCATTTTGGCTCTCCTCTGCACAAATTGCTGTGTTTGCAGCGAATCTTGACGCAATTGCGTAAAAAAACACTGCATATCCGGTCAGTGGTGTCGTAAATCGGCTCACAGTCATTTCCGCCACGTTAACGCCGTTTTTCTTTACGATGTGACGCTGTGGTGTGCGTCAGAGAAAATGACTCACACCTGTGGTTTGCGCAGCCGTGCGTCAAAGTATAAATTTGACGCCCGCACTGCACAAAGAAATGGCGTTAGCCGGCGGTAATATTTTTGACGCAAAACTGTGTTGGTGCAGTTTTGCATCTGAAAGTATAAATATGGGCCTAAGTGAGTGCAAACTCTTCCGATTCCCGAACACCTGTTCATTGTGCCGGGGGGGAGTAGACAAATACAATATGTGTTCCGTCAATAGCCCCAATAATATTGGGAATATGTCCCACTGCATGGAATCCAGCCTTCACTGTGGCCAAATCTTCCACTGGGGTAAAGTGATGTAGCTGCACATGTGTCTGAGCAAGGCACGCAAAACCCTTGCCAGCACGATTGAGAACATTGGCTGTGACATTCCTCCCGCCAAGCCCACTTGGAAAGTACCAGCTGACAGGAAATGGAGCACTGATAGAACTTGCACAAGAGGGGGGATCCCAGTGGGATGACGGATAGCTGATAGCAGATCAGGTTCCAATTGAGTACACAGTTCTGTGATTGTGGCCCTGTCCAGTCTATAGGTCAGTATTATATGCCTCTCCGCCAGTGTAGCCATGTCCACATGGGGTCTGTACATGGGGGCTTGCCTCCTCCTCCTATTCCTCCATAGTGGTAGGTACCTAAGGAACACATGAGTGTGAAGGGTGTCACAAACTGAACAATGGAACCACCACCCCAGTGCTACTGGGCATGTATTTAATCGGACTATATGAATGGCAATGTATATACAATTCACAGCAATGACGCAGTTTCAGATTTCTGATTGTTGTCCACCACTATGAAATGGCGACCGCCTGTCCTGTAAGTATGGCCAGGTGGAAGTGATGTAAGTCCGCAGGCGTTGGGCGTCATGATGGAAGGCAGTCTTGCACCGCCGTGCTATTCCTCATTGGCTAACATGGGGGTCTATGGAGTACAGCATCCAATGAAGATAACCGGCGGCAGTGACGGTGTACACCGCCGCATACGTAACCGCCCTTTTCTCTCTATAACCTCACTTCATTCCTGACTGCGTGTGGTGCTGTGACCTGTGTCTGGATCCTGCCATGGCCCGTGTGACCGGGGAAAGGGCCCCTGCCTTCACTTCGGAGGAGTTAGAACGCCTGGTGGATGGGGTCCTACCCCTGTATGGGCAGATGTATCGGCCTCCAGACCAACAGGTGAGCACACCATGGGGACGATGCATGCAACAAGGTATGGGGTATGTCTGGTGGTAGTGTATATGCAGTTCTCCGGGTGATATGTGTGCCGATTGAGATGGAAATGTAATTTGTGGGCCATATGTGTGACAGAGTGGATTGTCTGGTTAATGGTGACCTCCTGTCTGTATTACCTCTGCAGGTCAGCGCCCATCAGAAGCAGGGATTGTGGCGTGCCATCGCCAAGGAGGTGTGAACCCTGGGGGTCTATGGCCGGCAGAGCACCCACTGCAGGAAAATGTGGGAGGACCTGAGACACTGGGCCTGGAAAACCACAGAGGTCCAGCTGGGGAGGCATCCCAACAAGGGCGGGGTGACTGTTGCAACCTGACCCCCCTGATGGCCCGCATACTGGCAGTGGCCTACCCAGAGCTGGATGGGCGCTTGAGGGCAGCACAGCAGCCACAATGGCGTGAGTACAGTGAGCATGAGAACCATTGTTTTTGGCTAGCATGGGAGCCAGGTGGTGGGTTTCAGTAAGTGGGTGCCCCTTAATGCCAGCTCAGACATTGCTGCATGGTCCAGCACAAGGTAAATGGGTGAACAGCAACATCTTGTATTACAGATACGTGGCAATCCGGGTCAGACAGGCCTTAGTGGGTCCCAGGAGGGGTGCAGTTGGCAGTGGTTGGCTCTCATCTTGCTGTGATACCTAGCCAGTGGAATGCCAGTGTGATGCATAGTGCCCAATCGTGGTCCCTGTGTGTGATGGTAATGTGTATGCCATCTGTGGTGTTGGTGCTGTAATTGACCCAGTGCTCCCTTTCTCTTTCTCCCCCCATTTCTTCTGTCATTCTGTCCATGTGTGCATTAGCACCATCTGGCGTAGGAGCAGGAGCACCGGTCACTGTGGGAGCTGCATCCCACAGGACCCAGGAGGCAGAGTCCACCGACGCCGAGGTGACCAGTGGGACAGAGGGCGAGGGGAGCACCATGGCGGAGACAGGAGACAACAACATTGACTCTGATACCTCCTCCGACAGAAGCTCCCTGGTGGTGGCGGACCCCTCTGGAACCACCCCAGCTACAGGTACAGTTGACACCCCTCGTACGAGCACCGCCCTCCCAGTAGCCCCCCACCGAGTTGCCCGTGCCCGCTCACCCAGGAGGGTGGGCATCTCCTTCACCCCAGGCTCCTCAGGCCCTGCCCCTGTGAGTCCTGCTGCCCTCAGTGAGGAGGCTATTGACCTCCTGAGATCCATCTCTGTAGGTCAGTCAACCATAGTGAATGCCATCCAGGGGCTGGTATCCCATATTCAGCAACGCAATGAGTCCCTGTAGGGTATCCACAGTGGGTTGGCGGCCGTACAGGGATCGTTTCAGGCTCTGGCCTCCTCACTGATGGCAGCCAGTGTTCCTATTCCTGCCATCCCCCCTCCAACTACCACTTCCCAGCCCCAGTCTCCTCATCCCCAACCCATCCCATGCACACATACAGACAAGCATGCACACAAAACATCAGACAGGAGTGGCAGAGTCAAACACAGGCGGCACACTTCAGGTCACAAGCACTCACACAAATAACAGACAGTTGCACACACTTCCACATCCACTGCCTCGACTGTCTCCCCCTCCACCTGCTCCTCCTTCTCCCTCACAGTCACATCCGCCCTCAAACCTGCATGCACTGCTTCAACAGCCACCACCACCATCACATCATGCAGCACACACACCTCACTTGCAGACACCTCCACAACATCCATCCATGTGTCCCCTTTGTCCTCTCCCACCCTGTCTGCCCCCTCCTAAGAGACCTAAATGCACGCACTCAGACTCCCAACAGCCATCCACCTCACACATGCACACTGTCCATGCACCTGTACCCAAGTCCAGCAGACGTACACCTTCAATAAATACTCCCGTTAATCTCCACTCCACTTCCTCCTCCCACCCCAACGTACCTAAGAAGCTTTTCTTTGCCCAACTTGACCTCTTCTCTTCCCCTCCACCACCCCGGTACTTTCCATAACAGCAGGGTCCCAATGACCCAGTACAGCACCTCAGCCAAACAGTCTGCCACTGCTCCCATCAAATCATCAGCTGCTGGCACAAAGGGGCCCCAGCGTGTGACGGCTGCCACTCCTACTGTGAGCACACCTCAGACTCAGACTGGGAGGACTAGGGTTCGAAAGTGAAAGTTCCCACTCCATCACCCAAGAAAGGGAAGGTACCCTCTCCACCACCCAAGAAAGTGAAGGTTTTCACTCCGCCAGCAAAGAGAAGCAGGAGGCCCCCTCCACCAGCAGTGGGCAAGGAGCCCTCACCTCCAGCAGAGGCAGCCAGGGTAACACCTCCACCAGCAGTGAGCAAGGAGCCCTCAACTCCAGCAGAGGCAGCCAGCCTGACACCTTCACCAGCAATGAGGAAGGAGCCCTCACCTCCAGCAGAGGCAGCCAGGGTGACACATCCACAAGCAGTGAGCAAGGAGCCCTCACCTCCAGCAGAGGCAGCCAGGGTAACACCTCCACCAGCAGTGAGCAAGGTCTCCTCACCTCCAGCAGAGGGCATGTAGGCCACACATCAGAGACAATTGGGCATGGAGCCCCATCCAGAACCAATGGGTACGTTCCCAACTTCAGAGACTGTGGCCTTGCACTCCCCAGCAAAGACAAATGAGCATGAAGCCTTCTCCAGAACCAGTGGGCAAGTTCCCCCAAGTGGCCTTGCACTCCCCAGCAAAGACAAATGGGCATGGAGCCCCCTTCCAGAACCAGTGGGCATGTTCCCACCTTCAGAGACTGTGGCCTTGCACTCCCCAGCAAAGACAAATGGGCATGCAGCCCCCTTCAGAACCAGTGGGCAAGTTCCCCACTTCGGTGGCTGTGGCCTTGCACTCCCCAGCAAAGACAAATGGGCATGGAGCCCCCTCCAGAACCAGCGGGCATGTTCCCCACTTCAGAGACTGTGGCCTTGCACTCCCCAGCAGGGACAATGGGGAATGGAGCCCCCTCCAGAACCAGTGGGGAAGTTCTCCACTTCAGTGACTGTGGCCTTGCACTCCCCAGCAAAACAAATGGGCATGAAGCCCCCTCCAGAACCAGTGGGCAAGTTTCCCACTTCAGTGACTGTGGCCTAGGCCTCCCCAGCAAAGACAAATGGGCAGGGAGCTCCCTCCACAATCAGTGGGCGTGTTCACCACTTCAGCTGAGGTGCCCCCCCCCATCCCCATTCCTCCCTGAGGTGCCTGCCCATTTCCAACATAATGCCCCTGCAAAGTAGAGTTTGGATAGTCAGCAGTCAAGTTGGGCCTTGGACTGTGCCCTGTGGGCATGTTAGCCCTTTGGACTTTGGACTGCCCATTGGCCCTTTATGAACATTGATGGATGCTTTTGTTTTCGCATGGACAATATAGTGGCTGTTGGCATCAAATAACAGTGTCAGTTAAAGCTCAATGTGGTCCTTGTTTCAATTAGACGTGTGTCCTGTGAAACTGGTTTAACTCTGCAGCTGGTTGTGTGTATGGTGTGTGTTGTGCGTGTGTCACTCTCCTTCTTCTCCCTCCCTCCCTTGTGTGCTAGGTGGTTGTACTCACCGTCGTCATCTTCGTCGGCTTTGGTGTTCCAGATGGACCGTGGCGAAGAAGAGCATCCGGAAGACATGAAGTTCCGGTTCCATGGCTTGCGGAGTCCTGTCTGTACCTGTTGGTGAGTCTTTCGTTTTCTATGTTCTGTTTCCGCCAGGCTTTTGATGGCATTTTACCGCCCCAGAAATCCTGGCGGTTTGCTGTGTCATAATATTTTTGGCAGTACCTTGTCCTCCGCCTGGCTGTTGTTGGCTACTGCCGTGGTCAGTGGTGTTAACGCCCTCACGGTTAGTGTGGTACATTGGCTGTCTATGGGAGGAATCGCCGCCACGGTCGTAATTTGGCAGTAATTACCACCAGGCTGCTGGCGGTATTACCGCCACTTTAACAGTCACTGCAAATGTCATAATGAGGGCCTATGTCTCTGCAAGGACAACGGCATCACCTATGGTTCATGAACTATAGCCTCATTCTTCATCCCACAGAATTAAAACAGGTTTCTAAGCGGTAGATATTACACTTTATCCTGTGCCCGAGGGCATAGCCTGGCAAAAAATTCCATATCAGATTATGGGTCCTACTGAGACATTGAAATTGCCTTATGTGATAAAAGTGGCAGTAAATAATGTTTTTATACCAGGTTCCCTTTTGGATGATTGGAACATTGAGTCTGATGTCTGATTCGCAGACATATGCTATTTTGAATAATGAAGATCCTTATTTGAATTCAGTAAATTAAAAAGAACTGTACTTCTATCATCACTATGCACATTACTTCATACACAGGACTGGCTATCCCAGAGAAGTTAACAATTACACACAGTGGGAACATTGTGAGATTCGACCTCTTTAAAAAATTCCTATATTTCCAGAGTGCTAATACTTCGCACCCTTCAGCTTCTTATTTTATGCTTAGGCCACAGCTTCCTAAAAATCAAATCACTACCAAAAAGCTGATTTACTCCACTGAGTTTAGTCTATTCAAGGATCCAAGTATTAGAAAGCAAATTTTGATGAGAAAAGCATCTGAGGAACCAAGCTTTTAGCAAATCCAAGGCAAAGAAACCTTATTTCAAGCCTGTATTAAAAAGGGATGATCTTACTAAACAAAACGATCCAGAAGACTACCTGTCTGGGATTCAGATCAGTGAAGACTTAAAGAAACCTTGTATTCCAAAAGTCAATCTGATCATGTTTAGTAATTGGCTGTTATCAAATGAATATGTGTGAATCAGACATAAATGATATGATACAAAAAATGAAACTTATAATTCAACACAATTATTCATTCAAGGTTTGGCCTTATGGCGTTAAAACTCTAAAACGTGCATGAGGTGTTTCTTTCCCAACACTCCTTGACCAAAATGTAATCATCCTGATCCATGTTATAGTACATAATCTCCTGCAGTAGTTACCACATACAGTGTACGTCCATTATGCCAACGATGGCTAGAACACTCTGACCTCTCAGCTGTGAAGGAACCTTTCTCCTCTATTAATGAAAATGTTAATTTTTTTGACTTTCTTCTGGGACAACATCCTCGAAGGATTAAGAGATTCCTGGCTACAGAATATATGACATACACAATTAATTAGATAAATATTCTGAAAAAGAAGCTGCATAAAGAATCAGGCAAATAGACCAAGAAAACATCCAGTCTTTAAAGTTATCGACAATGGAATGCTCATGCATTCCAAAAGAGTGTACACATTGCAAATTTTATCCTCAGCCTTAGACCTCTTGAAAGAAGACCTAAACCTGTTACAATATGGACAAGCTCAATTAAGAGCTGTCATACAACTAAGTTGGGCACCACAAATACTTTTGATCAGTTTTTGCGCCTTGGCACAGTTTTGAATGAAAGAATAAGTTACTTAACTCCGCTAATGCCTTACCAGGTAGAGACTATAGTTATCTGCAGGCTCCTTACCTTAGAATAATTCTAGGTGCCAGACTGGGTCCAGAAGATTGTTTTGTAAGCGGTACCCGTGCGCGTCAGTAGGTGGCTTCCTTTGGCTCCACATGCGTCATCGACATCATCCGTAATAGAAGTGACACCCAAGGCGCCCCCGAAGCAAGCTGACATCAGTTTACTTTCACGACTTGCCACGCCAGAAGCGCTGAGCCATGAACAACAATGACTACTGGTGTGGATAACTAGGGCCGTGAAAGGGATACAGCCCTGACCTTAGATATCAGTTCGCAGAGCGGGGAGGATAGGTGGGTCTGTAAGAAATCTGCAGCTAGGCTAGCTGTAGTCTCTACCACATAAGGCATTATCGAAGGTAAGTAAACTGTTCATATGATAGAGATTTGTTGCTGCAGATTCCTTGCCTTAGAATAGATACCTAAGCATTACCATCCCCGGAGGTGAGGCTGTGGACTAATTTCAGATGAGGAAGTCTTGCAGGAGCAAATGGGCAAAATGGCCATCATGACGGACCTGACTGTCCAGGAGGTAATGTTTGGTAAACGTGTGCAAGGAAGCCCACTCTGCTGCCCCCCCCCCCCCGGGAACGCTCATATGGGGCCAAGGTAGAAAGACAACGCTCGTTTAAGGTCAAGCAATGGAGACACTCCTCATCCTTGGAAGGCTGAGGTAGGACATAGAACGTAGATCAGGTGATGGACTGACCTACATTCAAAGGCATGACCACCTTCAGAAGAAAGAGGCCCGTATGCAAAGCACCAATTTGTCAGAATGGATGGATAAATAGGGCAGCTTAAATGACAAGACCTGCAGCTCGCTAACGTGTCGGGGAGATGTGATGGCCATGAGGAAAGCCGTTTTAATGATGAGCAACTACTGAGGACAATTGTGAAGCAACTCAAAAAAAGCACACATTAAGAATGTAAGAAGTAGAATCACGTCCCACTGAGGCATGATGAAAGGAGAAAGTGTGAAAATAGGACCCAAACCTTTCAAGAACCTATGTACAATAGGAGATTTGAAAAGAGGGTTGATCAGAAAATCTGAGGAATCTGAGGAATGCCAAAGTAGCAGCAAGATGGTCCATAAGAGTGCCAAGAGCAGAACCCTGCTGGGCAAGAGGTAGAATAAAGAGGAGAACTTGTGAAAGGAGGCCAGAAAGGGGTTCAACATTAATGTCAGAATACCAAGCTAGAAATTTCTTCCAACAGCAGGTGTATACCATCTTGGTGGAATGCCTGGGTGCCAAAATAAAATCACAGACTTGAGGAGGAAGGTCAAAGGCTGTCAACTGCTGCTGCTGAATCTCCACGCAAGAAGGCGAAGACTGGACAGGTTCAGGTGGAGAATCCTCCCCTGTTGCCACAACAGAAGATCTTCCTGATCAGAGGATCGATGGCCATGCTCACTAGTTTGGGATATACCAGACTCTCTGTGCCCAGTCCAGAGCCACCAGAATAAGTTGGTCATTCTTGATCCTCTTGAGAACCCTGAGCAAATGTGGCATGGATGGAAAGGCATTCAGCAAGCCTGAGCTCCATAAAGATGAAAAGCATCTCTGAGCGAGAGTCGCCTTGGAAACACCAGAATGGAAAACTGACGACATTACGAGTTCTCAGCGGCTAACAGATCTGACCAAGGATCTCTAACTGCTGAAAGAGACCTTATACCACCATGGATCAAGACGCCATCCTTGATCCACTAGCCATCTTCGGCTGAGTTTGTCCGCCCTGGCATTCAAAGAACCTGCCAGTTGTTGAACCACCAGGGATATGCCCTGATGTTCCAGCCAGGTCCAGAGACAAGAGAGCCTGTTGACAAATGGTCCACAACCCCACCCGGCTTGTTACAGTCCCACATGGCAGTGGTGTTGACCATGAACACCTTAACAAGCCATTCCTTGATGGAAGGTAGAAAAGATTTAAATGCCAGCTGGATCGTTCAGAGTTCAAGCAAGTTGATGTGCAGTCCGGATTGTGTGGGAGACCAGAGTCCTCTGATCTCCACCTCTCCCAGATGGCTGACCCATCCCAAAAGTGACGCATCTTGACACTACTGTGAGATCTGGTTGGGTAAGGAGAGGGATCTGTTGTTGACCCACTAGCAATTTGTTAGTCACCACTGCAGATTTTTCGCAGTTCCCTCCAAGATCTGGACCTTGTCGGAGAGATTCCCCTAATGCTGTGCCTAGTGGAACTGCAGGTCCCACTGTAGAGACGGCATGTGCAAACGTGCATTTGTCACCAGCAGGATACAGGAGGCCCTGAGTCCCAACAGCCTCAGAATCTATCTCACTAAAACCAAGGATAGAGGCTGAAACATTAGTATCATAGCCTGAATATCCTGCATTCGCCACTTGGGAGGATAAGGTCAGAAACTGCACTTTGTCCAGAACAGCACAGATGAAAGGGATCATCTGAGAGGGAGTCAGGTGTGACTTCAACATGTTTCTAGTGAACCCCAGAGAGTGCAGGAGGTTCGCTGTAGTCTGGAGGTAGGAGATGACAGCCTAGGGCGAGTCCGCCTTCAACATCCAGTCATCGGGATATGGGAACACTGACATCCCTGATCTCCGCAAATGAACTGCAATCACTGCCATCTTGATGAGAACCCTAGGGGTGCTTGTCAGGCCAAAAGGAAGAATGGCAAACTGCAAATGTTCATGGCTACTATGAACCACACGTAACTCCTGTGGGCAAGCAGGACAGGGATATGAAAATATGCATCCTGCAAGTCCAATATTATCATTCAGTCTCCTGGATCCAGGGCAGACAGAACCTGAGCCAAGGGGACCATCCTGAATTTCTCTTTCTTGAGGAAGTAGTTGAGGGGTCGCAGGTCTAGGATAGGATGAAGGCATCTGTCCTTCTTCGACACCAGAAAGTAGCAGGAATACTCACCATCACCTACTTCAGGCGTCGGGACCCTCTCTATGGCCTCCTTGGCCAAGACAGCCACAGCTTCCTTGCGAAGAAGAGAAAGACGATCCTCTGTCAACCTGTCTTGAGATGGTGGCATGGTGGGAGTAGTAGTTAGTAAGAGGAGAGAGTAGCCCATTTGGGCTATCTGCAAAACCCACTTGTCTGATGGTATGGACTGCCAGCGGGGCAGGTAATGACATATCTTGCCAGCAACTGTGCACCTGTGATGGTATAAGGGCAGATTGGTCGGTTTTGGAGGCTGTTGTTGCGGGGGTGGTGGACTTCCCTCCCTCCAGCTGCCTAACCCAGAGGGCATGTGGATTCTGCTCCCTCAGCGGTGCAGTGGCTGGGAAGCATGTGCCTCATGGTGGCTGGGCAGGAGTGGGAGCGATTAGTAGCCCCTTCCATAGCCCCGAAAGGAGCGAAAACCTGACTGGGGCTGGTGGGGGTAGAAGATAAGCCCAAGGACTAGGCCGTAGCCTGAGTGTCCTTAAATCTCTAAAGCACTGAATCCACTTTGTTGCTGAAGAGATGGGAGCCATCGTAGGCCATGTCCATCAAAGAAGAAGCAACATCTCCTGAAAAGCCAGTAGTCTTTAGCCTGGCATAGCGCCTAAGGGTCACCGTCAATCAAAGCGCTCTGCCTAGCCATTTGGTCATGTCGAGTCCATAGCGAATTGTGAATTTTTCTGCATCTCTCCCGTCTGCTATTGCTTAAGAGAACACTGCCTGGGCCTCCCCTGGGGCCATAGGACTTGCACAACCATGTCCCACAGAACGTGGGAGTAGTGGCCCAAAAGGCTTGCAGTGTTCACAGACTGCAATGCCAGACTGGTGGAAGAAAACAGCTTCCTAATGGACCTGGTAGCCAAAAGGACATCTTTGAGGGCCTCAATATACTGGGAGGAGTGGTTTGGAAGGGGAGACTCCTGGCTGAAGCACCTCTGTCAACAGACATTGGTCTTGACCACCACAGAGGGTAACTAAATGTCAAGGACCTCCACACCAACACCAAAAGACACTCCCTCCTCCGTAGCCATGGCAGGGGGAGAAAGCATGCTAGCATCAGGGAAAGTATCCAGGCCATGAAGATTTTGAATAGGGCAACGACTTCGGACTATGCAACCGATCGAGGATGTTCCTCTCAACCAGGACCTCCACCGGCGTGGAGTCATACGATGGGCCGCCTTCAGGTTGAGGGAGCACTCCCTCAAAGCCTTTGGCTTCAACGCTCGGCAGTTAGAGCATGACCTCGGGTCATGGTCGCGCTCAAGGCACCTCAGGCAAACACAATGCGGGTCCGTCACTGACACTGGCCATTGACAGGTGCTGCAGGACTTGAAGCCAGCCTTCTTCAATGACTTCCTTCCACACCAGGAGGAAAACCTCAAAAAAGTGTTGACAAAGCTTTGAAAAAAGTCCAGTCCAAAAGTGACTGAAAAGGTATCTCTTCCCAGATCTGTGCCATATCTTTGCACCAAATGTGTAGCTCTTTGATCCAGGCTTAAGCTGTGCAATATCTGTTTCCCCCTTGCATTCATTCCCTCACACCACAAACTGTTAAATAATGGCCCTTACTTGCTCCTAACAAATGTTACTTGCTGTGGGTTGATACCTGGCCAGCCATACCCGATAATGGTTTCAGAAACAATACAGTGCTGTAGAAAGACCTTGTACCCTCTGCCTAAGAGAGTCATTAGAAACGTTTCTTGGCCTAGTACTAATATGAAATCCATGCATTTTAGTAATTTGAACAAACTATTTTCTGTCCTCTTACAAAGTAAAGTTCCTTTGACTTGAGCAGTCGAAGTTTATAACTTGCTGACAGCCAGAAATGCTTTAGAAATACAATGGTTGTTACATACACAATACCCTACCCATTTTGCAGATATAGTTCAAACGATATTTAGTTAATCTGTAACAGCTGGCGTTGTGCATTTTTTCAGAACATCGGATCTGGTTAGTGACAGAACTGAACGCAGCATTTGGAATGACTCTTCATTTTTCCATTTTTTATTCTCCAGCCTTTTGGAGGATTACCGATCATAATACTGCTCATTGGCAGTGGCATCATCTTCCTCATGCTTTGCCATGAAAATCAATCAATGACATGGAACAGCTATATCTAATTATACAAAGCTTTAGAGAACCTCTAGTGGCCTACAAAGGACACACTTTGCTATCTGCACTAAGTGAGCACCAGGCACTAACATTTCGTAAAATCAAAGGCACTTAAAATCAAAGTAGCACAAGTAAAACCTGTTTTCTGGTACATTAATTGATCAACTGATATTCTCTTCAAGTTTCATCTGAAACAGCCTGCAGAGGCTTATCTCAACATAGAACTGATACTAAAACCCCAATATGAGCACCAGAAACAATGCCAAGGAATGCACCTATCCCCTTTACAAGAAACTACCTATAATAAAACAGCATCACCAGTGGCACTTTTGGACTCAGATCTTAATGAATGGCTTGAACCTTTGTTGTTCTTTGAGCTTCCTGAAGGAGCACTGCCACCAACATGGAGTGCCTCAAATGATCAATCAGTTGCTGGTCCGTCCAGCACATCAACTGCTGACCACAAACACACTGTATGGATTTCGCAAAGATCACAAGTATGCTGCTTTTGTACTCGACAATGTTGACAGGTCCTCTGACAAGGGCAGAACTAAAACAATATGTCGACCACCAAAAACATGAACTACATTCATTACCTATACCAGGAAGCTTATGCAAACTGACCTGAAAAAAATTCCTTCCTTTTTTTCTTTTTCGACTTTTTTATTCTTTATTTTTCCTTCTTATACCGCTCATTTTAAATATGGCCTACCTACAGTACCATTGGTATGTCTTTTCGAAAAACACACATACTATGCGCTGAATAGCTTAGGAAATAAGACTAATTATTATTAGCTGTAATGTAAGAAGTACAAATTATTCATACTTTTGCTATGTGAATTATATTTTAATTCCCGTTTTATTCAGTTCTCATACATGCAATGTACTATTATGTTTTATATTTTATTCTGAGTGTATTACTGTGAAATGTTTTTAGACGTACTTTTTTCTTAAATGATTATAGATGATAGCTTGAGAGCATGAATTTTTCAACCCATAAATCACATTTTTATTGATTAGACATGCCCCTATAACATCACACTAAAACATACAAGCCAGGGATGGCGCAAAGTCCCTGAAGTCTATCTCCATCTTAGTTAGGCCCTGACCTCATCATAGTTAATGGATGCCATCATCTTCCTCGTCTTGGACACAGGACATCGCCATGTTCCCTGTTTTTACAGAATTATTGTCATGTGTGTCCTTTTACACCGTTGTTGCCAGACCTTATCCTTCTAGGAACTGTGGTACTGTCAAGTTCTTTAAACAATGACATAAATACAACATATAAGACAACAGTTGTCTAGGTCAAATGTTGATTCCCCTTTATGTCAAGGATACATAACAACGAATATAGATATTTTTTCAAAGGAGTATAGTCTGAACTGACATCCTTCTTCCCTAAATGTCCAAAAGACGTCAAAAATGTTCACTCTGATTTTCTTAATCATTGTCAGACATTTCAATCCCTATAAGATTTGGGATGTAAGGACTGTCACTTGTTCACTCACTAGAGAGATCCTTCCCCTGATTATCACATGAGATTCTGACAATTTCACCTACTGCCAGGTCACTTCACACTTCGCAGATGACAGGTCTCGTCTGAAGCCTGAAGCAGGTAGAGTCCAGTCCCGTAGGAAGACAGATTGATTGTTACTGCAATGTGTGTTCACCCTTCACAGGGAACACTGTCTTCACGCCTCTACTGATAAAGACAGCCCTTGCTGTCAATAAGGTATTCAGTGCATCCCTTCTCCCTAAGTAAACTATAGATTGTAAGTTTCTTTGCCTTTCTTGGTCTCAGGGCATAGACCTTAGAAACAGTAAATAGGGTGCTAGGTTTCTGATACTAATTCCTAATGACGTTTGTTGGAAACATTCATTTTATTTTCGTTACTTGTAACGTGTCTCATGGCTGTTTTTATAATATTCTGTGTAGTAGTTTTAGATGTGCTAAGAAACAGATTCTTTCTGTAGTAATAAATACTTTTAACATATGAGTGTTATTCTTTTTAGTACAGTGTGTGGGGACTAGGAATTAGGTTACTGGGGGTTCCACTGTACCCCTGATCCCTTCATGTGACTGTTAGTAACCCAAAAGCAATACTTCTATGTCAATTATACATTCCATAGTGTCTTGAGGGCTACACTGACTTCTCTTTCACACTCAACACTGGTGTATTGAACTAAGTCCACATGTGTCATCCCTGGGTGGGAAGGCACCACCTGTAGAGTTACAACAAAGTCTTAACCTATGCCACATTTGCTTATCAGTATTCATTCAGCTGCCAAACACCCAAAATAGACAAAAAACAGTTACAGAGTTTACAAAACATGGTGTTTTTGCAGTGACTGTTATAACGCAAATATTTAAGTTGAAGGAGAAATATTGCAGAGTATGTAGTGTTATCCTATTGGCAGTATGTCCAACAGATTTAGGTTAGACTGTTTTATGGATCAACTTTGTTTGAGTTAATTGAAAAATACACAAAGCCACTGCCTACGACCCGGAGGCTGACGGGGAATTGAGGTAAAAGAGTATGGCAGCAAGAAAAATAAAAACTACATAAGTAATAACACACCACATATCTCCTGTTGCCCTCCCCATATCACTTAGTCATTTTTGTGCATCAAAATTTGCTTCTGACCTGCTACCTTCTCCCTTGGGTGGTGGAAGGTGATGGTAGTAGGGAATATAATTCAGTGATTAAGCATTCATCTGTATGCTTTAAGAAAATACATTTCTCAAAAGCGGTGAGCGGTCTATGTACATTACCAATTGCTACCCAATGACGGATTTGGAGATATTGCAAAAGTCCATCTGTGACAGCCCTGTCAAAATGGATAATCCCCTCAGCATGAAATACCCTGCCAGCTCTTTTGCTATTACAGCGCTGCCACATATAGAATAATCCTTTTCAAAGCCTGGAGCAAAGTGTGGGTTAAAAATTATAGGCGTAATTGGTGAGGGGAACAAAGTCAAGCTCCCTTTTCTCAGTTAATTTGTCCAGTACGGTCAACACCATCTTAGTTATAGGGGGCATATAAAGTCCCAAAGCCCTGTGTTTTTGAGGCAACCAAAGGCCTATCCAAACAGGGATGCTTGCAGTTGCTTGCTTCATGAATCACCATTGTTTTTCAGATTTCTCCTGGCTCAATTTTACCATATATCACTGCTGAGCTGCTTAATACTGCTGGATAATGTTTGGGATCCTCTAGGCCTCCCTGAGGTGTGGGTCTACAAGTCAGTTTACAATGCATGGAAGGTTTTTGCCCTCCCCACAATAATTTCATAATCTCTATTTGAGGTGACTGGAAAGGAAGTGATTGAAATAAGAACAGTGTATAGGGTAAAGTATTAATTTTTAAGGAATCAATTCAACCCAGCCAGGATTGTTCATACTAGTGCCAATGGGACAAAACTCTCTTCACCTGTTGAGAGAGTAGACTGTAATTAATAGCTGATGTATATTGGGCCATCGTTTCTAGACCCAGGTAAGAGATCAATGTCTCTGCCCAGGTCATTGTGATTTTATTATTTTTGCTTGTTGGTGTGCAGGGGCGGCTGGGAGACCGAGGATTGACAAAGTCTGTAGGTGAATTTTAAATCCCAAAACATCACCAAATCACTGAAGTGCTTGTAGCAGGTTAGGCGGAGAGTAGAGGGGCTCTGTATGAGCCACCATTACATCATCATCATTGAGGCTGGGAGTGTGAGATTCTCTTCCAAACCTCACCCCGATTATAATTGGGTCATTTATAACATGTTGGGCTTGCGGCTCCATGTATAGAGCAAAAAGGACTGATAAAAATAGACACCCTTGTCAGGTACCCATCTCTATAGGAAACTGTATTGAGAATTGTGCCATTTACCAGCACAGATGCACTGGTGGAAGCATGAACACAAGGTAACAACCTGCAGAACCTGTCTCTAAAATCAAAATGTTTCAGGGCGCTAATGAAGTATGGCCATTGGACTCTAGCTAAAGCTTTCTCTGCCTCAATCGTGTTGAGTAAGACTTTCTTTTGTGATCCATGCACTGTGTCTGTAAGGTATAGTACGAGGTTGGTATGGCGCCAGGTTATACATATGCAGTATAAACCCAGCTTCATTTGGGTTCACCAGGTTGGGCTTGTATGTGTTTAACCTAGCCGTCAATATGTATGTAAAGAGTTTGGCATTAATTGTGGTATGTGAAAAAGTCTGTAGGAGCTACAGGGATGTTTGTTTTTCCCAGATTTGGGGGATGACTGCTATTGATGCATCCAAAAAGGTGTCAGATAGTGTCCCACTGTCTGCAAAAGAATTCATGAGCCTTGTGAGTATAGGAGCTAACATCTGGCAAAAGGTTTTTTAAAAGAAAGATAGAAACCATGGTGATTTGAAGGGCTTCAGTCTTCGGTTAGCAGGTATTACTTCTTTTCTTCTAATGAGTTTCTCAATGGTCGCAGCTAGTCCTGGGGTCAATCTGTTCACTTGGACTTCCTCTAAATATGAGTCTATTTCTACATTATAATGTGTTTGTTCTCAATACAAGGTTTCGTAAAAATCACCAAAAGTCTCAGCTATCTGAATCATCCCTTGTTATCTCCTGACCTGTTGAATCTACAATAGAGTGGACTCTGTCTTTAGTCACCTAGATGCGCAGTGTATGTGCTAGCATCTTCTGGAATTTATTGCTCTGAGTGTAAACTTTATGCTCCAGGCAAAGTAAAGCATACTCTGCCCTTTCCAGGTCTAAGCACTTGAGTCATGCAGCGTCCAATTGTCGCCAAACTCTTGGTGCCCCCATTCGCTTATGAATGGCTTCCAGCTCCTACACCTGCTTCACCAGTTCCTCCCTTTTTTTCTTCTTAGCCCTATTTTCTTTGGCTGAGAAAGCTATCTGCTCCCCTCTGACAAAGGCTTCTAGTGTATCCTAGAGTGTGCTTGTATTCATGTTCCCTGTATCATTCTCTTGCAAGAGATGAGCAATGGTTGCGTTTATAGCCATAACTTTAGCTGCCTGCTGTAGGAGACTGTCCATATCCTCGATGACCCAGGTCCTCCCCACCTTGCTGGATGTGCGGGGGATAGTGGTCCATGGAGCAAGGTTAGACAACAAAATGGGTTCTATGTCAACCCTGTGAACAAAAAAGTCAATATGGGTACAGGTTTTATGAGCTGCTGAGAAAAATGTATAGTCCCTGTGAGTTGGGGTGAGCGTGTCTTCATAAATCTGCCAGTCTGCTGCTCCCTCTTAAACATGCTAACCCTTTCTTGGTGAACACCCCAAAGTGTTTGAAGCATTGACCTGACCTGTCCAGGTCATTGCTAATGGTCAAAATTAGATCCCGCTCCCTCCAGAATAGCTGCAGCTGGGTGTGTATGATGCCTATAATCTTCCATTGTATGAAAGATTCTTTGTTCTCTTTGCAAGCAGAAACCGCTGCTATGGTGAAACATTGCTCTCCAATCTTTATATGACAGGCCAACAGTCTAGAAGTAATTTCGCCAATCTTGTCAATCACCTTGATTTGGAATTTCTAACAGACACGTATAATGACCCTCCTCGATTCTGCCCTGTCATAAGGACATGTATCATTGAGGAAACCATTCAGATTTCAGTTGAAGCCAATTTTGGGGGAGAAGTTGTGTCTCTTGAAGTAAGCAAATGGCTATCCCACTTTGTTCCAGCAGAGATAATATTTCTATTTTTTTTTCTGGGTTATTGCGGCCTCAAACATTGGGGGTGATTACTCTGACATCAAAAGTACCAATATGGTATTGACAGAATGAGTGAATAACCCAAGTAACCTCCATAACTTAACTAAAATGGAGAGGCATGGCTTGACGTCAATGTAATGTGATCGGACGCAACCTGCGAGACACCCAGCAGAGCTCCGCCATCTGGGTCCACCTTGTCACACTTCAACTCTTTTCGCCCCATAATAATATAGGGTGAGCAACAACGATAATCCTCCCTATGCTACTGCTGCCCCAGTTGCACTGCTGAGCCCGGCAGAAACAGAAAAATTGACCAGACAGGCAACAGCACAAAATGCCAGGGGGCCACGGCCACATTTATTTATAAAAACGAGGCCATTAGCACAGCTGCTAATGCAACAGGACGAAACCCGACAGAATGGAGGAAAAACTACTCAAGCACCAGACTTCTGCAGCAACTCTGGAGGGGCCTAGAAGTAAGGAAAGGAGCAGAAATAATGGACTATTGTGTTGACCAGCCCCAGCGCCTTGAGACCCTCACGGGTGAGTAGCGCGCTGTACAAATTGTTTTGATTGATTGAGACCTGGGACGACAAACAAGACCTCGCTGGGAAGGAAGACAGGAGACTAGAAGACAATGAGATGCAACTTCAATGATTTCCTAAACGCAGCAGCCAGCACAGCAGCTTCTGCAGCGAATCAGGCCTAAAATCGAGGAAGGGCAGACTTAGAGCGCACGCTCCGGACATTGGCAGAAACCCCAAGGAGTGCTAGATGTAAGGAGGGAGGCAGACTTATTGAAAACAAGGCCTGATCTGCAGACAGGAATAGCAACCTCCTTAAAAAATAAGCAGAAATATTACGAAATTAATAGGAACTCTCCAGGAAGCGGTGACACAGAGAGAAGCCCTGGGACTTGACATATGGCACGCAACCTCGTTGGGAGGGAGGGCAGGAGATTGAAAGGTAGCGCGCAAGACCCTTCAGGAAAAGAAAAGATCATGAACATATGGGCTGCTTGGGGGGAACTGTGAAGAACCCAGTGTACCACCCTTAGAAAACAAAAGCGATCAAAAAGGAAAGTAGGGGCCTACATACACCCTCCCAACTTTTAAAACACAGTCTGGGGGCTGATAAACTAAACAGAAACAGCTGGCCCACCTGGAATACGAGCATCAGAATTAAAGTAAGCACTATCAGATTACTTGGGGTTAATCAGATCAGAAGCTTGCATAATGCAAGACCCTTCCAGACCAGTAGAAACCCAATAAGGAGGGGGCCCCTCCCCAGAAGAGAACACTAGTTTATGATTTAAACTGTACACCAGAAAAACGGGAGACACCCCCGCTCATTACTCTGGATTCAAATACAGCCAGTGTCCCAGACACAAAGGGGAAGCAGGGATGGGCAAACCTGGTCGGAAAAAAGACGCAGGCGACTTCAACCAAGCCGGGAACACCACCTTTGATGGACCAGGAACATCAACAATGACTGGAGAACCACTGACAGAGGCGCAATGAGACACTACACTGGACACAATCCTGCAGGTCATAGCTGCGTCACACAAAGCATAGGCAGATCCAGACATAAGCCCCTACAGCTCTGGGATCCCCCCATATCAGGATGATGTCACTTGCAGTTAAGGGCGAAGATTGTTTGACTTGATGTAACCTCTAATACTGCCTGGATGGTGTGAAGTGACGCTGGGATGCATCTGGTAAAAAGCACCCCCCATATTCACGAGTTGTAAACATGTTGAATGCATGGATGTTAGCGTTTTGATTGCTAGTTTGGATGGGCGTGAGTTCACTTTTTGTCCTGGGGCTGGGAAGTTGGGAAGTCCGACATTCGTTGCTAGAGTGGTAAATGCATACCAGTGAGGTGGGAAGAGTTCATTAACAAACCAAGAACCCATCAAGTGATGGAGAGAAATCCCACTCACTATCACATACTTACAACATGGCCACCCCACATACACCTTTATTAGTTGGAATGTAAGGGGCTTAAACAATATGATCAAACAATATAAAATCTACACACACTCAAAATGACAGGGTGCCCATATAGCCATTCTACAAGAGACCGACTTAACAATTTTAGAGAGGGATGCCCTTCACAAACGATGGAGAGGGTAACTGTATGCTACGACATAATCAGCATTTGCCTGGGGGGTGGGAGGGGGAGGTCTTGATTTGGTTTTGCCCTGGAGTTCCATTTAAAAAACAAACAAACTAATTGACCGCGACAGGAGATATGTTCTGATAACGGGTAGGTTGGCCGGCCAAGACCTGACCATTACTGGGCTATACGCTCCTAATACTGATCAAGGGGGCTTTTATCACACACTCTCCCGCACACTTGCTTTACATCTGACCCAAACCATTACAATTGGGGACTATAATAATGTGAGTGATCCCACCCTCGACCCACCTCTGCATGATTCTCCAGTGACTCGACTAGCACATATATTCAGGAATTGGCAACAGACATGGGGGCTTACAGATGCTAGGCCGAGACAACACCCAGGAACTAGAGACTGCTCCTTCTACTTCCATCTACATGACCTACATGTAGGGCTGGATACTTTCCTTTGCACCCCAGAAAATCAAAGTGTAGTGAGGCACATAGAATATCTCTGCCAAACTGTATCGGACCACAATCCCATACTGCTAGCACTAGATTGGCATAGGGAACAAATACCTGATTGGCGCTTAAGAGTAGAGACGTTCCGACATTCCATAGGTGAGGCCATCATGGTCTATTTCGAGAATAATGCACATTCGACAACATCCCCACTTACAGAATTCGATGCCTTCAAAGCTGTTTTACGGAGTCGGTGCATCGCTGAAGTGTTAGGGGTCCAGCAGACCCTTGGACAGGAAGTAGAAACCCAAGAAAAGGCACAGAGGTAACTAGAAAAAGCTCATCCCGGCAACCTAGGCCTACAGCTATTGTCCGCTATAGAACAACTAGCAGTATGGCCCTCATTCCGACCCTGGCGGTTTGAAACCGTCAGGGTGGAGGGCAGAGGAAGCACCGCCAACAGGCTGGCGGTGCTTCCTGGGCCATTCTGACCGCGGCGGTAAAGCCGCGGTCAGAAAAGGGGAACCGGCGGTTTCCTGCCGGTTTACCCCTGGCCCAGGGAATCCTCCATGGCGGCGCTGCTTGCAGCGCCGCCATGGGGATTCCGTCCCCCTTCCCGCCAGCCTGTCCGCCAGAACCAGGCTGGCGGGAACGGGTGTCGTGGGGCCCCCTGCAATGCCCATGCCACTGGCATGGGCAGTGCAGGGGCCCCCTAACAGAGCCCCACAAAGGTTTTCAGTGTCTGCTTTGCAGACACTGAAAATCGCGACGGGTGCCACTGCACCCGTCGCACCCCTGCAAATCCGCCGGCTCCATTCAGAGCTGGCTTCCTCTTTGCAGGAGCTTTCCCGCCGGCCCAGCGGGAAAGTTAGAATGACCGCCGCGGTCATTTGACCGCACTGTGGTCTTTTGGCGGTTTCCGCCCGGCGGGCAGCACCCGCCGCCCGCCGGGGTCGGAATGACCCCCTATGTCTGGAGAAGGTCAGATGCTTTCATCACAAAGAATACATGATTAAGGCCCATGCTGACAGACATAAATCTGGGATGCTGCTGGCGTGGCTAGCCAACCCAGTTCCAAGAGGCTCCCCAATACTTGAGGTGGACTCAGGCAAAGGAATGACTTTATACAGCCAACAATTCATAAATCATAGATTCTAGGAATATTATGCACACTTATATGCTACCCCTCTAGAACCACTTCAGGAGACTAACTGAATTCTTATAGAAATAGGAGCTGCCACACCTTGATATGGACACTATGGAAGACCTAGGGGCCCCCCATTACTCCACTGGAAGTGTGTGAGGTGATTAAAAATATAGAAAAATACCTGGGACTGATAGCTTCCGTGTGGAATTCTATGCCACATAAGCGGAAGAACTCACACGCTTCTAGTGGAATTATATGCAGCAGCTAGAGAAGCAGGTCACCTTCCCACTACTACTGGCGAGGCACTTGTGGGTCTCTTGCTTAAACCAGGATATCTCCCAAAGATGTCCCTGCGTATCGCCGGCTTACAATGCTTAACCTGGATCATAAAATACTGAGTTGCATACTAGCATCCCGCCTCCTCCCATACAGGTCCAAGATTTTACACCAAGGCCAAACCGGATTCATTCCAGTACAGAATACAGAATTAAACATACGTAGTTTTCAGTTTTAAGCAATGTTCCCCTAGAAGGATGTAGTGATTATTTTAACAGATATAGAGAAAGCGTTTGATAGCTTACGTTGGTATTATCTCTGTCAAGTGATGGAAAAGCTGGGACCAGGAGCAGGCTCCTTGGCACGAGTGCAGACAAGAAGGGTGATCTTAGAGGTTTACGTAGTTGGTAGGGGAACACGTCAAGGATGCCCTCTCTCACCACTGTTCGCTTTTGCTACTGAACATCTGGCTGGCAGAGCATGAACAGGGGCATACTATTGGGGACTGGATCATCAAGGCACCTGTCACAAAATTGCATTATATGCAGATGATATGCTCCTCTTCCAAGCTAAAGCAGAGCAGGACTTACCAGGGGCAATCTCCTTACTAGAAAGATTTGGCAACATTTTTTGGCCTGCTTGTAAACTGGCAGAAATTAATAATATTCCCCATTAACCGCAACAAGGCACAACCCTGAAACTTACATAGGCTCACATGGGAGGGATCCTGCATGAAATGTGCATGTGTTAAAGTATACCACAATCCCAAAGATGTCTTAGAGGGGAATATTGGGACTGTAACACAGGCATGCAGGGTTAATGTGGGGTTCTGGAAAACACTTCCACCATCTGTAACTGGACGAATAGCAGTAGCCTATATGGTGGCGCTTTCTTGATTACTTTATCTTTTTAACAAACTACGAGTTGTGATCCCTGTAAATTATTCACCAAATTAAATATACTGTTGGTGGAGCTCACATGGGGAACGGGCAGGTTTAGTGTGGCAATGTCCAAACTTTGTAGACCCACCACGGACGGAGGGCTAGCAGCCCCTGACCTCGAACTTTACTACTTGGCGGCTCAGATCCAATGGCTTAATCAATAGGTACACCTGATACTGAACCCGGGGGGGGCAGGTTATGAAGGGAACTCCAGACATCAAGGTCCTAATTCGTTTACTTCTGACACCTACAAAACCGGAAATAGGGAGCTCTAAAGAACAAAAAACAAATCACCACTGCTGGAAATGTTGCCTTCAGCGCACTCAAAACCACCAGCCTTATTCTCCAGAAATACCACTACAAGCAACAGGGGCTTTGGATGAGACTGGGACACTAAGGGAAACTCAAGATTGAGTTGCACATGGCATAACATGAATAGGTGACCTCTACCAGGATGGCATGTTGCTGCCCTTCTGTGAATTAGCTGGAACATTTGAGTTGCCCTTGGGACACTTCCTTTTACACCGAGCAATGGAGCTAGCAGTGAGCAAGCAATGGAGGGAAGAAAAAACGGAACCCCCAACCTATCAGTGTACTAGCATACTCTGTCACACGACGGGCAAAATACGAGTTATAACGCTCCTATACCAAGCACCCTGGGCGGATACCCCACTTGCAGAACTATGTCAGAAATGGGTAGATGACCTACAACACCCTATTAATGACACGCAATGGACCACGACCAACATTTGCACAATATCACGCAACACCAGATTTAAGTTGATAAACTACTATTTCCTGCATAGGGCTTACCTTACACTAAGGAAAATTATACGCACTTATGGGGCACAAGATGTGAGATGCCTCAGATGTGGGAAACAAGGTGCGGAAATGCTCCAAATGGTATGGAGCTGTCCTAGCTTACAGGAACAGGGCTAATGAGGGAGGGAGTAGTATCATGCATAAATGAAACGACAGACCTGTACCTCACTGATCTGTTTACCAGGGAGGTTTCTGCGCCTGCCAAACACAAGATAATGACTACTCTGAGCGGAATATGCGGGAGCAATACAGCTCCATGAAGTCCAGAGGGGACGTAGCACACTGGACAAGCAAGGGCCTGGGATGCCTTGCTGGAATGCCAAAAAGAATCAGATATTGACTCCCCTGACAATTCCCAACTATCTGTTCCAGAGCTAGATGAATCATGACTGTACAGCCTATGGGGGATGGGATGAATAAACCACTGGTAGTGAGCAGCTAGACACCCAGTCAAGTAACCATCTACCATTCACAGGTAGCCTACATTATTCAAGACACCTGACGAAAATGAGAAATTAGGGACAGGAGCAAAAAGAGTGCTTGATTAAAGTTTGGACGGATGGATAAGAGAGCAAGCACTGAGCGGGCCACTGCAAACTTCAGCTGTGGGACACAATAGGATGTGGCATGTCATCTAGAGACATGTCATCTAGTCGCAACCTTCTAGATGACACGTCACATCACATCTGGTCGTGTACCACCACGGAAGTTTAAACATAACGTTTTGGAATGTTCGTAGCAGAGTTAGTGGCACACTACGGCATGGTTACTTTGGACGGCAGGACGCCCGAACTGGTACAATCCCAACCTTGATGAAGGTTTAGTGAGACAATGAGATAGGATGTGGACCCCACATACTTCATGAGAGGATTATCATCCTCACATTCAAGAAAGCAAACAGATAAATGTTCCTTATTTGTCTTGGAGAGGCCAGAAGTGTAGAGGCTGAAACGCATCAACAGTCTTGTATCAGGAGTACCTACTGAATGTACAAATCTGATATATAGAGGTGAAGACCATCAGTTCTTCCACAGTGATAGATAACAACAGTGGACTATGACGACTGGTACTTAGATACTGGACTCCCTGATCAGACGGACCTACATTTTTGGATATATTTGTGGATAATGACCGTCAAGAATAATAGAGTTATAAGGATAATGTACTCATAATAAGACAAATGTATTGAAGAATGTATATGTTTTTGTATATTTGAGTTTCAAATGTGATAGAATTACAGTGATTTTTGGTGGATATTCCACAGAGTTCTATATGAGCAACTGATGAATAAAAAAAGAGAGCACAATAATAATTTATGTATTATTGGTTTGAAGGATGTTAGATAACTAATCCCTCGAGTCATTGTGTTTTTGTTGATAGTGAGCCTTCAGACACTCGACTTCTCCAAGGTAGAATGAGCGCCAGTAATTGGGCACCCTAGCCCAATATCCACCATCCAAATCCAGGACAAGGCGTTTTGCTGGGGGGCCAACAAGTGCATGCGTCAGCAGATATATCAAGTTTCAGATAGCTAGAGAGAAGCACCTAGGACAGCCATGTACAGTAAACAGAGCAGAGGAATGCTGCTCTCTGGTGCTAAGGGCAGTCCAGTCCTACAGAAGGGGCTTCACTGTGCAGGTCTTGACTGCGGCACACCCCAATGAGGCTGCACCAGGCTCTCCCTCGGTCATGTGGCTGTGTGCCTTGGGCTCTGGCAGGGCAGATACCAGCCGGGAGTCTCTGGATGCGTAGCAACACCCAGCTCAAATGGGAGTGGGGGAACAAGGGAGGTGGTAACACTCCTTCAGGGCCAGGTCAACCTCGTAGCCAGCAGCCTTCTCACAAGTGCCCATCCAATGGTGGCTGATCCCCTGCTTGAGGTGCTTACCATTCACTGTGCATGCCATTCACCATTTCCACAGCTGCGGCCACTATTTCGCTTCAGTGCAGTGCAGTTTGAGAGCCGGCAACACACCCAATCACAGTGTCTCTCAAGACTGCCACCAGACTCAGAGCCAGTCACCACTATCTGGTAGGAGAAAGTTCAGGCCCCTTCAGCAGCCCCAGGCCCACTCAGCCCAGCTTATTTCAACTTTTCTACAGAGGATGAGCAAAAAGCTCCCGCCACTATCTTGTTAGGCTAGACTTCCATAAGCATAGATAACATAGCATTACTCCCTCACACTCACTCTGTCAGGATTCTATATGGGTTATTGGTCTATTAATGGATTTAAAAAGTAGTAGTACTATATTCAAATGCTTTAATAAATAAATTCCTGGACAGATGTGTGTGATTCACCCATTTCTTACTGACTACTATGACATTGTAGTGTTGGTCAACCTTACAACAGTACACCTCCTTGTGAAACTTTTAAAAGTTAGAAATTACCAGATTACTTTGTAGCTTTGTTTTCCAAGGCACCTGAAACTTGATGCTTCAAACATGCCCATCACTGTTTTCTGCGCTTTTTGCCCGACTTGTTGCGTGAACATTCATAACTGCCAAGTCTTCCCATGACAAATGCCTCTTTTTTAGTCAGTCATGACCTTTTAACAGACATCACATTGCATTCTGGGACTTTGAAATTTCGCTGTTAACATTGTAACTATGGGTGCAAAAAACCAAAGCAGTGAAGTGCAACTGAATAAAAGCCCGAATTAGCTGAAGGTATGACATACCATAAAGGCCACCTTACAGCTATGATATTTTTTTTTTATTGAAGATGCACAGTGTACAAATACCAAAGCAAAAAGAAGGCTGAATAGATACAATAAATACATTAGATAAATACACATCATTACATAAATTCATTTCATCGATCTACAGCAGACATCAAAACCACTGAAAGGGGGCATATGAAATACCCTATTCAAAACCTTAGAATACAAATAAAGTGCAAAAATTGAACATGATTAAATAAATACATCCCCTACCAGCATGATTCAATTATTACCTAGCCACTGTGCAAAGGGGGCACAGATAGCTTCACCCATCCGTCTACGCCCGCGGCCCTTGCACGCATATGAACCCATCTCTAGATAAAACATTGAGCACATCCGAGCCAGCCAGTGGTTAAAAGTTGGTGGAGTTGACTCCAGCCAGTCAGATGCAATACAGCAGCGGGCCACAGACATGGCTAGCAACAGAAACCTCTGTGAATATTCTAGGTACACCACTCCATCAATTCCCAGTAATACTAGTTGCGACATAATTTCCACCTCCTGATGGATTAGCCTAGTTAAAAAGTTAGCCATCTCAGTAAAAAATTCATGTTGGCTGCTGCAATTAAAGAACATATGTACCAGGTTGGCCGATACACTCTTGCATCTGGGACACACCACCCCCATTGAGCTGCCCCAGTTAAATAGCTTAGCGGGGGTATAGTATACATGAAAAATAGTCTTATAATGTTGGGTTTGTGGCCCAGCGGATAATATAAAACGCTGTGCCATATCTAAAGAGGTACGTACTGACACTTCAGAAGCTCCGATATTCCGCGCCCACCTCTCCGCCTGTTTACTCAAGTCATCTGGCATTAAGTTCAAAAAGAGCGGATAAAGCGAGCAAACCCGCCATCTAGTGGAATTATGAAGAACCTCCATAACTGGGATTCTATCCCCTACCTGCCCAGATGCTGATCTAAAGTTTACCCCAAAAAAATGTCTGATTTGCAAATATTTTAAAAAAATCCTTAGTGTTCAATGAAAATTCACTTGTCAGTTCTTCAAAAGATTTAAGGTGGGTATGCCCATAGAAATCACCAATACACCGAACACCAAGCTGTGCCCACCTGGCACAGTATTCATCCTTAAAGATATCAGGAAGCACCGACGAGTTCAAAATTGGGGTGTAAAAATTAATCCGGCCGATTCCAATTTTTTTTTAAACATTGGTCCACACCTTAAATGCAGCCCAGACAGTCTTGAACTTAACTTTTTTTAAATAACTAGGCTCCACTGTTCTCAAAAAAGCTGCATTGGCATAGCTTCCCCAAATCATATTATATATAGGAGGACAAATTTCACCAAAATCTCTATTATCAGCCTGTCGATTAATTAATGGTTGGATATATTGCAGTGCAGATACCCAGTAATAAAAAAGAAAATGAGGGGCTGCCCACCCCCCCCCCCCTCTCTGGGTAGCACTAAATACTTATATGCCCGCCGTACTTTTTTAAAAGACCAAATGAAACTACTTGCTAAACTCTCCATATGCTTAAACCATTCTTTGTTAATTTCCAGTGGGAAGACCCTAGGAAACAAAAACATTTTAATAAGATTGCATCTACCAATAATCGTTAAATGCAAATTGTTCATATGATGCAACTCTTTCCTGGTTTTAGCTAAGACATGGGCAAGATTACTCTCCACTATCTGGTCCAAATTGGCCGACAATCTGACACCTAGATAAGTCACTTGATTTGCCCTCCTGTTGTCTTCAATAGTGGCCCACTCATTGCCCAATATTTGGCATTTACTCCTATTTAATGCATAGCCTGAGATCTCGCCAAACTCCGCAGCTAGTTTCTCTATTTGTTCGATCGCCTTCCCTGGTTCAGGGGTAGTAACGGCTATGTCATCAGCATATGCCAACATTTTAAACCTACCCTCCGCCATTACCATAGGCGAGATCAATGGACTTTGCAATAACTTCCTGATCAAGGGGTCTATATAGAGTGCAAACAATAAAGGGGACAGCCCTGCCTAGTTCCTCTTGTAATATAGAAGGGTTCTGAAATTGCCCCGGCTAGTTGAATTCGAGCAAGGGGCTTCTGATATAAACCTTGTATGGCCTTGATAAAACCAGCCCCTATATTAACTTTACTGAGCACTGTCCATAAATATTTCCAGTTCACCCGATCAAAAGCCTTTTCGGCATCTAATAATATTAATGCCATAGGGGCCGCCATAACCTGAGATGCATCTAACATGGTGATAACACGCCTGACATGATCGGCGGTCCCCCGCCCAGGAATGAACCCATGTTGCCAAGGGGAGACAAGCCCACCAATAACTCGACTAAGCCTAACCGCAAGAATTTTGGCATACCATTTAGCATCTGCGTTTATCAATGAGATAGGTCGGTAGGAACCTGGTAAAAGTGGGTTCTTCTCTTTTTTAAAAAATATAACAATATTAGCCTCCAGCCATGAGCCCGGCGCCCGCTCTCCAGCCTGTACTGACGTAAAGAGTGCCATAATATCATCCTTCAATTCCTCTAAAAAAGTTTTAAAGAATTCTATTGGGATCATATCAGGGCCAGTAGCTTTCCCATTAGATATAGCAGTTAGAGCCGAGATAATCTCATCCAACTCAATGGGGGCAGTCAACTGACAGCCCTCATCTTGCGATAACTTTGGGCACGACATATCACTCAAATACTGAGCAATCCTTTCGTCTCTATCATCCAAGAAGAGGCTTTCCTGCTGGTACAATACAGAATAATATTCTTTAAACACCTGTAGTACTGACGTATATCCATACACAATCTGCCCCAACCTATCTTTAATTGCCAAGATGGCACTCCGAGCCGCCTTTTGTCTAGTCTTATATGCAAGCACCTTGCCCACCCTCTCGCTCAACTCATAACATTCCTGCGTGCGAATCTGGGCTTTAATAATGTCTTGGTCTAGATACAGTTGAATGATCTTGGCCTTCATGACCGCCATCTTATCCAAAGTGTCTTGTATTGGAGCATTATTCCTTGCAAGCCCCACTCTCTGACTCTCCAGAGAAGCCAATTCAGTATGGGCCGCAGATATAGCTAGGTGCCGTTGTTTCTCCCGCCTAAGGGCGTAGCTCAGAGTTTCCCCGCGAATAGCAGCCTTTAAAGCATCCCATAACACCCCCGGTGGAACCGTACCCCTATTAAAACCCAAAAACTCAGTTAACCATACTTTCATCCGTGACACATAAGCTGAGTCAAGCAACAAGCCCCGGTCAAAAGACCAGGGTTTCAAATGTCATTAGTTCAGGGTGAAGTTGGGGAGAATTTTTTTTCCCTGTCGGATCAATCTCAAGATTCGGACGAGGTCAGCATCAGCCCTTCCATAGACTCAGAGACATGTGATAGCTCTACAGCGCCTCTAACCCCTATTTCTGTGCTGAGGGGCATCGCAGTTAAATGCCAATCAAAACAGACTGAGGTATCTAGACTAGACAAAGCTGGTGAGTCTAGTGAGAAGAGGGGAAAAAAAAAAGAAGGCGTCTAGGACGAGAGCTATGTCCTGGGACTACACAGAAACACAACAACTACTGCATAGTATGGGTGATCTTTCAGTGGCTCCAACTCAGACAGAGGTTAATGTTTTGAATGCAGAGTCTGCGCCCCCTTCCCCTTCTCTGTATCTTATTTATCAGACCATCACGTCACAACATAAGCAAACGCAGAGGGACAGCAAGAAAGCCAGGGTGGCCACGAAGCAGCTACAAGTGGCAATCAGTAAGGTTGCGAAGACATGCTCTGAAATTGGTGAGCGGATTGCTGCTATTGAGTGCCGGGCGGATGTACTGGAGTCAGATCTGGGTGCAGTGACAAAACAAGCCGCTATGCATGAGACTCAGCTCTCTGATATTCAGTGGAAAGTAGAGGACTTTGAAAACCGGCAATGTCGTAACAACTTGCGCTTAATTGGGATACAAGAAGGTGTAGAAGGGCAGGATTTGAGAGCCTTTATAATTAGATTGCTTAAAGCAGCGTTCCCGGACCAGACTGGATGGGAATGGGAGAAAGAGATACAGAGAGCCCATCGGTTTCCATTACATCTGAGGAGTCAACAATTAGCAGGAGCAAGTGGAACGGCCCAACAACAGCCTAGGGCCTTTATAGTTTATTTTGGCAACTATTTGTTGCACCAAATAGTTTTTGAGAAAGCCCGCCCTGATGCAAGGATTAGTTGTGAGGGCTGTACATTCTTCTCCCGCCCTGACTTTTGTCATGCTACGGTAGAGAGACGATGGCGCTTGAGACAACTGATTAGCCCCTTCCAGGAGAAGGGAGCGGAAGCCTATCTACTGTCCCCGGCTCGACTTAAGACTATATATAAAGGGACGATACGGGTGTTCGCATCTGAGATCAAAGCCAAGGAGTACCTGCAGTCTTTGACTTACCTGTTTATATATGGCTAAAAAAAAAAAGGAGTAGGGCTTATTAAAAAAAAAAAAAAAAAAAGAGAAGGAAAAATGAAAAGGGGTGGGTGATAGAGGCGGGTAGCCTGGGGAGAGAAGAAAAGGAGGAGGGATGCTCTTATTGAAATGGTTGGTTTATGGGGGTTTAGTCTTTAGGGGAAACAACTTTTTTCTTTTGTTAGTAAATTTGCGTAATTTAGGAGTCGCCGCAGGAGGCCTTCAAAAGGGGGGGGGGTTGTTTGTCCATCTTACAGACTACAGTCTGGAAGCCTCATTTGGGTGGGTGGGTGGTGGGTGGGAGGTAGGGTTTCCTTTTGTGGGTGGGGTGGTGATTGGTGGGGTGGGCTGGGGATGGGCAGGTTTCGCATGGGAGATGCACAGAAATATGTATTTGAAGGCACAGGAGATTATTAGGTGTATGATGAAACAAGTTGTAAGTTTGGGTCTATTTGTTAGAGCTTTCAATGGGGGACCGTAATGTTTTACGGGTGGCCACCTTAAATATATGTGGGCTAAACGATTCTAAGAAAAGACGTCTTGCCACTCATGAGCTCAAAACCTTAAGGGCAGATATAATTTGTTTGCAAGAGACGCATGTTACCCCGGCTAAAAAGTATTTGTTGGATTTTCCTGGTTTCCAATTAGTCGCGTACACCACTCAAGAAACTAACACTAGAGGGGTTGCAGTACTTACACGGCGAAATCTTCTTAAGGTGGTCAAGAAGAGGGTTGATAACATGGGCCGATGGGTTATAATAGAGTGTGTTATGGGACAGGTGAATTTTACTGTGTGTTCTATTTATGGCTCTAATTTTGATGATCCAGCTGGTATTAACATGTTAAATACTGAACTTGTGCTCTGGGCCTTACCGCTTATTATATGTGGGGACTTTAACATACATACTGAGACTAATATCCCCTTACAGAATCAGGGTTCATACTTGGGACGAAAACCGAAGGTGTTTCGCGCCTTACAAATGTTGGTGCAGACTCATGGTCTTGTTGATGCATGGCAGCATTGTATGCCTATGGATCCTGGTTACACTTTCTTTTCATATCCCCACCGAAAGTCTGTCCGGTTAGACTATTTTTTTTTGTCTCCATCATTATGCGAAGGACTTTTGGTGGAAAAATTCCCTAGGGTCATATCTGACCATAATCCTTTGGTAGTACAATTTTCGGACTTGCGGAAGCAGCTATGATATTTCTAGTGATGTGGAAAGTCCTCTGTCATGTTGACACCACTATCCCTTGTGCAAAATGACAGCAATCTTTTCACAGGTCCCTGTAAATTGCATTGAATGTTTGACACCTGGGGTGTTTGGTAAGTTAACTACTATCAACAATGACTTGCTATAAAAGGATGCAGATTTATCAAAAGGTTTTATCAATTCTGCATCTGTGAGTAATGTGATAGTACTTAATGGCCAAGATACGTATGAGCCATCCGTTTTACCAGTCAGTGAAAGAATTAAAAATGCCAAAATATCAAATGTGATTTTAATATTTCCAGACTATCTGCAGGGTATAAAATAATAGGATCTGACATAAACCAAAGAAGACAAAACTAGAGGAAACAAAAAGAAGAAACAATATTTTAGTGACATCCCTAAATAGCAAAACTTAAGAAGACTATTCTTAGACCTGTATGTCTGCCTGCGACCTTGTGTAACAAAGTGGCACTGTGTTGGCCCCTTCAGAAAAACATAAAAATGACTAATTCTCTCTCACTTTCCTTTCTTTGTTGTTCAGGTGTTTTTCAGTGTTTATATGTTTATATTGATGGGGGCTGTGCCCCTTTTGATGGTATTTTATCAGTTATTATAGGTGTAAACCTAAGCCTGGATAGCCTATTTTGTTTTTATACTGTATAAACTACCTATGAATGTAAATCATTTTATGTTCTTCAGATGCTGACTCTATAGCCATATATACTTCTCAACATGTGCAAGTTCCAATATTTTGGTCTATTTACTTTATTGTGTCTGTCTCAAACAAATACTACAGCTACTATAAGACTGACTTTGGGGCTTGACTTAGGCAGCCGTGTCTGTACAATGTTATGCTTCATTACACTGTAGCCACCTCACTAATGCTGGAAGAACTAGGAAAAAAATGCCTGACTCGCACATGTATTTTGTTTTGCTTGTCTTGTGTTTAGTTTTCTTCTGTTTTATGGGATCATTAATTTTAATTTTATTTTTTCGTGTATCCGCTTTGTTTCACTTATACCCATAAAATCAGTGAAATGCTTTAAAAAAAAAAAAAAAAGAAAAGTGAGGGCAGGAGTCATGGTGAGATCCTGAACAGGGGCAGTGGAATGGGGGGGTTATTAGGGGCAGGCTCCAAGACTTCCAATGGAGTGTTGCAAGCTCCCGCTGCACGGCAGCGGTGGGTCCAGAGAGAGCAAACCCGAGCCTCTAGTGTTCCAGCACCTGCTAATCCTGAGTGCAAAAAACATAGCTCATAGTGTGCAGTATTTTTGGACTTTTGTAATAATGCCTGCATTATTGACACTTCTTATGCAAATTATTTTAAATGACAAGGTTATCCCCCCACACTAGGCGCAATAGGCAGAAGGTCACATGTTATTTTCCACAATGTTTTCCTAATAAGGTAAGGATCTCTAGATGGCCAGTTGTGTCCTTTAAATATAGTAGTAGTTCTTAGTTGCCATATATTAAAAGTAGATAGTAACAAAACTTGTGCTTCCCCATAACAATGGATAGATTTGGAAAATCTTTGGCGCTTATGATGATCTAATATATACTTAATCAGGATATGTGACAATAATACAAGTTGTCTAACATAGCGTTACATACCTTACTATTGTCATTTCGAAGCACTGTAAATCAGACATATTACAGGAGGAGGTATGTTTCTTTGAATTGCATATGCGTCACCGGTTTCATTGAGAGCCTAATAAGGGCCACGTTGAAGCTTTTCTTGTAGAGCAAATGACTTAGCAATAAACTATTTAATGTTGCAAACACTGAAAAATGTTAAACAACAAAACGTACTTCATCGCTACTGTTTGTCTATAAAATATATCTTTAGTTAGACCTTAGGGCCTGATTTAGATCTTGGCAAGGGGAATATTCCATCACAAACGTGACAGATATTCCGCACGCCGTATTACGATCCCATTATGTCCTATCAAGATCGTAAGAATGCGGAGAGGATATTCGTCATGTTTGTAATGGAGTATTCTATCTGCTGAGATCTAAATCAGGCACTCAGGCCCTCATTCCGACCCTGGCGGTCATAGACCGCCAGGGCCGCGGGTGACGGAAGCACCGCCAACAGGCTGGCGGTGCTTCCTTGCCCATTCTGACCGCGGCGGTAAAGCCGCGGTCAGAAAACCGGGTCCGGCGGTTTCCCGCCGGGTTTCCCCCGGCTGGACGAATCCGCCATGGCGGCGCTGCTTGACCACTTACCGCCAGCCTGTTTCTGGTGGTTTTTACCGCCAGGAACAGGATGGTGGGAACAGGTGTCCTGGGGCCCCTGGGGACCCCTGCACTGCCCATGCCAATGTAATGGGCAGTGCAGGGGCCCCCTAACAGGGCCCCAGCATGCTTTTCACTGTCTGCCTATCAGACAGTGAAAAGCGCGATGGGTGCAACTGCACCCGTCGCACACCTGCAACACCTCCGGCTCCATTCGGAGCCGGCTTCAGTGTTGCAGGCCCCTTTCCCGCCGGCCCAGCGGGAAAGTTGGAATGGCCCCAGCGGTCTTTTGACCGCGGGGCGGCCAAATGGCGGTTCCCTCCAGGCGGGCGGCAACCGCCGCCCGCCGGGGTCAGAATGACCCCCTCAGTCTTTAGAACAGCCCTTACATAAGACACAATACTAGTACAAATATCTTAAAAAACAGTCATGTAAAACTCTTTAAAATATCTTTACAGCTAGTAACTTACTTTAAAACAGATTGCACTATTGCATAGACATTGCAAGCCAATTAGTTAAAATGTATTAAAAAATCCTTCACAAACAACAAAAATCAATCTATTGCAATAGTCACAACCAAATAACTCATGCCCATGAAAAATTTGGCAGCTTGCCTACGATCTAATATTCCATACTTTCTACAGATTAGCTTTAAATTCATTTTTGTATCGACAATAGTCAAAACCAGTCTAACAGAATATGTAAAAAACAAATCAGGTCTTCCATCCAAACCATATGCACATTTGCTCCTTCTATCTAGAAGTACAGTTTTTGAAGGGTGATGCATACGAAATGGATTTAATTCAATTTTAAACTTTAGCACAGATAATCTTAGTGCTGAATTTGGTGAGGCCTACATATATGAAAACAGTTCACTATTTTGACAAGAACGTCTCATTAACTGGGTGGATACTTTACTACTTAAGTACCTCAGATCATTTTCTCTGGCACATTTGTTTGCAGATAAACGAAGCTCAGCGATCACATATTTTCACTTGTAAATTTGGATTTCCTTTATTTATTGATAGTCTCCTACGTATATCACAGAATATCTTTCTGACTTTGTGAGGCCACTTTAATTTGCTATGCACAATCTCATTTTGACAAAGGGTGGCAATTTTTTTTGAGTTGTCCCATTGCCTATCCAAAGCCAGAATCCCATTACTTCTGCAAAGGCTAAATAATTCCAGGCCATTAAATCAGTTCCCATTTTAATAGCTTGAATAATAGCTGTATTCGGCAAAGACAGTAGGCCCATTAAGCTTTTACCTCCTTCAAACTCCCAATCAAGTTTACCAGATAGGCATAGTAATTCACCGCCCTATCAGAATTTTGGGTGAATCATAGCAAGATGAGCTGATAAAACTGGTCTTAAAGATGACCCACCATATTCTTTACTGTTTTTTAAGGTCACATACTGAACACTTAAAAGAAAGAGCATTAACTTCAATGCTCTCATTCCACTACACTTTCTTCCGAAACCACATCCCTAGGTACTTATACTTATTGACTATCCCCATTTCTGTGTTACCTAGGTGTCAATTACAGTTTGGGTTTCATGTTCCAAAGGCCAAGCTTTTGGTTTTATCTATATTTATTCACATTGTTTCCTAAAACAGCAAAAAACCATCTAGTTTCTTCTGAAGACTGATTTCGGTCATATCCATAATTACAAGGTTGCCTGCATAGAGCAGACATGCTGTATGAGCCATCCATTGTAGGGCTGAAACTGTTTCTTGCTGCTAAAAATGCAGATGAATCAGCTAAAAAGATTAAGAATAATAGGGGGGCCAACACAAGTCCATGGCTCAGTCCATTTTTAATTGTTATTTTACGAGACAATGTGCCTTCTATATTACTTTTACATGTGCCCTGTTCTCTCTGTGTATGTTTGCAGGATTAAAAAGAAGACCGTTAGGGATTTCTATACTTACTAACATTTTCCAGAGCTGACAGCAGTCCACCAGATCAAATGCAGCAGTAGCATCTACAAAGCAAAAGAATAAACTACCCCTACGCTCTGAAGACTTTCTTGCTAATGACCATACGCTAAAACAATGATCTAAGGTGGAATGCCCCTCTTTAAATCCTCCCTTCTCAACTGGTATTATATTTTTTTGCTTCTGTACATTTCTTCAGCAGACCCAAAGTTATTCTGGAAAATTATCTGTTTCCCACAACAAAAAGAATTATCAACCTGTTTTTCTGTGGGACAGGTGCATCATTTTTATAGAAGTGTTTTCCAATGCCTTGTGTCGAGGTTTCCAGAAATATTTGTGACTTTAATATTCTGTAGAGCAGCAAATAATATAGGCTGAACTACCAGTTGACATTTCTCGTAAATAAGAAGGGCGGTAAATTGCCCAGCCCGACAACTCTTGTTAATTTTAAAAACATTACTGTCTACTTTACCACAAAGGAAAACTCGTCTGCAATCTCCTTTTCTATTATGAAAGTTTCATCACATGGCAACTCTGCATAACCAAGAGTACATCTTCTCAAGGTAAGATCCCCATATTTTGTCCTTTGCCAAACCCTGTAATTTCCCTATGTCTATCCCAAACCCATATTGCACAGGATACCAGATATTTTTCACATTCTTTGTTTCTATCACCTCTAACATAATTTACTAACACTTAATATGAGCTTTCTTTTTTTAACTTTATATTCTCATTTTTTTGTGAGGTGAAATGTTTTATCTCCAGGACATACTTAGACTTAATGCTTCTCTACCATTAACTTAACTGTCCTGTGGATGTCTACACTTATCCTCAACCCACACATTTTCTTCCTAATTTCATCTTTTATTCCCATTTCTTTATGCTTCTCACTATTTAATTCAACCTTTCAGCATTGAATTACTTGCTTAACTATTTCATTACGCCAGTTAAAAAAATTTGCCATCACTTTTTGCCCCTTATTAGATCTTGTTGCTGCTGATAACTAACCAACAGAAGTAAATGCTTATCTGTGGTCCTCATACTAAGGCGTCGAGGAAAATTTAGTTGTAGAGGGGGACCTTTTCTCTTACAATGTGAATCAGAGCATCTATTACTAAATGTAAAGGCTAATGGTCACTTCCTTCAATTTGCAAGTTCTCCATTCGATGAAAAAAACAAGCATGCATAAATACGTAACCTATCAGGCAGCGTTGGTTTCCATTGACAAAAGTTTGTCTATCAGGGTAGTTGGAAGTAAAACAGCTATTTATACTAAACAATTAACTACCTGGCAAAAATGTTATGCTGCACCATCCCTTGCAGATGGTAAAGTAACAAGGAAGTTCACAAATATTATAGCAGATAAAAACAAATTGTACAGGGGGATCCGTCTTACGTGGATTTAATCTGTGATTAATATCACCAACAATACAACCAGATGTGATAGGTACATAGTACAAATCCTTGTAAGATCTTCCTTAAAGAGTGTCAATTGGTCTTCATATTCACTCACATTTAAAGTATTAGTATACACAATAATAACAACTATAAACTCAAAATTAGGAACTTTTTATACAATTGTACTTGGCATACCACAATCCATTCAAAGTTACACTTCGATCCAGTGCCATCTTAGTTGATATCAAGGTCATCTACTGCCCAGTTGGTCGGCCTGAATCAAATTTTAAAGTGTTTCTACTACAGGACTCGAAAGATCTACTCACCCGCTTGCTATGGCAAGTCAGATTCAGGTTGAGCAATTTTTAGCACCTACTCGTCCGTTCCAGAAAGTGAACTTAAGCTGGAAGGAACAGGTGTTCTGTTCATTCAGAAAGTAAAAGAGCAATATAGGTGCCTTTAAACCTTGTTTTTATCTAGGCACATTTACTGTCTGTTCAAGGTCAGAGGTCAAATGTCAGTTTCTCTTTTTACTAATTGTTTCTTATGTTATTCTGCAAAATGGTGTTTACTTCTCCTTCTCTTATTACATTTAGGGACTTTTATCAAGGGAGCAGCCTGACAATCTTTGTGATACAAAAGACAGTAGGATGTCAGTTTTTTTCTAACACAACAGTTAAGCAGCTTGTAAAAGAATAGTAGAAATATTTCAAAATATATCAGGAATAACACTTGTTTCTAGTTCAGAAGTGTAATGCAAACAAAGATTTAAATAAATGGGAGCAAAATGAATCAGAACACTTTATTTAGTGATGTGCAAATGACAAATACTTGCAGAAACTCGATTTCCGAACATTACACACTATACAGTTATCTCAGTAAATCCGCATGTCAGTGGGAAATTTTGTGGCCATTTCAATAGCAAAATCTACTGATTTCTAATAAGTGTGCTACTATTTCAAGCTTTAGTTATTTATTTAAAAAGATTTTTAAATAGTATTTCAGAAAAACTCACCCACGCCCTGATTATAATGCTGTTATTGAACTAAGAGGCTAGTCAGAGGTCAGGTTTTTCCTATATGTGGCTAGATTTGTATTATATATGGAGAAAAGAGTAAGTCTATTTAATCAAACAAAAGTGTTTTTTTTTTTTTTACAACAGACATGCAGAACCGGTATATTTGAAGGTGCTTTCATATGGGATAAAAAAGAAAATGGCGACTCAGTGAATTAAAATACTTTCCCAGGATCACATCATTTGAAACCAGTGTATGGGTCAAGAGCTTTATAATGAGGTTGAGTAGATTATTTAAGTCACTAGATCTGCAGGTCTAATAAAATGTTTTTGATTTTTCGAGATCTGTATTAACTTGTAAGAAAGATCCATTCTTTGCATAGCTAGGTCTCTGGGAAGGATAAGTTACTTACCTGTAAATCCTAGTTCTCTTCCAGGGGTATCCTCATCAAAGTCATAAACATTGAATATTCCCGCCCTTGTGCGGGGACCCCGGAGCATATATAAAATACACACATATAAAGTATGAAATATGCAAGAAAAATTTATATATAGTATTTTTAGTAGACAAATTTTTCATACTAAACTCATATATACATGTGTAAAACAGCAATGCAGGCTATAATCATAAACAGGCTAAAATGTTTTATTTCTATGGAGTTTTTTTTTTTTTTTTTTTTATCTTTACAAACTCACAATAAGAGAATAAATATCTACCAAAGCCCCAAAACTGGGCTTATTGAAATAAGCAGTAGTAATCATTAGAGAAAAAAGAGGAAAAAAACTACATTGAAAAACAATGGAGCATTCTTAGCCAATAGGCTGCATGCAGGTTAACACAGGAGAACAATAAAAACTTTGGCACCGTGCCTTTAAGACCCTGAGCACCTCCAGTATCCCACCATGCCTCAGGGGTGAAGGAGAGGTGACAGTTGGTTCACAGTTAGGTCAGTACTTTTTTACGGTGACAATCTGTGTAGCCGAATTCGAAAGATAGTCTGTCCTGCACTTCTAGGAGACGTGCGTCCGGGGAGGAGGGTGGGTTGTTTTTTTACTTTGATGAGGATACCCCTGGAAGAGAACTAGGATTTACAGGTAAGTAACTTATCCTTCTCTTCCAGGGGATCCTCATCAATAGTGATAAACATTGAATAGATTAGCAAGCACATCCCTAAACTCTGCGGACTGTCCAATAGAAGTGCAGGAATAGATATGTATCATGCAAACAAATTTCTTAGAGAGGCTTGCCCAACTTGGGCGTCTGCTCTTGCATCTGAGTCCAAACAGTAATGTCTAGTAAATGTATGTACAGACTACCATGTAGGAGCCTTACAAATTTCAGATATTGGAACATTATTAAGGAGGGCAGCAGTAGCCGCTTTTCCTCTTGTGGAATGCGCTTTAGGTCTAGCAAGTAGTTGTTTGTTAGCCAACTGGTATGCATTAACAATACAAGAAACTATCCATCTTGATATGGTTCGTTTATATGCTGCCTCTCCTGTTCTCAAATGACCATAATTTATAAACAAGTGGTTGGAATGTCTAATCAATTTTGTTTTATCCAAATAAAATGTGAGCACTCTTTTCAGATCTAGGGAGTGCAATGCTTTCTCCGCCGGAGTCTCTGGATTGGGGAAGAAAGTTGGTAGAGAAATAGAATGATTGATGTGGAATTCTGACACCACCTTCGGTAGGAATGATAGGTGAGTTCACAGAACTACTCTATTGTCATGAAAGACTGTGTACAGTTCTTTGGAGGACAAAGCCTGAATTTCACTGACCCTCCTTGCGGAAGTAATGGCTACCAAAAAAGCAGTCTTCCACGTAAGGTGTTGCAAAGAAGCTTTGGGTATAGGTTCGAAAGGAGGGCACATAAGTTTTGACAGCACTATGTTCAGCTCCCATGGAGAGGAGGGTTTCCGAATGGGCGGAAAAACTTTTTTCAAACCTTCCAAGAAATCCTTGACTACTGGTTTCGTAAAGAAGGATACCTGAGAAGGTGACTTACGATAGGCTGTAATGGCAGACAAATGTACCTTAATAGATGATACCTGCAGACCGGACTTTGCCAGATGGAGTAAGTAAGACAATATGACGTCCTCCTGAGCCCGTATGGGATTCTGACCTTGCTGACAGCACCATATGTAGAACCTCTTCCACTTAAACGCGTAAGAACGCCGCGTGGAAGGTCGTCTGGACTCTTTTAAGATGTTCATGCACTCCTGCGAGAGCCCTAGGTGCCCATACTGCAGGAATTCAGGAGCCATACTGTCAAGCTCAGAGAGGGTAGGTTGGGATGCAGGACCCTGCCCTCCATCCTGCTCAGAAGATCCGGTCTGCACGGCAGCCTCCTGTGAGGTTGTTCCGATAGGTCGAGGAGATCTGTGTACCAGAATTGACGGGGCCATTGTGGAGCTATGAGAATCATTCTAGTGCTGGATCTGTAAAGTTTGTTGAGGGGATGAGGGGAATCGGTGGAAAAGCGTAGAGAAATATCCCTGACCAGTCGATCAACAGGGCATTCCCTCGAGATCCCGGATGGTAGAACCTGGATGCGAAGTCTGGGCATTTCTTGTTTACCTCGTCTGCGAAGAGATCCAATTGAGGTCGACCCCATTGAGCGAAGATGTCTTCGACGACTTCACCGTGTAGGACCCAATCGTGGGTGTCCTCTAGGTGTCTGCTCAGAAAATCTGCTTCCATGTTTTGTTGACCTGGTAGGTGAACCGCTGTCAGCGACATTCCTCTGGCCAGGAGCCAATGCCAGATTGTTTGGGACTCCCGAGATAGGGGTAGGGATCTCGTTCCCCCTTGTCTGTTCAAGTAATACATTGTGGTTGTATTGTCCGTTTGTATTAGGAGAGATTTCCCCTGAATCGATGGAGCAAAAGACTTGAGAGCCAGATGGACCGCTCTGAGCTCCAGCAGATTGATGTGGTACTTCCTTTTGTTGTCGGACCACAGGCCCTGAGCTTGAAGGGGACCTAGATGAGCCCCCCATCCTTAAAGAGACGCATCCGTTACCAGAGTGTCGGATGGAATTACCTGGTGAAACGGAGCCCCTACTGATAGGTGAGGTTTGTGCATCCACCATTGCAATGACTGAGGTGCTGCTATCAGTAACCACACTCTGTCCTCCCAGCGACCTGTCCTTTGGTTCCAGTTGTTTTTCAACGCCTCTTGGAGGGGCCTCATATGTAGCCTGGCATTCAGGACAATGAAAATGCATGATGCCATGGAGCCCAGCAGAGATGTCACCTGACGGGCCGTAGGTGCGTCGGATCTTAACAGGTCTTGACACTTTTTCTTTATTGAGAATTGTTGTTCCTCCGAAGGATACACTCTTTGGAGCTCTGTGTTTAGTATAGCTCCCAGGTAGTGGAGGTTCTGTGTTGGAATCAAGGTGGACTTTTGGTAGTTGACTTGAAGACCTAAAGACTCGAAAACCTTGAGCACAATGTCCCGATGGGCTCTCGCCTGCTCCGGAGAGGAGGCTTTTAGTAGCCAGTCGTCTAGGTATGGGTAGATGAAGATTTTTTGTTTGCGAAGATGTGCCGCTACCACCGCCACACATTTCGAGAAGACGCAGGGGCAGATTTCAGGCCTAATGGTAGCACTTTGAACTGATAGTGCTGTGAGGCTACCTGGAAGCGCAGGAATTTCCGATGCTTGGGAACTATCGGGATGTGAAAGTATGCATCCTGCAGGTCGATGGAGCACATCCAGTCTCCCTGATGTAGCTGAGGGAAAATCTGGTGAAGAGCCAGCATCCTGAACTTTTGCTTTCTTATGTACTTGTTCAGAAGCCGTAAGTCCTGAATCGGTCTGAAAACGCCCTCTCGGCCTTTTTTCGCCACCAGAAAATAACGGGAGTAAACCCCCTTTCCTCTATGCGCAAGTGGAACTTTTTCTATTGCCTTCTTTCGTAAGAGGGCGAGAGCCTCTTTGCGCAATAGGCTGACGTGACATGGAATGCATTTGGCTGGTGGCAAGTGCGGTGGAGGTTGTCTGAAAAGAAGAGAGTAGCCATTTTCGACAATGTTGAGCACCCATTTGTCTTTTGTGATAGCGTGCCACTCGTGAAGAAAATCTGTGATACTTCCCCCCACAGGAGTGGTGCACAGTATTGAGGGAAGCGAGTTCTCATTGCTTGGCCGGCGCTTTGGGTGTGGACTGTTGTGGTCTACTTGACCCTCGTTCCCTTGTGGCCTTGCGAGCCTGAAAAAGAGGGCGTCCCTTCCTTTGCTGTGGCCTCTGGGACCAGTGAGGGGTTTGAACCCTCTGCTGGAAAGGGCACCTGTCATAAGGCCTATACCTCCGCCTGAAGTCCTTCTTCCTTTTCCAGGCCTACTGCCCTCATGGTGTCCACTTCAGTTTTCATGCGTGCCATTTCTTCGTCCGCATGGGTACCAAACAGCGAGTTCCCGTTGAATGGAAGATTTAGGATGCGCTGTTGTGCTTCCTGTTTTAAACCAGTCAATCTCAACCAGGAAGACCTTCTTGCACAGATTCCATGTGCGTACCCATGTGCAGCTAAGTCTGCCCCATCTGCCGCTGCGCTGATGACTTGGTTGGATACCAGACATCCCTCTTGAAGGATCTCTTGAAAGTCCTGTCTGTCTTCTCTAGGTAATTTTTCTGTGAACCTGTTGAGAGAGTCCCACAGAGAACGGTCATATCTGCCTAGGAGTGCAGACGCACTGGAGACCTTCATCACAGATGCCGCCATGCCGCACATTTTTCTCCCCAGAGAGTCTAGATGTCTACTCTCTTTGTCCGGTGGGACCGTGGAGGATGATGCCACTGAGTGAGTTTTTCGGGCTGCGGCCAATATGATTGAGTCCGGCGGCGGATCCGTTCTCAGGAATAAAGGATCTTGTTCAGGCGCTTTATATTTTTTCAAAATCCTAGCAGGAGCAAATTTGAGGGTGGCTGGCGCCAAAAAAGTGTCCATGGTTGGCTGCAACAGACCAGGCACTAGCGGCAGTAGCTTTTTCGAAACTGCTCTATGCTGTAGAGTCTCAAAATTGACTGATGAGGAGGTTGATGGTTCTGTAACCTCTATATTTAACTTCTCTGCTCCCCTTAAAAGTACCTCATTAAAAGTAGTGATGTCATCCACCGGTGAAACTCTAGCTGGTGGAGAATCTGTTAAGGTGGGGGAGTATCGTCTGACTGATGACCCTGACGATGACCAAGAGGGCGATCTTCTGCGTCTTGATCGTGACCTAGATCGTCGCTGGGAACGTGACCTGCTGCGAGATGCTGTAACAGAGCGCCCAGGCCTCGTGGTCGGTTGGCGAGAAGCAGAACGAGCTCGTCCTGCCCGCGCTGTCGGTGATGGTGTTCTCGGGAGAGAGGCAGTAGGAGAGTACATCCGTGAATACTGCGAATCCGGGGAGGCCGCTGGTCTGTTAAGGCTCTCCAACCATCTTGGTGACAAATTGATGGGTGAGACATGCCCGATGATGCCGCTCTCGAACGAGATGAACCACTCCTTATGGAGACCACTGGAGATGGAGCAGCCTTATCTGCTGGCGGAAGCTGATGTTCTACTCCCTGCAAGACAGGTAAAACCTGTGTTGACAGCCGTAATGACGTTGAAGGGAGCGCCGCCGGTTGTTCCTGCCTCGACGTTGAGTGCCTCGACTTTGAGTGCCTCGACGTTGAGTGTCTTGACGTCGAACGGCGATCTCTGGACCTCGACCTGCTCGCCGTCGTGTGCCTCGACGTGGAGCGGTGGGCGGCCGACGGCGGATGTCCTCGCTCTCGCCGCTGTGGCGATTTCGACGCCGTCTCTCTTGACGTCGAGGGGTGCGAGGCCTTCGGCGGCGAATGGGCGCGCCGTTGATGGCTCGACGTCGATCGGCGGGCTGCCGTCGACGGAGATATGCCCCTACGATGGCCATGTTCTCTCAACGCCGTATCCTTCGACGTCGGTCGGGTCGCCGTCGACGGCGATCTATGGCGGTGAGATGGTGGCAGTGACGACGGTGAACAAACAGGCACTTTCCTACCTGCTGACGTCGACCTAGCCGTTCTCTCCTGAGAGTGGCTTGTTGGCTGCCTGGGAAGCGAAGAGGATGATGTTTTCTGCCTCTCGTGAAGTCCATGAAGCCTGATCTTTTCTCTGTCCTTCAGAGTCCTCTTTGACATGTTCTTGCAGTGTTTGCAAGTGTCAGGGCAGTGACTCTGAGGCAGGCACACAATACAAAGAGTGTGTGGATCTGACTGGGCCTTCTTCTTCCCACAGGAAGGGCATTTCACAAAAAGGGAAGGCATTTTTCTGTCAGGAAAAAACTGCCAAACTCAGACAATGATGTTAGATGTCGAGTAAAATAGGAAAAAACGCTGTTCTAAGGTATTTTTCTGAGAAAAACTCAGAAAAACTGAGAGCTCAATGCTCCAGGATCCTCTCAGAAGAAGCCGGAAAAAAGAACTGACCTAACTGTGAACCAACTGTCACCTCTCCTTCACCCCTGAGGCATGGTGGGATACTGGAGGTGCTCAGGGTCTTAAAGGCACGGTGCCAACGTTTTTATGGTTCTCCTGTGTTAACCTGCATGCAGCCTATTGGCTAAGAATGCTCCATTGTTTTTCAATGTAGTTTTTTTTCTCTTTTTTCTCTAATGATTACTCCTGCTTATTTCACTAAGCCCAGTTTTGGGGCTTTGGTAGATATTTATTCTCTTATTGTGAGTTTGTAAAGATAAAAAAAACTACATAGAAAAAAAGTATTTTAGCCTGTTTATGATTATAGCCTGCATTGCTGTTTTACACATGTATATATGAGTTTAGTATGAAAAATTTGTCTACAAAAAATACTATATATATATATTTTTCGTGCATATTTCATACTTTATATGTGTGTATTTTATATATGCTCCGGGGTCCCCACACAAGGGCGGGAATATTCAATGTTTATGACTATTGATGAGGATCCCCTGGAAGAGAAACATAAAATCTCATATGGAGGTATAACAGGATTACATTTTTATTTTTATTCTTATACTGACTCCCCTCTGCATTGGCATTTCCATCCAAGGCATAATCATCCAGGGCGACAGTCATCCTAAAGGATCCTTTATTATACTATCATTTTTCCTTTCAGATTGACTCGCTATAGTTGGCATGCAGGTATTTATTTCTCTCATTTCTGATGCAATTACCTGCAAATGTGATTTTTGAGATTTTAAAACATTATTATTTCATGCTATAACTTCAAAATTTCCTTGCAGGGATTTCTGCATCAGTAATATGTTCATCATGGATGAAGTTGAAGAAGCTGACATTTTGAGCTTCAACAAATAGTGTGGACTGAATGTTCCAGTTTCTTCTTTATTGTTCGCAACAATCAAAGGGGAATCCTCTTCCTTATTGTGCAACTTGTTTCGGATTCCTGCTTATGCCTTCCAGACTCTCAAACAAAGTCCCTGGAATCTCTTCTTGAAAAAAACATTTGTGTGTGTGCGGATGTTGGGGGGGCCGGGGGAGGGGTGGCAAATAACCGTGGTAATAAAGACAGCCTTGGTTGGGAAAAGTCACATCAGGGTTTACTATTTCTCGAGGCCAAACCAGATACTCATTAACCCCCTGGGTGCCGTGGAGCTGGCCTCGCCCTCGAAATCGCTTCCCCTCCCCCCAGTGACTTCTGATGGCGTCAGCATGCAATCGCGCACTGACTCATCGGAGGTCTCCTCCCATCGTGCTGGAAGTTCAGCTTCCAGCGCAATCGGAAGAGAAATGCGACCAGGAGGTGGGGGCAGGCAGAGGCATGAAATGAAAGGCCTTTCCTTTCCTTTCCTTTCATGCCTCTGGGAGCATTTCTGCAGCCCGTTAGTGGGGCGATCAAGCTGCAGAAATGGCCACTACACACCAGGGATCTTTGTTTATGTTTGTGTGTGTTTATACATAAGGGGAGCGGCCCCTTTGGCAATTTTAATTAGACTGATCTGCCCCAATGGGAGCGGAAACCACTAGGCACGAGGGATTTATTTATTTTTAGTTTTTTACAGACAGGGAGCGACCTCTTAGGCAAGCGTCGCTCCCCTGGGGGACAATTGTATTTTAGGCAATTTCTGCCCACCTTGGTGGCAGATCGGCTTATTTTTCTTAGGCCAATCTACCCCCAAGGGCGGCAGAAACCACTAGACATCAGGGAATTTTTTTAAACAACAGTTTCACACAAGGGGAGTGACCCCTTAGGCTCCCCTGGGGGCATATTTATTTTAGGTCATTTCTGCCTCACTTGAGGGCAGGTCGGGCAAATTAATAAGGCTCTAACCACTAGGCACCAGGGACTTTTTTATTTTTTTACAGATGAGTAGCGACTCCTTAGGCAAGAGTCGCTACCCTGGGGGCAAATTAATTTTAGGTCATTTCTGCCCCCCTTGGGGGCAGACCGGCCTATTCCTATTAGGCCGATCTTCCACCAGGGGGGCAGAAACAACTTAGTCGCCAGGGATTGGTATGTGTGTTTATGTGTGTTTTGTGTGGGGAGCAGCGCCTTGGGCAAAGGTCACTCCCCATGGGGGCACATTACTGTTGGCCATTTCTTCCCCCCTTGTGGGAAGATTGGCCTATTGTGTAGGCATTTTTGTTATAGCTCCATGCACGTTATTTTAACGTACTAGGCCTGCCACTGTGCACTTTAACCTAGATATATTTTATTCAGCTTTGTTTTATTATTCTTACAATAGCCACTTTTTGCGGTCTTGTTTTATTTCTCTCTATCTAGCTGTTTTTGCCTAGGCCAGCACTACGTTCCTAAACAAGACATTCTTGTTCACTCTGTGCTTCTTTTAAGGCTGCAGTAAGATAGGTTGTGGGTGAACGTCGTACAAGTTTTGTCTCTGGCATTCATAGAAAAACACACATCCTTACGTAGGGACATTTTCTCAGAACATCAGCAGTTTTATTATAAAAACACTTCCCTATCCCTTACACGTTAGAGGGAGATTCCAGCCAGAGAACCACAACTGTATGCTGATTGCTGTACGCTTAGCTACAGCTGCTTAAGCAGACTTCAGGCCTTTGCTGAGGTATGGGGGATGAGGTCTTCCCAGGGGAACCTGAAGGGCAGAATTAGAGCTTAACATGCTGTGCTATATTATATCCTAGGTAGGAATTAGTCTATTGACTCTAGTGATAATATGGTAGCATTATTTCTATGCTTTACTCTCCTTGTCACAATTTTAATCTTGTCATGCTGTATTGTACTTGTTATTGCAGCACATGCTTTGCTATCTAAGAAGCAGTCGCTTCATCAAAATGTTATTGAAACATCTTCTGCCTCTGTTTTTCATTGTATATGTGAGACTAATGTAACAGAGAGAAACGGAGGAGACCTGATTGACCACGGTTTCCCTGAGAAATCAATTATGACATGTGCTCAGCTGCCCAATCATCCCTTCCCTTGGGTGGAGATGAGGCACTGCTAGTTAGCCGGAGCAAAACCCGGATTAGGGCAACAGGTGTCACCTGTACTGGGTCAGATTCAGTCTCCCACACCGCAGGCGTATCTGCCGCTCAAAATCCAGTAGTCTCATTAGAATAACGAGCGCCTATGCGACATGGCGCCGCCAAAGTTTGGTCAGGCTCTAATTTTCGGGTCCTCCTGAGTATCTCTGTATCACTATATACAAAGATACCTCAGTACTATATACGGAGGCATCCGTGGTATTGAGGATTTCCTCCTCAGCTAAGTAGGGTACCCTATCTGATGCTGGAGGATGTTCAAGCTTGTACCCTAAAAGGGAAATCCCCATTTGGTGTGCTTATCTCTGAACAAATTTACCATCTAATATGGCAAATCCGCAACAGGTAGAAATAGTATGTAATATGAGACCACTCCTGACTGCACATTTATTAGCAAATGGCCTAACGGTCCACGGGGGTCCAGTCACATTTGTGGTGGACGCACTTGCAGCTTATAGAACAGAACTCTTCTATTCTTGGGTCACATTTCCAGCAGTTAATGGGAACATAAACACATTTCATCACTATACACTTGCAAACGTACTTGGACAATACAGAACATACAAATATTTAGAAATACCTTTATCTTATCAAGAACACAATAATTGGCTTGATGGCGCCCTACCCCACACAATTTTACCAGTTAGGTTAGGTCCTCTAAGTAATGATGGTCCTACCTGACCTTTATTGGCCACTAAATACACCTCACCCTGCTGTATCAAACCTAGCGGTAGCTGAAGTCAGTCTCTTATAAACTGAGTTGACGGCGATATACGACGACTGGTACAGTTTGTAATGCAAATATTAAATACAACCCCAGCATGAGCTGCTCCAGTGCAACCACATGCAGTGACGCCAGGCACTAACAAGGCATTAACCCTGCAAGTGTACATTCGATCATGGATAAGGTACCGGCCAAACAAGAAGAAATTCCATTTTGGTTAGCCCAAAAAATAAATGCACTGGAAGCAGTATTTCCCCATACAGGACCTCAGGGTAAACCCAGAATATTAACAATGTGCTTGCCATTTGGGATGGTTCCCACAGTAGATAACTGTAATACATAGGGCACGGTATTTGCCCCTCTATACTACCGCACATGGTACACCGACACTTGCCAATTTACCAGAATTGTTAAAACATATTCAAGATGAATACGGGGCGGCCTCGGCTCTAGACCTGGGGATGCAATTATTGGATAACTTTGCCACAGTATCCTCAATTATTTTGAGTAACATCAAAGGGGAAGCGGTCGCATTAGCGGTGTGCATGCGGCTCTGGGAAGTTCCTCAACAGGACCAAGAACTTGTGCTGCCAAAGATTATCACGGAGACCTATTCTACCACTGGTCGAGATAGTCTGGGGGCCAGACCAACAAAACCACAATTTCAGGGTAAATCTAATAAAGATTTTTCCAAGCAAGCTCCTGAAGGTAATAAGAAACACTGGGATAAAAAACAACAAACTCCTAAAAAAGAAAGGTGAGAATCTCCGCTCACGGAGACCCCGGAGAATAGATTTAATCTCAGAAATAGAGATAATATAAAATGCCTGACAAATATCAATATACTGATACACGTCACTCTCGTTCCTTTCAGGACTCATTGGAAAAACATAATGAGAGAGGTGGGCGATCAGAGCGAAGAACAGAGTACGTGAAACCGAGACAGGAATCACAACGCTCAACAGAGGTTTCTGTTACAAAGGAAGAGAAACCTCCCCAACAAAACCCCAATTTAAAAAGAAAAAAGCGGCAGCAGTTGCAGTTCGACATGCCACTCAAAAAGAGGGCTCTCTTGAAGAACAAGAAGTGGGCACTAGCGCAATTAGACAGCGCAGCAGAGGTCACAATAGTTCGCTGCAATCTTCTAGAGCATCTGGAGGTGAAAGCAACTGATGACTTTCTACAAGTAGAAACTGCGGACATGCAAATCTCCACGTCTGATAGGGTGTACAGAGTAACGCTACAGTTAGGAGACATTGAACGCACAGTAGACGCAATCTTTTGGGATCGCTTAGTAAATATATATAATATTTTGTTGGCCGAACAAGACTGGCCACCTGAATTTGTCCGTACTTGCCCATATGGGGAAGATGTTATTAAACCTTCTTTCTCACCTCTTGTTCCCGAAGAGCTCGCAGAATCCTATGCTATCGACTGGGGATTGGCGCAGGCACCCGCATTAAATAGCAATCACACAGGATGGGACAAAGATTCCCCCTACCATGTTATTCCTATTAAAAATCAGCCCCAATCATAACCCCAATATCTAATTAAACATAATGCTAAAGCACCCCTGAGGGAAATTCTCACACAACTGGAGTACCAGGGCGTAACTGAACCCTGTGTCTCATCTTTATTCCCAGTAGCTAAACCGGACCATCATACGGAATAGTCTTAGACTACAGACATTTAAACAGTCATAAACGCACATATGCAATACAAAACTCACATAGCACAGCACTGATGAACAACATAGTGTGCAAAAAATACAAAACAACACTGGACATTTCCAATGTTTTTTTCTGCCAGTATATAGCACCTGAGAGTAGAGACTTAACAAGTGTCCGAACAATAGGCTCCCAGAAAAAAATCTGTTGTCTGTCCCAGGGGTACAAAAACAGTCCAGGACTGTTCCCAGCTCATGTGACTTCAATCCCGCACAACAGTGACCCTGAAGCATTGTCCTATGTAGATGATATCTATCTCACGGATGATGAATTGCTACAACAGACTGGTAGCCCGCACTGTTGTAGGATTTGCTGAATTTGGCTACAAAGTCAATTTGAAAAAAAACAAAAATAGCCTTCCTTAGTGTCTTGTTTCTAGGATATGAGCTAGCGAGTGAAGGAAAGAGCCTAGCGCCACAATTCTTGGAAAAATGTGCACAAGTACAACCCCCAAATACCATAAAAAAACTCCAATCTCTATTGGGTTTCCTGAATTTTGGCAGAACTTACATTCCTTATTATGCAACACGCATAAAACCTTTATATGACTTAATATATCCTGACTTTTCAAGTAAATTTTGGACAGCCGACGACAACATATGGGCTGCCATGAAAGCTACTGCTGATGGTACGCCCTATCCAAAAGCATTTCCTGATATATATTACTACCGAATGGGAGGCTGCCTAAATGCTGAGGTTAAAATACAAGGCTTAGGGGTTTGAGATATTCCCAACAAAGATATAAGACCAGAGTTGATTAAAGCAGCGCATGAGGGGGTAGCATCTGCCCATGTTTGTGTGGCGGCCACAATATCATTGTTACAAGCCTGTTACTGGTGGCCAGGCCTATGCAAAGAGGCCAAGCAGTATGTCCTTTGTTGTGACGCCTGGCAACAAATTAAAGTTTCCACTGCTATATGCCCACCACAGACACCCCTCCTAATTTCCCACATACCTTTACAATGTGTGTACTAGGACCATTGTGGGCCCTTAACACTGGACAGTGCATTCAAATATATCTTAGTCGCTGCTGACTCCTGCTCCAGATTTCTATGGGTGTTGTCACGATGCTCGGCTGACGCTCGTACTGTTATTAAAGGTTTGCGAGTCTTTATCGGTACCTATGCAGTTGCGCCTTTCCACTCGGACCAGGGCCCTGCTTTCGCCTCAAGGGCATTCAGGGATGCCTTGGCTTAGTTTGGGGTCCAACTCCAGTACTTGTCTCCATTTCATCCAGAGGGAAATAGTAGTGTGGAGCAATTAAACCCTGAGCGAAAGCAATCCTTAACAGCCAGAGTCTTAGGTACGGGTCGTAGTTGGCTTAATCACCTGTATGGAGTCCAGACAGCACTTAACAATCTGCCTAGAAGGTCGCCGGGAGGTCGTACTTCCTATGAGTGCCTTTTCTGGAACTCGAATGTATGTTCCAGATCTTGATGGTCCTGGCGTAGAGGTGGCAGAAACACCCTTTGACAACAATGAACGTGTCACTGTCTTACAGGAATTACGATAGTTCAGTGACGACAACGCTTCTGCCAGTGCTGCCTCCACAGGAATTAATTAACGATGTACCTGTAATGCCTACAGGCTGGATTCCTAAAGTTGGGGATCTAGTACGTGAAAAGTTTGTTGTGAAAAAGGAGTTTGGTCCTTCTTATCGGGCACCAGGCCCAGTTTTGGGAATAAACGGTACCAGAACTGTCTTCTTCTTCTTCTTCAATACTTTATTCGGTGCAAGTAGACCATAAAAGACATTTGATACCAGAACTGTCATTCTACCATCGTTGGCAGGTGCCAAAGAAAATCGCTTTGTAACTATTGATAATGTCAAGTTACACCATGTGGCCGATCCTGCACAGCCGACCAAAAAGAACAGCCAGTAGTTCCCGAATCCCTCTCACCACTGGTTAAGATGTTCCTTTACAAGTTGTAAGCAGCAACACTGATACATCTCCAAGCTTGGGGACGGTGGAAAATGATCTTGCATTGGTTCCACTGACATCAAACAATACAGAAATAACTGATCGATTTGACACAACTTCAATACAGATGGATGGCGTTATTTATTCTGAGCCATCGCAGGAAACATCCACTCCACCTACAAACACAGCTCCAGTTTTTGCACAAACTGCTTCTGGATACTTTGCTGACATCAACGACAATGTTTTGGACTCATTCACCTCTTCGACATCTGAACTGTCAAAAACATGTAAGCTGATAAATTGGCTTAAAACAACTTACATTATTCTTCCATACTGTGGCTTTCCTTGACAGTGTAGGCTTTCCTGCTTTGGATTGGGTTTTTTATTTGTTATAACTTTCTTTTTGTTAATACATGGTCATTTTCTTCCTGAAAAATCAACAGTTGAACTGGTGGATGAGATCCTGAAACCACACTTTTCCTCTTCCAGGTCCGCAGAGACTTGTCTTTTGTGAAAATTTCTGCCATACCAATTCCTGATGGGATTGTTTGGGATAAAATAACATTTGATATATACGGCCCCACAGAGGTCATTCAAATACCATAATTGTTTAAACTTTCAATGAACGATAAAATAACACCCTGAGTTGTTTCTGATGATTGGGATGTGAAAACAGTTGATTCTATGATGACTGAATTGCAGTATTACACTGTATTTAAAAACAAAGATGTTTATCAATCTAAAGAGAATTATGGTGATATGTTTTGCTATAATTATTATGGCCACCATTTCATCCACAGAGCGAGTACCCCAAAGACTTTTTTTAATTATACACAATGGAGCATTGTCCAACTCCACCTCAAGGGAGTTCTAAAACATGATCTGAAAAGTTTACATATTTTTCTGGACACAATTGTATTGTATTGTATTGTAATCGTATTTATATAGTGCGTGTGTATTTTATTGTTATGACAGTAGCAATACATATTTTCCAAAGAAACTATAAATAAATAGACATATACAAATAATCTGAAAAAATATTCATCCACATAGACATATGCAGTTCATAGTTGTCTGAAAAAGGTGGTTATGAAGGAAAGAGCCAACTCTTGAGTAGTTTTCTGAAGACAAGAAAGTTATCTGTGGCTCTTATAGTTGGGGGTAATGAATTCCATAGTTTGGCTGCTTGGACGGAGAAGGATGTACCACCTATAGTCTTTTTCTTGTATGATGGTGTTCTAAGGCGGGGTGCCAGTCTTGAGCGGAGGTTCTTTGTTGGATGTATTTGGTAATTTTCTTTCTGATAAAAAGCGGTCCTGTTCCATGTATAGCTTTGTGGGTGATACAAAGCAGCTTGAAAGTGCATCGTCTGGCAACGGATAACCAGTGTAGTGCTCTCAAGGCAGGGGAGATGTGGGCTTGCGGCTTTATATGTAGTAGTAGCCTGGCTGCGGAATTCTGGATACGTTGTAGTTTTTTCATAACAGATAGAGATGATCCATGGTAGAGGCTATTGGCATAATCCAGTTTGGATAGTACAAGCAAGATAGTAGCTTGCACCTTGTGTGGAAATCCGAGGTGGGGGAAGATGCGTCGTAAAGTCTTTAAGGTGATGAAGCATGTGCGTGCTAATTTGTCTACTTGGGCATTCATAGTTAGCTTGGAATCCATGGTGATTCCTAGGTTTTTCACTTCCTTGGATAATTGAGGAGGTGGTCCGAGATCGTCAGGCCAGACTCACAGAGGGTCATAATGTTTCCAGTCACCACATATGAGTATTTCTGTTTTGGAGGTATTTAGTTTGAGATTCCTCCAGGTCATCCACTGATCACCGGCTCTGAGGCAACTGAAGATTTGTGAGTTTTCAATGTTTTTGGGGTCTTCTAATTTAAGTAGTATTTGAGTGTCATCTGCATAGTTGTAGCATGTGAGATGGAAATCATTTATCAGTTCTGGTAAAGATATCATGTAGATGTTGAAAAGCAAAGGTGAGATGATTGACCCTTGAGGGACCCCTGCTTTTGTGAGGTAGGGTTCGGACGAGAAGGGGGGCGAGTGGATGATATTCGCTCTTTTTTGGAGATAGGAAGTAATCCAGTCGAGAGCAATCCCTTGTATGCCGGCTTCGTGGAGTCTTTGAGTTAGGGTGTCATGGTCAACCGTATCAAAGGCAGCTGAGAGGTCCAAGAGAAGTAGTGCAGCAACTCCATTTTGGTCGACTGTGTTTTTAAGATCGGCCCAGATGGCCATGAGTGCTGATTCAGTGCTTCTTCCTGGGCGGAATCCAGTTTGGAAGTCTGAAAGTATAGAATTGTCTTCAATGAATTGTGATATCCGGGCGAATGCTGCTATTTCTATCAATTTGCCCAGGAAAGGCCCATTTGTGATAGGTCTGTAGTTGTTGGGGTCTTGCGGGTCTAGGTTTGTTTTCTTTAATAATGGTCGTATGTATGCCTTTTTCAGGTCTGCAGGAAAAGTTCCTGAAGTTAAAGAGTTGTTGATGATTCTTCTTACAGGTGTGGCAGCAGAAGTAGATAGCAGGATGTTCTTGAAGATTTGTGGTGGGCAAGGGTCAGAAGGGCAACCAGAAGGTCTGCTTGCTTTGACCAAATCTATAAATTCATCCTGGGATATTTGTTTGAAGGACTGTAGAGGTTGGGATGGTTTATTCTTAGAGGGTATTTTAGTAAAGGGGTTGGTGCTGATGGTTTTCTTCTGTTTTAAATAGGAGTCCAGTGTGTCTGCCTTGGTTGTGTAGTGACTTGCCAATTTGTTTGTGAAATCTTGAGTGGTGGGATGACTTCCTTCCATGCATGTAGGTTTTCGAAATTCATTGAGAATTTTATAAAATTCCTTGGTTGTAGATTGAGCATTTTGAATTCTGTCTGAGTAGTATCTTTTTTTAGCTTTTTTGATTGATGATTTGTATATCCTGTTAAGTTTGTGTAGCTGCAGTTTGTCTTGACTGTTGCTTGTTTTGAGCCAGGTCCGCTGCAACTTTCTGATTTGTTGCTTTATCTTTTTAAGTTCTGTGTTTCTCCAAGGTGTTGGTTTTCTTTTGTCGTGTTTAGTTTTTCTGAGTGGTATTAGGACATCAAAAGCTTCCTGTAGCCACTCATAAAGTTTTGGTACAGAATTAATTGTATCTAGATCTGTGTTTGCTGTTAGTTGTGTTTCTAAGTGATCCAAATTGAGTTTGCTCCATGGTCGATAGATGTATGTATGTAAGTAGTTGTGGGGTGTGTTGATTTGTGGATTTGTATGTCGGAAAGTTATCAAATGGTGGTCTGACAAAGTGATTGGCGTGATGCTATGAATAGTAACTAGTTCAGGCTTAGCAAAAATGACATCTAGGATGTGTCCGCGATGTGTGTGGGATTGTGTACAATCTGATGTAGGTTCAATGCGAGTAGGCCAGTGGTGATAGCTTTTGGATGGGGCATATTGGGTTTGTCAAACCAAATGTTTAGATCCCCAAGAATGCATAGATTGGAGTATAGTGTAATAAGGTTTGAGACTGTGTCAAGAAAAGCATCAGGGAAAGTGGAGTTGTTAGGTGGAGGTCTGTAAAGGAGGAGAAAGTTACAGGAGGAAGTTGGAGTAGGGTGGCATCTGGTAAGGAGGGCTTCACAACCTTGTATGGAGATGTTGTCTGTTTTACTGAGGTTTATTGCTTGTTTGAATATAATAGCTAGGCCACCTCCTCTCTTGCCTATACGGTTTTGTGTGATGGTTTGATAGCCCGGAGGAAGGGCTTCGTGCAACACTGGTGCCATGTCATCTCCCAACCAGGATTCCGTAATGAACAGTAAGTCAGGTTGTGTGTCTGTGAGCAGCTCGTAGATGTGGTGCTTGTTTTTTGAGAGTGATCGAGCATTTATGAGCTGGCAGTTTAGATAAGGTGTGTTAGTGGTAGTGTTGTTTTGTTTAGTAGAAGGGTAAGTAGTATAATGTGAGCTTGAAGCAGGAGTGTTGCTAGTTGTGATAACTGTTTAAGGCTCACAATAGTCTTGCTTTTCAATGTAGTGTTCCTCTTCCAGCAGGTTAAGGAGGCATTTTGTTGGGTCTGTGTGTGTGGGTGGTGGACTTGGTGCTGAGAGAGCCATGAGGAGTGTAGTGTTTTTTGTAGGGTAGTATTATTATGTAACAGACAATGGGATGCGAGGTTGCTATGAGTGGCATGTTTTTTATGTTGTTTGCGTTTGTTTAGTGACGATGGAGTAGGGGTTAGGGGTGGTGGAGGAGCATGTGGATCATGATGTGAGGCTCTAAATTGTGCAATGGAGGAGAGGCGAGTGAATGAAAGTTGTTGGGTCGGAATGCTTGAGGTAGGTGTTTGTGAAGAGTGGGGGGGTAGGGGTGGAGATAGGATGGAAATTGTATCCTTTGTGTAGTCCTGGGGGTGGGAGTGGGTATGAGGATGAGTGTAATGTAAGTTTGTGTTGCTTTGATGTGCTGATGTTTGTGGTCGGTATTGTTTTTGTGGAATAATGAGAGGGGATATTGGTGTAGTTGTTTTTGGTGAGGGATTTGTATGTGAGTTAGTGCTGCTAAGTGGAATTTGAGTGTTAGATGGGGTGTTGATGTGTTTTGGAGGTGAATGTATGAAGTGTGTAAGAGGTGATGGGTGTGTGTCAGGGAAGTAAGTATTAGTTGAGATGACCGGAAGGGGTAATATGTGTGGTGGAGTGAAATGTGGGGATTGTATGGTTGTGTGTAATTGGTGAGGAGAGGGGAAGAGTGTTTGTAGATGATGTGTTTGAATGCAGGGTTTGGGCATTGTTATGATGACAGGTGGTCTGTGTGGAGCGAACAGCGGATAGTGTTGTTGGTTAATAGCAGCAGAGAGTGTGTATCTGGGAAACTGAAACTGAGAGAAATGTATGTTGTAGTTTTGTAATGTGTGGGTGGTGGCAGGTAGTGTTAGTGGGAGGGGACAGAGTAGTGTTTGCTGTGAGAATGAAGGTGTTTGATTGTAGTAGTTGTGGGGGGGTGTGTATATGTGTTGTATGTAGGGTATTGTGTTGGGTGGTGGGGCAATGCAATCTGTCCGTGGTCAGTTTGTGATGCATGGTTTGGATGCCCTTGTAGAATATGTGAATGCATGTCGAGGGATGTGTAGGGGCTGAAACCATTACTGGTCAAATGTGAATTGGGCAGCATTTCTGGTCCTAGTCCCTAACTGTCCCGAACAGGCCCAAACAGACAACTGCCCTTATCCTCTCCGCCCTTTGCCTCGACGCCCGGGCTGAGACGCCCTGAATCCTGGCCTTTTATAGCCCTAACGGCTAATAAGAAGCTGGTCCTAACCCTAGCCAATCCTATTTTAAACCCTGATTTAGCCAACTAATGGGAGACCTAGCCCTAATCACCAGTCATAGCCCTATTTCTGACCACGAATCACAGCCCCCAGCCCTAAAACCAGCAACCAATCAGAATCTCAGCCCTATCCACCAATCACAGCCCTAGAAAACCAACAGCCAATCAGTATCTCAGCCCTATCCACCAATCACAGCCCTAGAAACCAACAGCCAATCAGAATCTCAGCCCTATCCACCAATCACAGCCCTAGAACCAACAGCCAATCAGAATCTCAGCCCTATCCACCAATCACAGCCCTAGAACCAACAGCCAATCAGAATCTCAGCCCTATCCACCAATCACAGCCCTAGAACCAACAGCCAATCAGAATCTCAGCCCTATCCACCAATCACAGCCCTAGAACCAATAGCCAATCAGAATCTCAACCATATCCACCAATCACAGCCCTAGAAACCAACAGCCAATCAGAATCTCAGCCCTATCCACCAATCACAGCCCTAGAAACCAACAGCCAATCACAATGTTAAAAATGCTGAGTCATATTATTTTAAATTGCCACCTACAGAAAATGTACCCATATTATTGACGAATACGAAACATATTTATTCGGATTCCTTTGTTTCCAGGTTGACTATAGAAGGCTATGAATATTGGCTGAAGTCGATTGACTTAAAAAAATGTGTGTGGGGAACTAGACATTGGCAAATACGGGGGGAGGAAGCTTTATTTAGAGCATGCCTGATACCTGTTCAAATGATATGTTTAAATGAAACTGTACAAGAAACAAGTTGTTTAGGCTTAGCAAAGATTAAGGAATTGAACACGCCTAGTATTCCTGCACCTGCAAAATTTCATAAATGGCAAAAATATATAAATGCAACTGAAGATCAGCTTGATGAATGTGTCCAGAATGGTAGGTTTAATGCTTCACTGTCACGTCCTGGCGAGTGGTTATTGTGGCCAATAGACACCAATGGGTGTCATAAACGTTTTGTAAACTCCAGAGGGTTTTAGAACTAGTTGGCTGACCCTCACTACATATCATCCGAACAAGCGGGTATAGTAACAACATAGAGTGTAGGAAACTATGCCAGCAATGGTTAAAGAGTTCCTCACTAGATGCGGTTAGAGAACATCTCAGTCTCCTGTCTAATAATACTGATTTACAGGACTTTCTGTTAGGCCCCAGAAAACAACGCAGAAAGCACTTCTTATATGAAGTATATAATGAAATTTGGAAGCTTTCCCAACAAGAAGCCACTGCCCGGTTAAGGCAAATAGACCAGGAAAATTTACTGAAGGCATTAGCTGTTGTAGATAATGGGATTAATACCCTGTCTGACCGGATGTACACTTTAAATAACATAGGGCCTGATAACAACTTTGGAGGAGGTGTTAATCCGTCCCAAATGTGACGGTAAAGTGACGGATATACCACCTGCCGTATTATGAGTTCCATAGGATATAATGGACTCGTAGTACAGCTGGTGGTATATCCGTCACTTTACCGTCACTTTTGGGATGGATTAACACCTCCTCCAAAGTTGTAATCAGGCCCATTCTCTCTTCTGCTATAGACATTATACAAACAGATATGTCTTCCTTACACCATGGACAGTCAACTAAGGTCCATTATGAAGTTGAGTAGGACACTTCAAACACTGAAGGCAGGTCGCGCTCCCTGGCAACACGTTAGCACATGGGACATATTTTCGGCATTTAATTTAATGCGACAACAACAACCAATGGCTTAAAAAAGAAGCAACTTATATCATGCTAAACATTGAAAAGTTCGAAAAGTTGCCTTTTACTGTGGCTGAAATCATCTGCTGAGAGGTTAATACACGGGGTCATTAATCTGCCTATTTTCACATTAAAATTCACATCCTGTTTAGAACACATTCCGTTAGGCATGAAAGGCTGGGAGATAGTGACATCCATGAGGTGTGGGAGCTTCCCTACTCATACAAATGTCTCAGTGGCATGAAAGAAGTCTTTCTTAATGGTAGTGAATGCAAGACATCTGTCAGTCATTCGATGGTTGTAAACAGCTGTCCTTGCATGGGGCGTGTAACGCATGTGCAGTGAATTCAGCTTGTTATCTGAAGGGAGTTCCAGTCCCCTTGATTAGGCCTATGTTACAGGTGCTTTCAAATGGCAGCTATGCTCGCCTCAATGGTAAGACTGTTGAGGGATGCGAGCCGGAATAGTTTATGTTGTTTCAGTCTCTAAGATTGTTACATGCTGCAGGAACATACTTTTTCCTCCCACTAGAATAAAAAAGGTAGCTGACATTTGGCCCTATATTGCTACTTCTAATGTGAATTTTGGCACGTTGAGCAGACTCAAGGCTTTACTGTTTCAAAAACATGTGCCTCTCACATCTGCACGCGAGACCTACGCACTTCAGGTGGCAAGGTCGTCAGCAAAGATACAGTCCCTTTTAAGTACTAACTTTCCGAGACACTTTGGTGAACTTGTGAGGCAAATATTTAATGGGATCCAGTACTACTGGAATCGCAAATCTCTTTAAGGCTGTTGGTTCTGGTTTCGTTCACACCTTCTCCTCCATATTCGGTTTGTTTCATTCACACCTTCTCCTCCATATTCGGTTTAATACCATCAGCCATCGACTCAATATTCTCGAGTATTTTCGGGGGATTTCCAATAACTTTGGCTATAATAGTTGCCATTTTTCTGTTGCTACTTTTCATGTGCAATGGCTGTCCCGCCGTAACAAGGAGGAATGAAATCGCTCCCATCAGCGCAGCTGAGCGGTGAACGCATGATGAAGCACTTTGGAGCAACACTTCTGCAGGAATTGGAGTGTGACTGGTCTCTGTCATTTAAATCGGTTTTGTATTGTGTGCAGCCCGTGTTTCGGTGCCTTTGGTGCTCTTTCGAACATGCACTGTAAGTTTGTCTTTCTACGCAGCGCGTGCTTTCATTGGGTGCCGATCCGTTGGTGTTCTCGCTTAGGGTTAATTACCGGACATGCGCACTGAGGGTGCGTTTGCTAGGGAAGCTGCTTATGAGTTGCCCTTCCTAGAGGATGCGGCTTTTAACTCATTATTGGGCACACCACGGAACGCTGCTGCCTTGGCTGAGGCTCAGGCTATGGAACACAACTGCTCCTTGGTCCTTCTCTGCGATGCCTTCCCATCTTTAACACCTGGAAGATTTCCTGACCTCCACTGTCCCGGATTCAATTGGCAATTTTAAAAAACATGACTCTGACTCTTGAAATTCGGACCTTTTGCGCCACATGTTAACATTTTAAATTGTCCTTTTATATGTTCATGTGTCCTTTTAACTTGTCATTATTGACATTTTTTACATACATATCTTAGGTTGAGTTTTAGTAGCTTTTGTGTATATTTAGGCTTTGAACCACCTTCGCCCGCAGAAGAGGGTGTTGTGTAGCCATTTTAGTTTTAGCTCCATGCACGTTATTCTGGCATACTAGGCCTGTCGCTCTGCACTTTAACTTAGATATATTTTATTCAGCTTTGTTTTATTATTCTTGCAATAGCCCTTTTTTGCGGTTTTGTTTCATTTCTCTCTATCTAGCTGTTTTTGCCTAGGCCAGCACTAGGTTCCTAGACAAGACATTCTTGTTCACTCTGTGCTTCTTTCACGGCTACAGTAAGATAGGTTGCCGGTGAATGTGGTACAACTTTTGTCTCTGACATTCATAGAAAAACACACATCCATATGTAGGGACATTTTCTCAGAACATCAGCTGTTTTATTATGAAAACACTTCCCTGTCCCTTACACGTTATAGGGAGATTCCAGCCAGAGAACCACAACTGTATGCTGATTGCTGAATACTTTGCAACAGCTGCTAATGCAGACTTCAGGCCTTTGCTCAGGTATGGGGTCTTCCCAGGGGAACCAGAAGTGCAGAATTAGAGCTTAACATGCTGTTCTCTATTATAGTCTAGGTAGGAATTAGTCTATTGACTCCAGTGACAATATGGTAGCGTTATTTCTATGATTTACTCTCCTTCTCACAATATCAATCTTGTCATGCTGTACCGTAGTGGTTATTGCAGCACATGCTTTGCTATCTAAGATGCAGTCGCTTCATTAAAATCTTATTGAAACATCTACTGCCTCCGTTTGTCATTGTGTATGTGAGACTAATGTAACAGAGAGAAATGGATGAGACCTGAGTGACCACGGTTTCCCTGAGAAATCAATTATGTCATGCGCTCGGCTGCCCAATAATCCCTGCCCTTGGGTGGAGATGAGGCACTGCTAGTTAGCTGGCACAAAACCCGGATTAGGGCGACAGGTGTCACCTGTAGGGGGTCAGACTCAGTCTCCCACACCGCAGGCAATTCTGCTGCTCAAAATCCAGTAGTCTCATAAGAATAATGAGAGCCTATGCAACAACTGGCCTATTTTTGAAAGGCCCATCTGCCCCCAAGAGGGGCAGAAAGCCCACCAGAGACCAGAAAAAAAAAAAATTTTTTTAAAGGAGGGTAGGGGTATGGCCATACCCCCAAATAAATGGGGACAAGGTTGGTCTGCCCACTGTTTGGTTCGGGGGGTGATAGGGGGGAGTAGCAGAAAGCATACTAGATGGCAGGGAATGTTAAACAAAATAAAAAATAGTGGGGTGCTGGCTACCAACCAGTATGAGCATGGTTATACCTCCCACCCAAACTGAACAGGGTAGCAGTCTTTTACCTCCACCACCCCGCCCACTAAAACATCTTACCTCACAGCAAGCAAGAGGACATTTGATTTTTTGGGGTTTTGGTTTCCCATCTGGGCCATGAGAGCTTGGCTAACTCTCAAAATCGTCCCATTTGGAATTGTGAGGGCTGCACTTTTTGGACTTAAGGATGCTGCCAGGTAGAAAAATGTATGAGACCTAGACACATCTGAAAACTAAACATCTAGGTGAGTCCAGGGTGGTGTGATTCACATGCACCCCACACCATTTCCTTAGCCACAATGACCTGCAAACCTTTAACTTTGCTTGACATTACAACTTTTTCCCAAATTTGTGTGATGGAACCTTCCGGAACCTGCAGGAATCCACAAAATTCCTACCGCTCAGCATTGTTGCATCTATACCGATAGAAATTCCGCCCCACTTGTCAGCCAATTTTTTTTTTTTCCAATCTGCCCTTTCGGACCCGCTTTGGTTCTTCATCATTTTCGACATGTTTTCGGCTTTTCCCTGTCACAGGCACTTGGCGCCTACACAAGAGAGGTATCATTTTTACAGGGATACTGAGGGGAACGTTGGGTGGTAGGGTATTGTCTCGGTGTGGTGATCCCACACAGAAATATGGGAAAAAAATGTTTTTTTTTTAGCTAAATTTGAGGTTCGCTGAAGATTCTGGGTAAGAAAACACTAGGGGATCCACGCAAGTCACACCTCCCTGGACTCCCCCGGGTGTCTAGTTTACAGAATTGTTTGGGTTTGGTAGGTTTTCCTAGATGGCCACTGAGCCATCTTTGGGGCATTTCCAGTCGCTGGTGCTAGGCCTATCCACACAAGGGAGGTACCACTTTTATCGGGAGACTTTGTGGAACGCTGGGTGGAAGTAAATTTGTGGCTCCTCTCAGATTCCATAACTTTCTCTCACCAAAATGTGAGGAAAAGGTGTTTTTGTTTGCCAAATTTTGTGGTTTGCAAAAGATTCTGGGTAACAGTACCTGGTGAGAGCCCCACAAGTCACCCCATCTTGGATTCCCCTAGGTGTCCAGTTTAAAAAAATGCTCAGGTTTGGTAGGTTTCCCTAGGTGCCAGCTGAGCTAGAGGTCAAAATCCACAGCTAGGCACTTTGCAAAAAACAGCTGTTTTCTTTGGAAAATGTGATGCGTCCACTTTGTGTTTTGGGGCATTTCCTGTCGCGGCACTAGGCCTACCCACACAAGTGAGGTACCACTTTTATCTGGAGACTTGGCGGAATGCTAGGTGGAAGGACATTTGTGGCTCCTCTCAGATTCCATAACTTTCTGTCACCGAAATGTGAGGAAAAAGTGTGTTTTTTGGCCAAATTTTTCAGTTTGCAAAGGATTCTCGGTAACAGAACGTGGTGAGAGCCCCACAAGTTGCCCCATCTTGGATTCCCCTAGGTGTCTAGTTTTAAAAAATGCACAGGTTTGGTAGGCTTCCCTAAGCGCCGTGTGATCTAGAGGCCAAAATCCACAGCTAGGCACTTTGCAAAAAATAGCTCTGTTTTCTTTGGGAAAATGTGATGTGTCCATGTTGTGTTTTGGGGCATTTCCTATCGCGGGCACTAGGCCTACCCACACAAGTGAGGTACCATTTTTATCAGGAGACTTGGGGCAATGCTGGGTGGAAGGAAATGTGTGGCTCCTCTCAGATTCCAGAGCTTTCTATCATCGAAATATGAGGAAAAGTGTTTTTTGCCAAATTTTGAGGATTGCAAAAGATTCTGGGTAACAGAACCTGAAGGAAGCCCTACAAGTCACCCCATCCTGGATTCCCCTAGGTGTCTAGTTTAAAAAATGCACAGGTTTGGTAGGTTTCCCTAGGTGCCGGCTGAGCTAGAGATAAAAATACACAGCTCGGCACTTCGCAAAAAAACCCGTCAGATTTCAATGTAAAAATGTGATGTGTCCATGTTGCATTTACTGTCGGCTGCACCATTTTTATCGAGAGACTTGGGGGAAAACAGAATAGCAGAACAACTGTTATTGCCCCTTGTCCTTCTCTAAATTGTTTCCTTCCAAATGTAAGACAGTGTGTAAAAAATACTTCTATCTGAGAAATGCCCTGTAACTCACATGCTTGTATGGGTACAGCAGAATTCAGAGATGTGCAAACAACCACTGCTTCTCAACACCTTATCTTGTGCCCATTTTGGAAATACATAGGTTTCCTTAAAATCTATTTTTCACTCTTCATATTTCACCAAATGAATTGTGGTACACCCGGTATACAATGAAACCCCACTGCAAGGTGCAGCTCATTCATTGGTTCTGGGTACCTGGGATTCTTGATAAACCTACAAGCCCTATATATCCCCGCAACTAGGACAGTCCAGCGGGCGTATTTCAACTGTTATTTTCTGTAGAAAAACCTTGTACGATCTACACAAATGACCCCTTGCTGAATTCAGAATGGTGTCTAAATTTCAGAAATGTTTAGCTTTCCAGGATCCAGCATTGGTTTCACACCCATTTCTATCACTAACTAGAAGGAGGCTAAAAGCACCAAAAATAGTAAAAATGGGGTAAGTCCCAGTAAAATGGCAAAACTGTGTTGAAAAACTTGGGGGCATATTTATACTCCGTTTGCGCCGGAATTGCGTCTTTTTTTGGACGCAATTTTGACGCTAAACTAACTCCATATTTATACTTTGGCGTTAGACGCGTCTAGCGCCAAAGTCCATGGAGTTAGCAACATTTTTTAGCGTGGACACCTACTTTGCGTTAATTATATGCAAGGTAGGCGTTCCCGTCTAAAAAATCGACTCCGAGGCATGTGCGTCGTATTTATACTCCCGGGCAAAAATCACGCCCGGGAGTGGGCGGGTCAAAAAAAATGACGTACGGCCGCTTTTGCGCCGTTTTTTAGCGCCTGCAAAAGGCAGGCGTTAAGGGTCCTGTGGGCTCTGAAGGAGCCCGAAGGAGCCCAGAGGTGCCCTCCCATGCCCCCAGGGACACCCCCGGTCACCCTTGCCCACCCCAGGAGGACACCCAAGGCTGGAGGGACCCATCCCAGGCACATTAAGGTAAGTTCAGGTAAGTATTTTTTTGTGGCATAGGGGGGCCTGATTTGTGCCCCCCTACATGCCACTATGCCCAATGACCATGTCCCCTGGGCATGGCCATTGGGCAAGGGGGCATGACTCCTGTCTTTGCTAAGACAGGAGTCATTTCTATGGGGGTTGGGAGTCGAAAAAAATGGTGCAAATCGGGTTGAGGCGAAAAAATTGCCTCAACCTGACTTGCCCCATTTCTTGACGCCCAAGCTCCATTTTCCCCTACGCCGGCGCTGCCTGGTGTACGTCGTTTTTTTTAACGCACACCAGACGGCGCCGGCGGCTAACGCCGGCTAACGTCATTCAATAAATACGGCGCCCGCATGGTGCTTCAGAATGGCGTTAGCCAGCACTCATTTTTTTTACGCAAAACTGCGTTAGCGCAGTTTTGCGTCAAAAAGTATAAATATGGGCCTTGGTTTTCTGATTCAAGTATGCCTGTTCCTGAAAGCTGGGAACATGGTAATTTTAGCACCACAAACCCTTTGTTGATGCCATTTTGAGAGAAAAAAAAAAACACAAGCTTTCTTCTGCAGCCCTTTTTCTCCATTTGTTTTGGGAAAAAACTCATTTTTTGTTGCATTTTGGCTAATTTCTTGGTGTACTTCAGGGGAACCCACAAACTCTAGGGCCCGTATTTATACTTTTTGACGCTAAACTGCGCTAACGCAGTTTAGCGTAAAAAAATTTTGCGCCGGCTAACGCCATTCTGAAGCGCCATGCGGGCGCCGTATTTATTGAATGGCGTTAGCCGGCGCAAGCAGACCGCCGCTGCCTGGTGTGCGTGGAAAAAAACCACGTACACCAGGCAGCGCTGGCGTAGGGAAAAATGGCGTTAGGGCGTCTTAAAAATGGCGCAAGTCAGGTTGACGCAAAAAAAAACGTCTTAACCCGATTTGCGCCATTTTAAACGACGCCCAGACGCCATTTACATGACTCCTGTGTTAGTAAAGACAGGAGTCATGCCCCCTTGCCCAATGGCCATGCCCAGGGGACTTCTGTCCCCTGGGCATGGTCATTGGGCATTGTGGCATGTAGGGGGGCAAAAATCAGGCCCCCCTATGCCAAAAAAAAATAAAAAATGTATACTTACCTGAACTTACCTGAATGTCTCTGGGATGGGTCGCTCCATCCTTGGTTGTCCTCCTGGGGTGGGCAAGGGTGGCAGGGGGGGGTCCCTGGGGGCATGGGAGGGCAGCTGTGGGCTCATTTTGAGCCCACAGGTCCCTTAACGCCTGCCCTGACCCAGGCGTTAAAAAGTGGCGCAAATGCGGGGTTTTCTGCCCCGCCAACTCCCGGGCGTGATTTTTGCCCGGGAGTATAAATACGACGCATTTGCGTCGCAGTCATTTTTTTGGACGGGAACGCCTACCTTGCATCTCATTAACGCAAGGAAGGCGTTCACGCTAAAAAATTACGCTCTTTACTCATACTTTGGCGCTAGACGCGTCTAGCGCCAAAGTATAAATATGGCGTTAGTTTTGCGCCTAATTTGCGTCGAAAAAAACGACGCTAATTCGGCGCAAACGGAGTATAAATATGCCCCTAGGTACCTCTAGAATTCCTAGGATGTTGGAAAGAAAGGACGCAAATTTGGCATCGGAAGCTTATGTGGCCAAAAAAGTTACGAAGGCCTAAGAGCGAACTGCCCAAATAGCCAAAAAAAGGCCTGGCACCTGATGGGGGAAAAAGGCCTGGCAGCGAACGGGTTAAGACTCCCTTAAAGTGTATATGAAAAAGTATTTTACATTGATTTACCAAGGGCAAAGTATTTTGAGACCAGTAACTCATTCAGACCTGATAATCTTGGCAGTTTATTTCTCCTTGATTCATTTACAATGGCTGTCATTACAACCTCGGCGGTCTTTTTACAAGACCGCCGAGGGACCGCCGTGCGGAAGACCGCCAGTAGTGGCGGTTTGCCGCTCGGCATATTATGACTGTTGGCTGCTCTCTGTCCTTTTTCTGACGGAGAGCCGCCAACAGCCATAGTGGCGGGGAAGTGGAGGTTGCTCCACCTCCACCGCCACGCCAACAGAACACCACCCAGCGAATCACGTCCTGTGATTCGGCGCGGCGGTGTTCTGTTGGCGGTGTGGTGTCGGCGGAGCAGCCCCCATGGCTCCCGTCCCGTCCCCTCCCGGAGGATCGACGGAACAGGTAAGTCGATCGTCCGTTAGGGGAGTGGGGTGGGTGGGTGTTGTGTGTTGTGTGGGTGCATGGGGGTGTGCGTCTGTGTATGTAGAGGGGGTGTGTGAGTGTGTGTATGCTTGCGGGTGTGTTGCGTGTTTTGGGAAGGAGTGTGTGTATGTCTGTATGTATGTCTGTATGGATGTGTGCGTGTATGTCTGTATATGGGTGTGCGTGTCTGACTGAGTGTGTGGATGTAGGCATGTATGTCGGTGTGTGTGCGTCGGGGTGGGGAGGGGGGCCCTGCCACCTTTGGGGGGTGGCAGGGGTGGTGGGGGGTGTAGCGGAGGGAGTCGGGGTGGGGGTGGGAGGTGGGGGAGACCCCTATCAGTGCCAGGGAAGGAATTCCCTGGCACTGATAGTGCTTACTGCCATGGATTTCATGGCGGTTCCTACTGCTGGAAATCCACGGCGGTTAGCCGGGTCAAAATACCGGCGGCGGTATTGTGACGGCTGCCGGGCTGGAGACCCAGGTCTCCAGCCCAGCGGTCGTCTCCGCCCTGGCGGGCGGAACGGAGAAACGGCGGATGACCATGGCAGTAACCGCCATGGTCATAATACTGAAAAAAAGACCGCCAGCCTGTTGGCGGTCTTACCGCCGCTTTAACACCGTCCGCCAGGGTTGTAATGACCCCCAATATCTTCTAAGGTAGTAATACTTTCTTCTGTTTAACCTGAAAAAAAATTCTTGCTGTGAATCCACTTCCTCTTTTGTTGTACCTCTCAGTTGTTTTGGTGATGTTACCTTTCATGGTTTAGCTTCTTTTGCAGCATGCTTTGGTACTATAAGGCAGAAGTATTAATCTTATGTTAACTCTTATCTGTAGTTCACGTGGCTTGAACCTCAGCTACACCTCATAGACAGTCAATTTGACACAGTATTGGTCTTCTGTGAGAGAACAGGGCTGACTGCAGAGGCCCCCTAACTTTCTGCCCCTATTTTTCACTTTTTGCTGGTGTTTTCCTGACTCTGATGGTGCCCTGGATACTGCTAACCAGTCCCAGGGCCTGTGCTCTGTGGTAAATTAGTATGCAAATTAGGCTAATTATAATTAGCTAAGTCAACCTACCTATAAGTCCCTAGTATATGGTAGGGCATGTAGGTTTAGGGACCCCAGCATAGGTAGTGCACCCATAGGTGCACTGCTGAGGTGCCCAGTGTCATTTTAAAGGCAGGCCTGCCTTGCTGGCTGCTTTTGAATTAAAGTTACATGCAAATTCGACTTTGGAATTAAAAGTAGTTCCAAAGTCTTAAACTACCTTATATTTACATATAAGTCCCCCCTAAGGTGTGCCCTATGTACCCCTAGGGCTGGGTGTCATGTAACTATAAGCAGGGCCCTTATAAAAATTGTTTTATAAGCACTGGTGAGGTAAAACAGCCAAATTTGTTTTTCCTCATTGTAGTGAAGGGCCTCCATGGGCTAGAATGGGAAGACTCATTTTAATTTTAAAATCCCCCTTAAGTCACAGATACCACAAGTGTGGTATCAAATTAAATGTTATAATAAATCCCACAACTTGCAGTTGTGGGATTTAATATAACTTGTTCAGGTAAGGAGTTTTAAACTTTATCTAAAAAAAGTTGCCAACTTCAGCCCTGCAGTGTTTTTGCTGCTTTGCTCTGATTGGCCAGCCTCTGGCAGCCTGGCCAGGCTTACTTGATGAGGTGTGAAGTGGCCTGGCTCAACACAAAGAGATGTGCCTGGTGGAGGAGTTCTTCCCTCAGCAAATGGGGAAGCAGGAAGGGGGAGGGCTGCCAAACTGGTCTCCAAAGGCAGGGAAGGACATTTGGAGCAACCCAGTAACACCCTCACATCCTGCAAACCCATACAATTAGGTTCCCCCTTGATTAGATTAGGAAAGGGCAGGAGAGGGGTGTGTTTAGGATTTTTGACCACACCAGTGGGTGGGCTCAGCCAGAGGTAACCTCCAAAAATCACTTTCAGCCATGATGGATTTTTGAGGAATGTTGCCTCCTGGGATTGATTTTTGCCACACTTCCCAGGAAGTGGTCATCACAGGAGAAAGGACCATGCCCCTGATTGGAGAACCAGGACACCCCTGTTTTTCACCCAGGAGCAAGGATAAAACTGGCAGACCTGCACCCACACCTCAGTTCCCTACCAGATCCCTACCAGGAAGAACTACAGAAGAAGAAGGACTGCCCTGCTGGACCCCTGGCCTGCACTCTGGAGGACTGCACCAGCTGCACACTTGGGCTTCACCACAAGAAGCACTTTGCCTGGCTTCAACTGGTTTAAGGAGGGACTCCCTGTTTGCTACAGGTGAGAACTTGCTAACCAGAGTCCCCTGCACCAACTCCTGAAGAAACCAACCAGCAGACCAATGTCCAGTGGCCAAAAAGGAGTTTGCGCCAGGTGCATTCTGGGAGTTGTAGTCCACACCCTCATAGAGCATCTCAGAGCTTCTGGAACCTTTGGGTGAACTGTGGACCTCAAATGAACCTTAAAAGAACATCTGGAAGAAGATCCAGAAGTTGGGAGAACAAAAAAAAGCTCCATAGAAGGACCGACCCGCCACGGCAAATCTAGCTGGCTTGCCTCAACCGCGACCCGGCCTGACTTGCAGGTTCGTCCTGGTGAAAAAAATCTCCAAAAAAGTGTCTAAGTCCGAACGTAGGAAGTTGACCGGGACCTCCTAGGCAGTGTATCCGAAGAGGGCTCCAGGGACGCCAGATCAAGATTCAGGTCTGCCCCGGTCGAAGGATTTTCACCTTGAAAAAACAACTAAGTACAAAGGTAAAAATCTCCACTGAGGGCTCCCGCGACACATATCCGAGGAAGAGTTCCAGGAGGTCGGATTGGACTGGCAGGTTCGTCTCGCTGAAGAATATCTCCAGAAAAACAGAAAAGTCCTGAGGTAAACTTTTGATTGAGGCCTCCAGCGGGCTGTAGCCGAGCCGGGCTCCATCGCAGTAGGCCTTAAACTTTGACTTTGCCCCGGTCGAGGTGCGACCAGATTGGCGCTTTTTGTTTCTATGCGCTAGAAAGCATTAATTCTTTAAAAATTCATATCTCCAATTCCCCTTATCCGATTTTATTCGTTTTTGGTGTCATTTTAAAGCTAAAAATATTTCCTATTTTTATAAATTGATTTTAGATTTTTTAACTGTTTCCTTTGTTTTATTTAATTACTGTTTTGTGATATTTGAATGCTTTACGCTTTATCTCCTAAGTTAAGGCTTGTCACTCGTTGCCAAGCTACCAATGGCTGAGCTAGGTTTAATTTACTGAGACCTATCTGGACCTTAGTGGAGGTTAGTGACCTATTGCTAAGTGTAGGTACTTACCTGCCCTTACCAATAAGGATAAGTTACTTACCTGTAAATCCTAGTTCTCTTCCAGGGGTATCCTCATCAAAGTCATAAACATTGAATATTCCCGCCCTTGTGCGGGGACCCCAGAGCATATATAAAATACACACATATAAAGTATGAAATATGCACGAAAAATATATATAGCATTTTTAGTAGACAAATTTTCATACTAAACTCATATATACATGTGTAAAACAGCAATGCAGACTATAATCATAAACAGGCTAAAATGCTTTATTTCTATGGAGTTTTTTTTTTTTTTTAAGTTCTTTTCAAAATTACAATAAGAGAAAAAATATCTACCAAAGCCCCACAACTGGGCCTAGGGAAATAAGCAGTAGTAATCATCAGAGAAAAAAGAGAAAAAACTACATTGATAAACAATGGAACATTCTTAGCCAATAGGCTGCATGCAGGTTAACACAGGAGAACCATAAAAACTTTGGCACCGTGCCTTTAAGACCCTGAGAACCTCCAGTATCCCACCATGCCTCAGTGGTGAAGGAGAGGTGACAGTTGGTTCACAGTTAGGTCAGTACTTTTATTACGGTGACAAGCTGTGTAGCCGATTCGAAAGATAGTCTGTCCTGCACTTCTAGGAGACGTGCGTCCGGGGAGGAGGGTGGGTTGTTTATGACTTTGATGAGGATACCCCTGGAAGAGAACTAGGATTTACAGGTAAGTAACTTATCCTTCTCTTCCAGGGGATCCTCATCAATAGTCATAAACATTGAATAGATTAGCAAGCCCATCCCTTGACTCTGCGGACTGTCCAATAGAAGTGCAGGAATAGATATGTATCATGTAAACAAATTTCTCAGAGAAGCTTGCCCAACTTGGGCGTCTGCTCTTGCATCTGAGTCCAAACAGTAATGTCTAGTAAATGTATGTACAGACTTCCATGTAGCAGCCTTACAAATTTCAGATATTGGAACATTATTAAGGAGGGCAGCAGTAGCCGCCTTTCCTCTTGTGGAATGCGCTTTAGGTCTAGCAAGTAGTTGTTTGTTAGCCAACTGGTATGCATTAACAACACAAGAAACTATCCATCTAGATTTGGTTCGTTTTGATGCTGCCTCCCCTGTTCTCAAATGACCATAATTTATAAACAAGTGGTTGGAATGTCTAATCAGCTTGGTTTTATCCAAACAAAATTTTAGCACTCTTTTCAGATCTAGGGAGTGCAAAGCTTTCTCCGCCGGAGTCTCCGGATTGGGGAAAAAAGTTGGTAGAGAAATAGTCTGATTGATGTGAAATTCTGACATCACCTTCGGTAGGAATGATGGGTGAGTTCGTAGAACCACTCTATTCTCGTGGAAGACTGTGTACGGTTCTTTGGAGGACAAAGCCTGAATTTCACTGACCCTCCTTGCGGAAGTAATGGCTACCAAAAAAGCAGTCTTCCACATAAGGTGTTGCAAAGAGGCTTTGTGTATAGGTTCGAAAGGAGGGCCCATAAGTTTTGATAGTACTATGTTCAGCTCCCATGGAGGGGAGGGTTTCCGAATGGGTGGAAAAACTTTTTTCAAACCTTCTAAGAAATCCTTGACTACTGGTGTTGTAAAAAAGGATTCTTGAGAAGGTGACTTACGATAGGCTGTAATGGCAGATAAATGTACCTTAATAGATGATACCTGCAGACCGGATTTTGCCAAATGGAGTAGGTGAGACAGTATGACCTCCTCCTGAGCCAGTATGGGATTCTGACCTTGCTGACAGCACCATATATAGAACCTCTTCCACTTGAACGCGTAAGAACACCACGTGGAAGGTTGTCTGGACTCCTTCAAGATGTTCATGCACTCCTGCGAGAGCCCTAGGTGCCCATACTGCAGGAATTCAGGAGCCATGCCGGCAAGCTCAGATAGGGTAGGTTGGGGTGAAGTACCTTGCCCTTCAGCCTGCAAAGAAGATCCGGTCTGCACGGCAGCCTCCTGTGAGGTTGTTCCAATAGGTTGAGGAGATCTGTGTACCAGAACTGACGGGGCCATTGCGGAGCTATGAGAATCATTCTGGTGCTGGATCTGTAAAGTTTGTTGATCACCGCCGGTATGAGGGGGATCGGTCGAAAAGCGTAGAGAAATATCCCTGACCAGTCGATCAACAGGGCATTCCCTCGAGATCCCGGACGGTAGAACCTTGACGCGAAGTCTGGGCATTTCCTGTTTACCTCGTCTGCGAAGAGATCCAATTGAGGCCGACCCCATTGAGCGAAGATGTCTTCGACGACTTCGTCGTGCAGGACCCAATCGTGGGCGTCCTCGAGGTGTCTGCTCAGGAAATCTGCCTCCATGTTTTGTTGACCTGGTAGGTGAACCGCTGTAAGCGACATTCCTCTCGCCAGGAGCCAATGCCAGATTGTTTGAGACTCCTGAGATAGGGGTAGGGATCTCGTTCCCCCTTTTCTGTTCAAATAATACATTGTGGTCGTATTGTCCGTTTGTATTAGGAGAGATTTCCCCTGAATCGATGGAGCAAAAGACTTGAGAGCCAGATGGACCGCTCTGAGCTCCAGCAGATTGATGTGGTACTCCCTTTCGTTGTCGGACCACAGGCCCTGAGCTTGAAGGGGACCTAGATGAGCCCCCCATCCCTGAAGAGACGCATCCGTTACCAGAGTGTCGGATGGAACTACCTGGAGAAACGGAGCTCCTACTGACAGGTGACGTCTGTGCATCCACCATTGTAATGACTGTCGTGCTCCTATCGGCAGCCGCACTCTGTCCTCCCAGCGGCCTGTGCTCTGGTTCCAGTTGTTTTCCAGCGCCTCTTGGAGGGGCCTCATATGTAGCCTGGCATTCGGGACAATGAAAATGCATGAGGCCATGGAACCCAGTAGAGATGTCACCTGACGGGCCGTAGGTGCATCGGACTTCAACAGGTCTTGACACTTTTTCTTTATTGATAATAGTCGTTCTTCCGAAGGATACACTCTTTCGAGCTCTGTATCTAGTATTGCTCCCAGGTAGTGGAGATTCTGCGTTGGAATCAAGGTGGACTTTTGGTAGTTGACTTGTAGACCTAGAGACCTGAAAACCTTGAGCACAATGTCCCGATGGCTTCTCGCCTGTTCCGGAGAGGAGGCTTTTAGTAGCCAGTCGTCTAGGTATGGGTAAATGAAGATTTTTTGTTCCGTAGATGTGCCGCTACCACTGCTACGCATTTCGAGAAAACGCGAGGGGCAGATTTCAGGCCGAATGGTAGCACCTTGAACTGATAGTGCTGTGAGGCTATCTGGAAGCGCAGGAATTTCCGATGCTTGGGAACGATCGGGATGTGAAAGTACGCATCCTGCAGGTCGATGGAGCACATCCAGTCCCCCTGATGTAGCTGAGGGAAAATCTGGTGAAGGGCCAGCATCCTGAACTTTTGCTTTTTTATGTACTTGTTCATTAGTCGTAAGTCCAGAATCGGTCTGAAAACAGCCTCTCGGCCTTTTTTCGCTACCAGAAAATAACGGGAGTATACCCCCTTCCCTCTGTGGGCGACTGGAACTTTTTCTATTGCTTTCCTCCATAAAAGGGCGTGAGCCTCTTTTTGCGCAATAGGCTGACGTGAGACGGATTGCATTTGGTTGGTGGCAAGTGCGGTGGAGGTTGCCAGAAAAGAAGAGAGTACCCATTCTCGACAATGTTGAGCACCCATTTGTCTTTTGTTATACCACGCCACTCGTGAATAAAGTCTGTGATACTTCCCCCCACCGGAGTGGTGCACAGTGTTAAGGGAAGCGAGTTCTCATTGTTTGGCTGGGGCTTTGGGTGTGGACTGCTGTGGTCTACTTGACCCTCGTTCCCTCGTGGCCTTACGAGACGGAAAAAGTGGGCGTCCTTGCCTCTGCTGTGGCCTCTGGGACCAATGAGGGGTTTGAACCCTCTGCTGGAAAGGGCGCCTGTCGTAAGGCCTATACCTTCGCCTGAAGTCCTTTTTTCTCTCCAGGCCTACTGGCCTCATGGTGTCCACTTCCATCTTCATGTGCGCCATCTCTTCGTCTGTATGGGTACCAAACAGCGAGTTACTGTTGAACGGAAGATTTAAGATACGCTGTTGTGCTTCCTGCTTTAATCCAGTCAGTCTCAACCAGGAAGACCTTCTTGCACAAACCCCATGTGTGTATCCATGTGCAGCTAAGTCTGCCCCATCTGCCGCTGCGCTGATGACCTGGTTGGAGACCAGACATCCCTCTTGAAGAATCTCCTGGAAGTCCTGCCTGTCCTCCCTAGGCAATTTGTCTGCAAACCTGTTCAGAGAGTCCCAAAGTGAACGGTCATATCTGCCTAGGAGTGCAGAAGCGCTGGAGACCTTCATCATAGAAGCCGACGTCCAGCACATTTTCCTCCCCAGAGAGTCTAGATGTCTGCTCTCCTTGTCAGGTGGAACCATGGAGGATGATGCTACTGAGTGTGTTTTTCGGGCTGCGGCCAATATGACTGAGTCCGGTGGCAGATCCGTGCTGAGAAATAAAGGATCTTGTTCAGGCGCTTTATATTTTTTCAAGATCATAGCAGGAGCTGATTTGAGGGTGGCTGGCGCTAAAAAGGTGTCCATGGTTGGTTGCAACAGATCAGGCACTAGCGGCAGCAGCTTTTTCGAAACCGCCCTATGCTGCAGAGTTTCAAAAATGACGGATGAGGAGGTTGACGGTTCTGGAACCTCTATGTTTAGCTTTTGTGCTCCCCTGATAAGCACCTCATTAAAGGTAGTGATGTCGTCCACCGGGGAAACCCTAGCTGGTGGAGAATCTGTTAAGGTGGGGGAGTATTGTCTGACGGATGAACCTGACGATGACCGAGAGGGCGACCTTCTGTGTCTTGACCGTGATCTAGATCGTCTCTGGGAGCGTGACCTGCTGCGAGATGCTGTAGCAGAGCGCCCAGGCATCGTGTCCGACTGGTGAGAAGCAGAACAAGCCCGTCCTGCCCGCGCTGTCGGTGATGGTGTTCTCGGGAGAGAGGCAGTAGGAGAGTACATCCTCGAATACTGCGAGTCCGGGGAGGCCGTTGGTCTATTAAGGCTCTCCAACCACCTCGGTGACAAATTGATGGGCGAGACATGCCCAGACGATGCAGCTCTCGACCGAGATGAACCACTTCTTATGGAGACCACCGGAGATGGAGTGGTCTTATTCGCCGGCGGAAGCCGATGCTCTGCTCCCTGCAAGACAGGTAAAACCTGTGTCGACGTCGACAGCTGTAACAACGTCGAAGGAAGCGCCGCCGGTTGTTCCTGTCTCGATGTTGAGTGCCTCGACGTTGAGTGCCTCGATGTTGACCGGCGATCCCTTGACCGCGACCTGCTCGCCGTCGTGTGCCTCGCCGTCGAGCGGTGGGCCGCCGATGGCGGATGTCCTCGCTCTCGCCGTTGAGGCGATTTCGACGTCGCCTTCCTTGACGTCGAGGGGTGCGAGGCCTTCGGCGGCAAATGGGCACACCGGTGATGGCTCGACGTCGATCGGTGGGTTGCCGTCGACGGAGATATGCCCCTGCGGTGGCCATGTTCTCTCGACGCCGTATCCTTCGAAGTCGGTCGGGTCGCCGGCGATCTATGACGGTGAGATGGTGGCAGCAACGACGTCGGCGGGGAACAAACAGGTATCTTCCTACCTGCTGACGTCGATCTAGCCTGTCTCTCCTGAGAATGGCCTGTTGGCTGCCTGGGAAGCGAAGAGGATGATGTTTTTTGCCTCTCGTGAAGCCCATGAAGCCTGATATTCTCCCTGTCCTTCAGAGTTCTTTTTGACATGTTCTTGCAGTGTTTGCAAGTGTCAGGGCAGTGACTCCGAGGCAAGCACACAATGCAGAGAGTGTGTGGATCTGACTGGGCCTTCTTCTTCCTACAGAAAGGGCATTTCACAAAAAGTGAAGGCATTTCTCGGTCAGGAAAAAATTTGCAGACTCAGACAATGATGTTAGATGTCGAGTAAAGGTGGAAAAAACGCTGTTCTGAAGTATTTTTCTGAGAAAAACTCAGAAAAACTGAGAGCTCAATGCTCCAGGATCCTCTCAGAAGAAGCCGGAAAAAAGAACTGACCTAACTGTGAACCAACTGTCACCTCTCCTTCACCTCTGAGGCATGGTGGGATACTGGAGGTGCTCAGGGTCTTAAAGGCACGGTGCCAAAGTTTTTATGGTTCTCCTGTGTTAACCTGCATGCAGCCTATTGGCTAAGAATGCTCCATTGTTTTTCAATGTAGTTTTTTCTCTTTTTTCTCTGATGATTACTACTGCTTATTTCCCTAGGCCCAGTTGTGGGGCTTTGGTAGATATTTTTTCTCTTATTGTAATTTTGAAAAGAACTTAAAAAAAAAAACAACTCCATAGAAATAAAGCATTTTAGCCTGTTTATAATTATAGTCTGCATTGCTGTTTTACACATGTATATATGAGTTTAGTATGAACATTTGTCTACTAAAAATGCTATATATATTTTTCGTGCATATTTCATACTTTATATGTGTGTATTTTATATATGCTCCGGGGTCCCCGCACAAGGGCGGGAATATTCAATGTTTATGACTATTGATGAGGATCCCCTGGAAGAGAACCCATTTTCCAACATCTTCATACTAAACTCAGTACACTTACGAGTACAAAAAATAAGATTGTAGCGTAAAAATTCTCTTATCTCACCCTTGGCAGAACACAAGGTAGTCTGGACTACTGATACAGCTACCAGATTCACCCAGTTATCTCTAATTATTCAAATGCTACAAGGCTTCTCCTTTGATTCTTGTATTGCGGTGTCCAATGTCAACCACATTTAGTAAACCTTATACAGGATCAATCTGTTTGCAGGGACTGATAATCTTCCAAGGAGATCATCAACTGTACTTAGTAAAGTGGAAAATAAAACTCTCACTGTACTCAAGTTTTGTTAATGTTTTTCTACCAACTTATAATATTAATACTTAGAATACACCAGCAGCAGGGCCTAAAAATCTGGAAAAAACCACTCCCCTAATCCCTGCCACATGCCCTTCCTTTCCCTGCTCCCTGGGAAACAGGGGTCTCAGTGGCAAAGTCGAGGTATCCCAGAGGCTGAAGCATAAGCGTAAAAAGCGTCTTAGAATGCTGAAATTCAGATTTCCGCTCAATACTCGTGGAGCCGATTTCACCCACCTGGGAGGAGTAGGGGCCTTGCACTAAATAAGCTCCCATTCTTACATCCCTTAAAGGAGAGTGTACGAGGATCAGAGCCACAAGTCAAGGGTTCCCCTAACAATTTCTCATGGGTCACCAGCCCCCAAGGTGACAGGCGACAGCATCCAAACGCAGGGCTCTCCAAACTCTCTGACTTTTCAGAATTATCCAACATTAGTGTTAATGCCAGAAACTATGGGACGGCACAAGAACAGCTTCTGTGCCTAAGTTGGCTTCTTTGCCAGAGTCCCAATAAATATCATGATGCAGTGAGAGGGGTAAAGTGTGAGTTCACATGTTCACAGGTTTGATGCAGTAGAATAAAGGGATGGTGAATCAATACTGAGTTCAATTTCCAAGCACAATTTAAATGAGGACAACTTAGATGTTGTGTATTGTGCTTGTTTTCCGATGTTTGGCATAGTTCACCCCTACCAATGTAATATGCCTACAAAAGCTGAAAGATTTGCTGGTTTATTTAGGTCTATTTAGGCACATAGACGCCCTACAAAGGGCCTGTATTAGATCCTGGCGAGCTTACTGCCAATCCGAGGTGGAACCAAAGAAATTGTCATCAACAGTATTCTGCCCGCCGTATTTAGTTGCTTAGCCACACACTGCCACGATGGAGTGTACTAAATCACCCCAGCTGAATCCCACAACCGACGTAACAGACTCCAATGCTGATGATTAGCCCAGCATCGCCTTCTTGACCGCGGGAACCCACAGAGGCCATTTAGATAACACAGTTGTGCCGGCGGTTTATCAGTGACAGTCCCATGACGGCAGAGTCCGTCACAGGACACATTCACTATAGTTCTATGGTTGTGGCTACTGGATGGATACTAGCAACCCACAACTGTTATTTATTGGACAACTGAGAACACCTGCAAAACACAGTATAAAATACACTCCACTTCAGATCATGATCTTTTGCCATCACACTGCGGCAGAGCATTTACCCAGCAGAAATTTCCACACAGGAGAAAAAAAATTCTGTCTTTCGCTCCCTTAGTTTTTTGTTAATATTACTTTCTTTGATTATCCTTCTTTTTTTGGGGCACCAGTTTTTTCACAAATAATCACAACGGCAGGGAGGAGAACTCCACATTTCACACAGGGAGAGTTGGTCATGGTGGATGAAATCATTAGAGTAGAGCCACAATTGCATGGACACAATTCAATCATATCTCAAAAAAGCTGTAGCAAACAAACTGCGCACAAAGGAAAAGATTAGGAAGAGGTGGAACGCCCTGCGGGAGCGAGTGTGTTTCCTGGCCTCCCAGGCATCACCTGGAGGCCCAGAGGACTGGTGGTGGTTCTCACAAGTCCCCTTACAACCCTTTCCCTGGGATGAGAAAGTCTTGCAGATCTGACATCCTGAAGGTTTGACAGGAGACTGTAAGTTTCACTTAACAATGTCTCAACAATCAGAAATGGAGTTCTGCCGTTAAGTTAGCTGTTCGGAATGTTTCAACACCTTTAGAAAAACAGATATATCTAAACTTGACTTCATAAAATATCTTGTTTCATCCCCATTACTAGCATCATGGTTGCATCTCCCTTTTTACCAATATGCAATATGTTTAGTCAGATTGTGTTGTTTCCCATGGATGATCCCTTGCATTTGCTTAGCCCCTTGCTTTCGGTCAATGTATGTTGTAGTCCTTCCAAAACCAGGTCCAAAATTCCATCCATTTGCACATGAAGGCATACTGCTTGTAAGTGGAATTTTCACCAATTCACATCATACCCATATGTGTAACTCACTTTTCAATAATTATTGCCAATGGTGGCAACAGATGACTATAACTACCATAATGCCATGTTTTTATATTTGCAAAGCAATAGTGCAATGTAATGTTGCTCTCCTCTTCTTTACTTCCGTATGTGCACACATCTCAAAAACCTGGGCATTTGACAGTCACTATGTCATGTTATGGATGAAAATGTCAGTTGTGTTTCTCAAGATTGTTGACATATTCTCATAACTACAGTGAATTTATGTAAATGCTCACATAATCCATAGTCTGCTGAATCCAAGACTATCTACCATGTGATGTGGCATGCTAAACAGAGGATGTATCCACACGCAATGTACTTTGCACTGTCCATATAATGAACAATGCCAGTTTTTCTACTAAGCTGAACCACCATTTTTCTAATGGTTTTAGCCTGCTAGGCCTCAGAGTGGTCTAGTACTCTAATCTATTCACCACTGTGTTGTGTTGAATGTCTGGTACATGTAATGTACATATCTACAACATTATCACTGGAGTTTGCATCTTTCTAAATCAGCCTGCATGTGTAAAAGAATGAAAATCACACAAAGCCCTAATCATTCTATCAGTCTGATTTTACTTTTTTAGGTTGCCCCATTTGTAACTAAAGACACATATGAGGTACAAACCAGATTTTAATATCATATTGTCTGCATTTTTCTCAGGTCCAACACTCCGGGCCAGTGGACCACTGTCTGCCACTCAAGAAACCTCCACTCAAGGCCAGAATCAAGCCTTCAGTGAAGACTCCACTCCTGCAAGTCCAGATGATCGGGAGCAGCCTGGTCCAAAAACTCTGTCTGGCCAGATAGCTATTGTGAGTCATGCTCGGCCCACACCTCTCACCCCAGCTGCAACCTCATCTCATCAGGATACCTCCACTTCCTGTGTCCTTTGAGCATGTTGATTAGTGCATATTGCCTTGATGGCAACATCCCACAGAAAACATTTCTGACACAATCTCAAGATCAATCACAGTGCAAGCTGTCGCTGTACAAGGTCTGCCCATCACAAGTGGGTGTCTTTCCCAGGATCAGCAACATCTCACTGCAAATGTCACAATTTGAAAGGTCCAAATCAAGATTACATGGTGAAGGGCCCTGAAACAGAATAACAAGGGGAAAATAATGATTTCATATGTACAATTTGACTGTAATAATGAGTTAGGAGAACACATATACTTAGCAAAAGTAAAGCTGAACTATGCCAATAACCACAGTAGTCAATATAGGGAATCACTGATCCACAAAAAACTTTGCCTTGGACTTTCCTGAACTGAACATTCCTATCAAATTACCACTGCAGACTGATATGTACACTATGATACACGTTGTTCAGACTTCGGAGATTACAGTATGTAAAGGTACGGAAACTCTCAGATGAAGAAGTGGTCAATAACATCTTGACTTAGTTCAATTCCTCCTTATTCACCACTGTCATTGTCATCAGGCATTTCAACATTCTCACCCAATGGCTCTTCATGGTCTCCATTCTCTGCAACGATTGGGCTGTTCCATTAAGGGGCAATGTTGTGCAACATGCAGCAGGCAACTGTGATTTGACACACCCTATCGGGTGAGTAGAGGAAGGTTCCACCGATCTTGTCCAGGCACCTAAACCTGGCCTTCAGGAGCCCAAAAGCCGCTCCAATAGCCTCCCCGTTTTCCCATGGGTCTCACTGAAGTGGACTTAGCCTGGCATTGCTGGATTCCGCACCGGTGCTAACAACCATGGTCTGTTAAAATAAGCTGAGTCTCCTATATGGAAGCAATATATCAATAGATTGATATTATATCAAGTTACTGGACCTTCCTAAACTAGGATTCAAGCAAATGATCCTCAAGTCATTTTGTACTTAACAACAAGCCAGGCCCTCCCAGGTCCAAGTTGTGACATTTGCAGGAGTATGGTGCTATTTTGTAGTACAAAGGAATCATGTGTTGATCCAGGAAAGTAGGCACACACACACTTAAGATGTATAAATCCAGTAAGCAGACAACTTGGACACTGAAGAAATGGATGTTCTTCTGATTGTAGTAGACCTGTTATCTTGCACGTGGTGGCACCAAGGCAATATGCATGCCATCTATTGCTCCAACCACATGTGGTAGACAATTCCGGGCATACAATTGTCCCTTCACAGTGGCCAAATCGTGTTTACCTGTGAACTGGATGCAGCTGTTGATGTATATCAGCTATGAAGAAAGGACCTCTTGTAGCACACCACTCAAAGTTGTTTGGGACATGCCTCCAGATACTGTCACAGTATAATGAAAAGAGCCAATGGCTATCAAAATAAGTACTATCATGAGTTTCACTATATGTGTTATTGCTGTTGTATTCATTTTTTGAGGCAGGAGATCATGCTCCCTCTGGTGACACAAATTTGTGACACTTTGCCTATTTAACTGAAACTTCTTAATAACATCCCTTTCCTTCATGGTGGCAAGGTCATCAGTTTACATGGTCACACCATACTTTGGTAATCCGACATGCATCTTGTGTCTTGGGAACATTAGGAATCTCATTGTGCATTTATGTACTTACAATGTTGTCAAATCCATTTTTAATTCAAAAAGCAACTTTGTACATGTCATTTCTTTATTATGTACAAATAATACATTTGAAATGGTTTATTTTCACATATATATTTTTAAACAATTTTTTTTCTATATACCGTCAATGGAGGCATCACTTCCCCTACAACACTATCAATGTCACACACAGTCACGGTTCACTTTTTAATGTGTCAGTTCTTCCCAAAAACAGCATAATTTGTGTCTGACATTTGTAAACACACTAGCCTCCATTTTGAGTGCTGGTGACGTGCTAACAAATAAAAAATACACAGCTTCACACCGTAAAGTGGCGGATTCCTGACCTTGCTGTCAGGATACTGGCTAGCTGACCAGCGTTGGCAGAAGACCGTGTAGTAGGAAGAACCCACTACAACGGACCCTGCCATAGGCTAACGAGTGTGACGCTATGCACGCAAGCCAATGGCTATGTCCGTCTCCGTCTCGGACCGTGTCTGCCATGTACTTGTTTGTGACGTATTGGAAAAAAGCTCACTTGCCTCCTAACACTGCAGCCAACAAGACATCTTATTTTTTGCTGCTGTTACCGACATCTGGGAGCCAGGATTCCAGGCAGAGCAGGTGACAGGGCCCCTGCTTTCAGCATGGAGGAGCCGGACCTCCATGCCAGGGAGGTCCTGTCCCAGCACATCCAGCTATATGGGAACCCAGAAGAGCCAGTACATGTCTGATTGGGGAATGTTTGACTAAGCAACTGTCTCCTTATTTGGCCACAGGTTAATTTGTCTCTTCTTGTTCATTGGTAAAATATTATGATTGGAGTGTACTGAACTGAATGATTTAGTTGGGAACAGAATGTTGTTTGACTAGGTTAGAAATGTCTGTAAATGGAAATGAAAAGTCACCTGAAAGGAGAAGCTGAAATATCTGTCCACTAAAGACCAGTCCCTAGTGGTTTCGGACCCCGGAGCCTCTAACACCTGCATAGTCATCCGCCACCTATGTTCCTAGCTCCACTTTCCCTCTTGCTTCCCCAGTTGGCCGTATCCACCCCCTAAAAGGGGTGACAAATGCAAAATCAACAAGGTGATGCACAGACAGCCATAGGCAATTGCTCGAGGCACCATTCCAATCCATAGTTTTTTTGCCCACCATGACACCCCAGTTTGGACCCAGCCATATGCAAATCAGTCTTGGCCCTGCTCCCCATGGGAATAGTCCAGAGCGAACGGCCAGGCCAAGTCCTCCGTGGACCAGAAACAAGCATTTTGGGAACGGTTTCAGGGTATCACCCCTCATCAGCCAGGCAAGCTTGAATAAAGTGGCACAGTGAGCCTGGACGCACATCTGGGCATACCTGGCGCACTTAGGGTGACAAATGGAAAAGCAACAAGGTGATGGATGGAATGCTTGAATTAATCTTGTCACGGGTCCACTTTAGAGCTTTTCTTGAGCTCACTAGCTTAGGCCTGTGCCCTTTTACCTAGTTATATTCTTTATTTAATTTATTTGTTTGAATTAATTTTAGCATAACTGGCTTTTTCGGCATTGTTTTTTTGTTCTAATCAGCTGCTATTCTGCAAAAGCGTTATTAGTTCTTTGCACAACATTTTCATGGTGTACCTCTGCCCAAGGCTGTACATGAGAACCTATCTAGTAATGCTGCCACAATAGTGCATATCTAACCTCAGAATACATCACGTTTTGTTATAAAAACATCACACAGGCCAAAGAACGTTAGAGAGGTCATACCAGCCAGAAGAGCCATCCTATGCTGTGCCATTTCATTGTCATTTTGCTGACCTCAGCCCTATCTCTCCAACTAATCAAGGAGACAGCAGGCAGACCCCTGCTTTTCAGGTATGAGTCAGGTGTTTCTTCCATGGATTAAGTACGGGCAGAAAAGGGGATTTAATTGTTATGCTCTCGTATAGAAGCTAAAAAGTGTGTAGGAATCTTTAGGCACATGTTTATTACAATATGCTGTGATTGTTTATCTGCTTTTCACTTAAGGTAACTATTCTAACTGTGCAATGTTTAATCTTCTTAATAATCACAGCTCATATTTTATCATAGATTGCAGTCTTTTCAATAAACATATTGAAAACTGTCCTGCATCTGTGTATCTGCGTGTGCTTGTGTGAGACTTGTTCTAATGAGAGAAATGGGCTGAATCTGCCAACTACGACTTCCCTGAGGAGTCAGAGTGTCATGCAACAGGCTGCCACAAATTACCTTTACTTCTAGGTTTGGGTGAGGTGCTGCGAGCTAGCCAGAAAAGGTTAGGATGACAGCTACCAAACAGTGCGGGATCGACTCAGTCCACTACACGCGGTGGTGCTGCCGCCCAAAACCAGCAGTCCTGCCAGAACTGCAAGGCCAGGTCCTCCCTGGACCGGAAACGTTCATCCTGGGACCGGTTTCAAGGTATTACCCCTAATCAACCAGGCTAGCTTGAATCCAGTGTACAGTGAGTCTGGGACCCACATCTGGGCATATGCAGAGCACTCAGGGCGACAAAAGCAAAAACAGCAAGATGATGGATGGAATGCAGTAATTAATCTTAGCCCCTGCCAATCACTTGGGCATATCCCAATCCATCATTTTTTTGCCCACCATGCCACCCCAGTTTGGAACCAGCCATATGCAAATCAGTCTTGGCCCTGTTCCCCATGGGAGCAGTCCAGCTCAAACTGCCAGGACAGGTCCCTGAACCGGGAACAAGCATCCTGGGACTGGTTTCGGGGTATCACCCCTCAACAGCCTGGCTAGCTTAAATCCAGTGGCACAGTGAGCCCGGAACTCTTGTCTGGGCATAGCCGTCGTACTTAGGGTGAGGGGTGGCATCACCATTGTTGCAGGCACCCAACGCCCCCCACAGGTGTCCCGGGCTGCGCTCAATGAGGAGGATGTTGATCTTTTGTTGGCTATCCCTGTTAGCCAGACCACATTACTGAATGCCATCCAGGGCCTGAGTGGTCAGAACACACATATGCTGGCTTACCTGGATGGCATTCACAGTGCCATGTCTAGCCTACAGCGGTCATACCAGGGTTTGGCCTTTTCATTGACCGCATCCCTCCACCCAGCCCAACCCCGTTGCCCAACTCTCACCCCTTCCCCATCCAAAATTCCTCTACTAAGCCCTATCCAGAGTACACGCACACCTTTACACGCACCCACACCAATACACACAAGCAGCCCATCCTCGCATACACACAAGCACGGCAAAAAACACAGAGACACACACATGTAGACACCACACACCCCACCACCACAACCACAAGCATACCTACAGACACCACACCCACAACGCAAACACCCACACACCAGTCAGCACACCGACTACGACACACACATGCATCAGCACACCCAGGCACCACAATACACACCACCTCCACAACACACATACACACACACACAATATACTAAACACAAACGTCCACACTCACCCACACAACAGACACCCAGTAAAAACACAAAGCATAACATATAGCACATACACCATGCATTCAGGCAATCACACCTTCAAAAGAGACATGCACAACAGCCACTCCCTCTACCTCCCAAGCCCAAACCCCTTCCAAACACCCTACCTGTTTCCGCAAGGAAAACCTAATGTTTGCCTTGGTCCTGACCCCTTCCTCATCCCAGACCACCCTCCCCAACCTAGGTCCACCCCACCCAGACATCTTTGTCTCCCTTCCACACCTCAACCCACCCCTTTCACATGTCAACCCATCACTCCCAAATCCAAAACCACCCCTCCCAAACACAAGGAGCTCCCCCACTTAGTAACATAATTGAGGTGCCTGCTCTCTGCCCCATGTATGGCCCTTTTCAGAGGAGGTTTATTTTGACAGTGACATCAGGAGGCAAGTTTTGGGCATGCATCTTTTGCACTGGCATGGAGCCTCTGCATTTTGTTCTTTGTACATAATGGAAAGCAATAGTATGACAGTCTTATCTCATTCCTGTAAAGAATATTTAATTTGGGAATACCTTTGTCCGGGCCTTATTTTTGGATTGTTGCTAATTGTTTGCTGATGATGTTTGTTCTGCTACACACATACTCTCATTTTTGACAGTGTCAAGCACAGGTTGTATATTGTACTTATTTTTTCAATGCATGCATTACAATTGTACATTTGTGATGGATTTGTCAATTTTGGTGCAAGGGTTCACCAGGCACCGCAATGATCTGGGGGGTGGAGGGGTGCTTGGCTTTGGGAGGGGCAGGTTTGGATTTGGGAGAGGTAGGTTTGAATTTGGGAGGGGAGGGTTTGGCTTTGGTAAGGTTGGAATGTAGAAGGGGTGGGTTGGGGTGTGAAGGAGTACAAAGACATTTGAGTGGGTGGTCCTATGTTTGGAAGGGGTGGTATTGGATAAGCGAGGGGTTAAGGACAGGGCAAACAACAGGTCCTCCTTCGGGAAAAGATAGGATGTCCTGGAGAGAGGTGGGGTTTGGAGGTAGAGGGAGTGGCAGTGTCTGTTGTGCATGTGTCTGTTGATGGTGTGGGTGCCTGAGGGTCTGGAGTATATGGTGCTTATTTTGCTTTGTATTTTTTACCAGGTATCTGTTGTGTGGGTGTGGGTATTTGTGTGTATGGATGTGTCTGCTGTGGAGGTACTGTGTGTGGTTGTGGTGCCTGTGTGCTGGTGCATGTGTGTGTCATGGTCGGTGTGGTGACTGCAGGTGTGGTGGTGGTGGGTGTGGGTGTCTGTGCTGTGGTGGGTGTGGTAACTGTAGGTGTGGTGGGTGTGGTGTCTGCAGGTGTGCTGGTGGTGAGTGTGAATGTCTGTGTCGTAGCGGATGTGGTATATGTGGGTATGGTTGTGGTGGTGGTGGGGTGTGTGGTGTCTGCATGTGTGTGTCGGTGTTTCTTTCCGTGTTTATGTGTATGTGAGGATGTGCTGCTTGTGTGTGTTTTGAGTGGGCGCATGTAAGGGTGTGCATGTGCTCTGGATTGGGCTGCGTAGAGGGATTTTGGATGAGGAAGGGGTGGGAGTTGGGGGCCTGAGTTTGGGGTGGGTGGGAGGTTGCGGTCAAAGAGGAGGTCAGATCCCAGAATGACAGCTGTAGGCCAGAAAGGGCACTGTCAATTTAATCCAAGTAAGCTAGCATCTGAGTATTCGAAGCCCCTGGATGGCATTCAGTAGTGCAGTCTGGCCTACATCAATAGTCCGGGAAAGATCAACAGCCTCCTCACTAAGCGCAGCCTAGGAGACCAGGGTGGGGGGTTAGGTACCTGCAGCAAAGGTGGTGCCACCCCTTTAGGGGAGCAGCTAGGGCCAACTGGGGTGAAGGCAAGAGGGAGGGTGGAGATTGAAACGTGAGTGGTGGAAAACGATACAGGTGTTATAGTCACACTAGGGTCCACCAACACTAGGGACTACTTGTCCGTGGAGGCCTCCGAAGATGATGATGAGTCCTCATGGCCTCCGCGCCAGTCCCCTCACCCTCCGTGGCACTGGGTCCCTCGTGTTGTTGGTGTCTGCAACAGGACCACCGTGCCCAGCTTCTTCCACTCCAATGTAGCCCGATGTCAACTTTGCCGTGCCCAGATGATGCTGTAAAGACAGAGGAAACAGTTTATAGGGTATCTGTGTTAACTGGCTTGAACATGAACCTAGCTCTCAAAAAATTTGCAAGTTTGCATATTACACCAACTTCAAGGCACTCAAGCCTGCCTTCTGAATTACCAGTATCTCATGCATGTAGGGAAGAATTTCACAAACCATGTGCTCACAGTCTAGAAATTCCCCATGTTAGCTGCCATGCCATGTATGCCTTTTGTCTCTGCATGACAAACGACTTTGGCTGCATTAGTAAATACCTAGGCCTGGATTCATCCCTAAACCATTTCAGGACAGAGCAAAAACATTTCAGCATTTTCAATAAAGTTTTGGACCCAATATTGATTTATCAAAATGTGATAGTCCAAGCTCTATGAGATGTAACCTTCCATCCACAATTGTCCTTTAAATATCACTGTTCACATCATTGCTTTCTCATCTGGAAATAACCAAGGACACTTAAATGTCATTTAGGGTACTTGTAACTCTGTCTCCAATGTGGACACATTCTTGTCCGTTTCAAGCAATACAGTCTGGCATGAAAAATAGTTTTGTTTGACACAGACTGGCTTACATGCGATTGTCACCATTTGTGAAGTATTTTCCTGCTTTGTCCCTGTTACATCCAGTCAGTATTGTACTTTCCCACCTTCTTTTCCAGTTGTATGTCCCAACGAGATGTTTCTATGCCAGAAGAGTACTAGTGTGCTGTTTTAGTTGGGACATAGCTCCATCTACTGTTGGTTTGGCGCACAAAAGGTTTTTGGTACTGACCCTGGATTTTATTAGCGTCTGGCACGCTGTTGACTGTGTCAATTTTCTGACATCGATCATCCTGCTTGTTGCTTCTGAAAATGAGTGCTGATAGGTGTTTATGACATTTTAAGCACCTTATGTAATAGAAACTGTACTATGGTATTATTACAATTTTTATGTGTTGAATTCTTGAATGAGACAGGCATTTAGAAGCCCTAAACATTTTTTGTAATTGTTTGCATTTAATTTTTTTTTATTTAGTCTGCAACGCTACCCAGAAGGCAGAGATGCAAAACATAACACCTCCCCAATTTTTCTTGAGTAATCCAGAGGTGTCCCCTCTTAGATGGGCAAAATGGAAGAAGGTTTTTGAAAATTATGCCAAAGTAAGTGGTTCTAATATCGGAACAGAAAAAAGTAGCTTTGTTCTTACATTGCTTAGGGGCAGAAGGTCAGGAAATATTAGATAATTTACCTGAGTTGGACAGAGATGTGGGAAAGGGTCCTAGTGAATATGAGATGTGTGTGAAGAAACAAGATCTACATTTTCTGCCTAGGGTATTTTTTATTATAGAGTGGTGTCACTTTGGCAAATGGAGGCAAGAGGAAAATGAGACAGTGAAATAATATATAACTGCATTGTGTTAATTGGCTGCTACCTGCAAATTTGGGGCTTCATCTTAAGAAAGAATTAGGGATCAGTTTTTACTGTGTTGTAATTCTGACAAAATCTGTGAAGAGGCATTTCTTAAAGATGAACCAGATCTACATGAGGTGATAATTGTTGCAAAAAGGGTGTAGCATATGGTGAAGTGTGTCTCTGAGCTAAAGGAAAATTACATGTAGTCAATGGAGAAGGAAGCCATAATTATAGTAAAATAAAACAAGAAACAAGATAAAGCAGAAGGAAAATAAAAGGGGTTCAAAGGACAGTATGGTCACATGGCTGTTAGTAAAAGTTGTCTGGATGTAAATTCCAGTTGTGACAGGTATAACAGAAAAGGACACTTTGCAAAATGTTGTAGAAGTGCAAGTGTTGAAAAAAAGGTTAAAAAAGTACAGCATATACATTGTGATAAGATGATATTGCAAAATAATGGGAAACCAGGAGGTAATCCTGAAGGGTGGGTTAACATAGGAGGAAACAAAATTCAAATGATGTTTGATTCATGTTCTAAGTTAACTACTATTTCAAAGAATGTTTAACAGAATCTCTTTCAGGGAAAAGAGTTTTTTTGAAACCAGGTGGTTATGGAGAGAAGCCAAAAGAGATGTTGAGTTATTTTCTAGCCACTATATCTTCGTCTTCCAAAGCATAGTGGGAAAAGTTTATATGGCGGAACAAGGGGATGAAATTCTGAGTTGGCCACACCAAAATGAGTTAGGAGAATTTCTAGATCCTAATACAGTTCTGCAAGTACAGATCAAGCAAGTAGAGAAGTCACAACTGAATTTTGTACACCAGTTTCCTTAAGTGTTTAATGAAAATTTAGGATCGTATTGTGTTGAAAACAGAAGCTAAACCAGTGATATGGTCCAAAGATTACCATTATCTATAAAGCAAAAGGTGCAGACAGAACTGGACAGGCTGCTAGAGATTGGTGCAATTACTACGGTGGAAGCAACGGAAGGGTTTTCTCCAATCGTAGTGGCTAGGAAGAGTAATGGAGATATCAGATTATCTATTGATCTGCATGCCCTAAACAAGGAGGTTGTGGTAGACAAATTCCCCTTTCCTAATATTACAGATAGGTTAACATCACTGTAAGGAGCAAAATTGTTCACAACTTTAGACCAAGCTTCAGCTTACCATCAAGTCACAGCCCATCAAGACTTTCAAGAATATAGGGGGTCATTACAACCTCGGCGGTCTTTTAACAAGACCGCCGAGGGACCGCCGTGCGGAAGTCCACCAGTAGTGGCGGTTTGCCGCTCAGCGTATGAGGACTTTTGGCTGCTCTCCGTCCTTTTTAGGACGGAGAGCCGCCAACAGCCATACTGGCGGGCGGCGGGGAAGTGGAGGTTGCTCCACCTCCACCGCCACGCCAACAGAACACCGCCCAGCGAATTACGTCCTGTGATTCGGCGCAGCGGTGTTCTGTTGGCGGTGTGGTGTCGGCGGAGCAGCCCCAATGGCTCACGTCCCCTCCCGGAGGATCGAAGGAACAGGTAAGTCGATCGTCCGTTAGGGGAGGGGGTGTGTGTGATGCTATTAATTGTGTTTGACCAATGACTTTGTGTTTCACCACTGCGCATATTAGTTGCTCAATGTTCACCAGTAGCACATTATGGGGGTCATTACAACCTGGCGGACGGTGTTAAAGCTGCGGAAATACCGCAAACAGACTGGCGAAAAAAAAAATTGAATTACGACCCTTGCGGTAACCGCCAACAAAGATAGCCACTTTAACCCACCGCCCGCCACAGCGGTACAGACAAACAGCCTGGCGGTCACCGCCAACAGACAGGCGGAAGACAATGTACCGCCCACAGTATCATAACCTACCAAACCGCCACCTTTTCCGGGGCGGATTCTCCGTGGATAAAAACACGGCGGAAACAGCTTTTGCTATGGGAAAACGCTCACCTTAACACACTCCACGAGGAACGACGACTCCATGGAGTCGGAACGCCCAATCCTACCTTCCCTTGTCTTTCTGCTCCTCTACGAACAACAGCGACGTAGGCGCAGAACATACCAGTGAGTACTGCATCTACGACACGGGGGAAGGCAAAAGTTAGGGGGACACCCACTAAACACCCCCACCCTCGCATATCACAACATACACACCAATGCAGTCAAAAATATCACATGAACATCCCACAATTCCCCCGGAAGAATGCAAAGACAAAGCGAATTCCGGGCAAACATTGTAATGTGCCAATATACATGTCATATAAAAATATACAGAATAATATCTCGAAATCTGTCATAATTATATATACACTACAAGAAGTAGTGCAGATATGTACACAACAATGTCCGTGCACCAACAGTCCAAAAATGCATGGGCGAGGCCCACAATAGATACCTGACCAAAATCCGAGAGAACACTGCCGGGGAATCAGATAGAAATACTACAGGCACCTCAGGGGGAAGGGGGGGCACCCCAGCCGGATGAATGCAAAGCCAGATCAACGACGGGGCTCCATGCCCATTCATGTATCCTGGGGGGTGCAAAGCCACAGTCTCACAAGTCTTTGCAGTGGGTGGTTTGCCCACTGTACCATCCTGGGGAGTGCAAAGCCACAGTCTCAAAAGTCTTCACAGTGGGTGGGTTGCCCACTGTACCATCCTGGGTAGTGCAAAGCCACAGTCTCAAAAGTCTCTACAATGGGTGGGTTGCCCACTGTACCATCCTGGGGAGTGCAAAGCCACAGTCTCAAAAGTCTTTACAGTGGGTGGTTTGCCCACTGTACCATCCTGGGGAGTGCAAAGCCACAGTCTCAAAAGTATTTACAGTGGGTGGTTTGCCCACTGTACCATCCTGGTGAGTGCAAAGCCACATTATCGCAGGGAGATGCAGTTCTCAACTGGTACTGGGTGGGACTGGTGCCCAGACTGGATGAGTCTCCCCGTGAAAGTTCCTGTCCTGTCACTGTCCCAGCTGCACATGGGATAAGGATGCCTGATGTGGCGGCCTATTCATACCCACACGGTGGTTGCCCTGTTCAGCGGTCTTCACCATGGCGGTCTTGGCCTTGTTCAGCGGTGCTTAGCCATGGCAGTCTTTGCCCTGTTCAGCGGTCTTCACCATGGCGGTCTTTGCCCTGTTCAGCGGTCTTTGCCCTGTTCAGCGGTCTTCACCATGGCGGTCTTTGCCCTGTTCAGCGGTCTTCACCATGGCGGTCTTTGCCCTGTTCAGCGGTCTTCACCATGGCGGTCTTGGCCTTGTTCAGCGGTGCTTAGCCATGGCAGTCTTTGCCCTGTTCAGCGGTCTTCACCATGGCGGTCTTTGCCCTGTTCAGCGGTCTTCACTATGGCGGTCTTTGCCCTGTTCAGCTGTCTTCACCATGGCGGTCTTTGCCCTGTTCAACGGTCTTCACCATGGCGGTCTTGGCCTTGTTCAGCGGTGCTTAGCCATGGCAGTCTTTGCCCTGTTCAGCGGTCTTCACCATGGCGGTCTTTGCCCTGTTCAGCGGTCTTCACCATGTCGGTCTTTGCCCTGTTCAGCGGTCTTCACCATGGCAGTCTTTGCCCTGTTCAGCGGTCTTCACCATGGCGGTCTTGGTCTTGTTCAGCGGTGCTTAGCCATGGCAGTCTTTGCCCTGTTCAGCGGTCTTCACCATGGCGGTCTTGGCCTTGTTCATCGGTGCTTTGACATGGCGGTCTATGGACTGTTCAGCGGTGCTCTGACATGGCGGTTCGGATACTGACATTGGTGTGTGGCATGACGAACTCCACACTGGATATTGGTGTGTGGCATGACGAACTCCACACTGGACATTGGTGTGTGGCATGACGAACTCCACACTGGACATTGGTGTGTGGCATGACGAACTCCACACTGGACATTGGTGTGTGGCATGACGTTCCATCATCGCCCAGCGGGGCTGTGGGATCCTGGTCCCTCCTGGGCACTGACTCCGGCGGTGGTCTCCTGACCAGTAACGATACTTGGGCCCTCCTGGGCAATGACTCTGACTGTGGTCTCCTGACCAGTAAGGATACTTGGGCCCTCCTGGGCACTGACTCTGGCGGTGGTCTCCTGACCAGTACCGATACTTGGGCCCTCCTGGGCAATGACTCTGGCGGTGGTCTCCTGACCAGTAACGATACTTGGGCCCTCCTGGGCAATGACTCCGGCGGTGGTCTCCTGACCAGTAACGATACTTGGGCCCTCCTGGGCAATGACTCCGGCGGTGGTCTCCGGACCAGTAACGACAGTGCTGGCGGTTGTGTCTGGACCGCCGGAAATGATGGCGCACTTCTCCGCCGTGACACTCACAACAGGCTGGGCCGACTTCCTCGGGACCTTCCCCACCTTCTTTGGAGTTACAGCTGACTCACCAATCGCCTTCGATCCCATTTCAGTTGTTGTCCCACCAGGAGTCTTGACACGGTCCAGTCGTCCACTCTCAAATTTCGGAGCCTTTACAGGGGGTGGGCTGCCAGTGCCTTGGCTCCGGGTCCTACTGCCTGCCCTGGTGGACGGTGCACTCCAAAAACCTGGAACACGCACCACTGGCACTGGAGGCTTTTTCGCTGAGGAGCTACGACGGGACTGAGGACAGTTTCTGACGGACACTGGGATGGGGAGCTGGAGGGGGTCTGGGAGTGGAGGTAGAGGAGGTGGTTGTAGGAGGTGTCACTTTAGCTGTTTTGGGTGCAGGTGCAGATACTGGAGGCTGTCGTGAGGTGGATGGATGTTGGGTGAGTGATTGCCGGCGTTTGGGTACTTTGGGAGGGGGCGTCACAGACACACTGGGAGAGGACACAGGGGACGTGTAAATGGCAGTGGAGGTGGTGAGTGCAGGTGTGCGGCTTGTGGTGCTGGGTGTTCTGGTGCGAGTCCTAGTGCCTGTAGATGTGGTGCATGCAGGTGTGTGTGTAGACGACACGGGGAGGGAGGAGGGAGAAGAGGAGGAGGGGGACACAGTGGAGACAGTGGATGTTGCTGTGTCTGTATGGGTGTGATGCTTGTGTGAGTGCCTGTGGTGTGTGTGGTGCCTATGTTTGCTGAGCTACTTTTGGGTGTTGACTTGTGTGCCTGCTGGTCTGTAGGTGTGCTTGGGATGGGCTGGGGTACAGGGGATTGGGTCTGGGTGGAGGAAGTTGGAGGGGGAGGCTGGACACAGGGACAATGGCTGCCATCAGTGCTGAGGCCAGAGATTGCAGGGTTCGCTGAAGGACAGCCTGACCAGAATGAATGCCTTCCAGGAAAGCATTACCATGTTACAACGCCCTTTCTACACCCTGGATGGCATTCACAATGGTAGACTGCCCAACAGTGAGTGACCTGAGGAGGTCAATGGCCTCCTCACGGAGGGCAGCAGGGGTGACTGGGGCAGGGGCTGAGGTGCCTGGGGCGAAGGTGATGCCCACCCTCCTGGGTGAGCGGGCACGGGGCGAACGCTGAGGGGCTGCTGGGAGGGCGGTGCTGGTAGGGGAGGTGGCGGCTGTACCTGTAGAAGTGGGGCGCACAGATGGTGCCGCCACCACAGGGGAGCTCCCATCGGCGGACGAGTCCGTGTCGCTGGTTGGTGATCCTGTGGCCGACGTGAAGCTCCCCTCGCCCTCCGTCCCACTGGTGCATTCAGAGTCTGTGGTGTGGCCCTCCATGGCCATGTGGGATGCAGCTCCCTCGTGCTCCGGTGCCAATGTACCTCTGCCTGATGATACTGATGTACAAAAGGACAGGGGGAGCAGGAAAAGGGCGGGAGACAGAAGAAAGAGAGTTTTAGTGCATGGCATACCGCTACCGTTGGCGGACAAGACAGACGCAGCAGCCCCATGCATTACGCCGTGCTCCTGCCCTCTTCACATGCAATTTCTGGGATATGGCCTACATGGCAATGGTAGAAATATGCGCACATGGATGGCAAAGGGGCAACTATACATCAACTTGCCTCTTTTCTGAGCTGGGGTAGAGTGCCACATGGCCTACATTACGGAGGGGCCTTGCCTACCTAACTCGCCCTGGCCTAGGGACACTCACAGCCCACCTCCCCCACCCAGACACCTCCACTGCACGCAAAGTCCACAGAATGAGGTTGTACTCACCCCCTTGTGTCTGCTGTGATGTCCTTAAGCGCCCATCCAACTCCGGGTAGGCCACCGCCAGGATCCGGAACATCAGGGGGGTCATGGTGAGATGGGCACCCCTCCCACGTTGGGAGGCCATCCCCAGCTGAGCCTCCGCCGTCTTCTTGCTGCAGCGGCGAATGTCCTCCCATCTCTTACGGCAGTGGGTGCCCCGTCTCTGGTGGGCCCCCAGGGTCCGGACTTCCTTGGCGATAGCACGCCAAATGTCCCTCTTCTGGTGGGCGCTGACCTACATGACATGCACAAGGAAAGAGGAACAGTCATTACCTACTGCACCGTCAATGTGAGGGGCCCCCTCCCAACTCTGTCCATGTGACCCATTCATCCCCATGCATAACTGTTCTATGTACTCTGCCCCCTTCCCTCTTCCACCCAGCCCTCTCCACCCAGGCCTAGCCCATACAACGTGCTCCCTGTGTACTAACCTGTTGGTCTGGAGGACCGTAGAGTAGCGTGTACTGGGGGAGGACCCCATCCTGTGCAGTGAAGGCAGGGGCCCTTTCCCCAGACGCAGCAGCCATCGTCGCTTCCAGACCGAGGTCACAGCAGCACTAGCAGTGTAGGTCCTCTCCTGTCGAAGGTCAGGTATCTAGTGATTGAAGAGATAGAAAATGGTGGTGACGTCCACGGCGGGGCACATCATCACCGCCAGCGCACCTGTTCATTGGCTCCAGGGACCCATAGGGTCCAATGTTAACCAATGCAGCATTGCGCCGCGCTCTACGACCGCCTACCGCGACGGTGTCCAACGCCAGCGCAGTTACCCCACAATTCCATTGTCCCAGTTTAGAGGTCAGGCAGCCGCCATTTCGGGGGCCCACATGGCTTCATTTACTACGTCGTCACACATACCGAGGCCTACACTCCAAACAGTTCCCGGATGGTTTAATTGTCTGTTGTAGTCTTGTGTTTGACTGTGGGTACATACCTGGAGGAATGCTGACAGTTTCTTCGCTGTTGTCCTTCTTAGGCACCAACAGTTGGGACATATTGGAAGATGGCGGAATCTGCCGGTGTACCGACCGCTGGTGGACCTGTTGACAATGGAAGAGAGACATTTGATCGTGACCTACCGGTTCGACCGTGCCACAATCCAGGAACTATGTACCCAGTTGGAGCCAGACCTGATGTCACCAATCCGCCATCCGACTGGAATCCCCCCTGACGTGCAGATGCTGTCAGTGCTCCATTTCCTTGCAAGTGGGTCATTTCAAACAACAGTGGCCATGGCATCAGCGATGTCCCAGCCTATGTTTTCCAACGTCTTGTCCAGAGTGTTGTCTGCCCTGCTGAAACACGTAAGGAGATACATCATAGTCCCTCAGGTGGAGGATTTGCCTACAGTGAAAGGTGACTTCTATGCCCTTGGACATATCCCCAACGTCATAGGTGCCATTGATGGGACCCATGTAGCTCTGCCCCCCCCGCAGGAGTGAACAGGTGTACAGGAGCAGGAAGAGTTATCATTCCATTAATGTCCAGATGGTCTGTTTGGCAGACCAGTACATCTCCCAGGTAAATGCTATGTTCCCTGGCTCAGTGCATGACGCCTACATCCTGCGGAATAGCAGCATCCCTGATATGATGGGTCAACTCCAGAGGCACCGTGTATGGCTATTGGGGGACTCTGGTTACCCCAACCTGTCCTGGCTATTGACCCCAGTGAGGAATCCCAGGACCAGGGCAGAGGAACGGTACAATGAGGCCCATGGGCGGACTAGGAGGGTGATCGAACGCACCTTCGGCCTCCTGATGGCCAGGTTCAGGTGCCTCCATATGACAGGTGGGTCCCTATTCTACTCACCGAAGAAGGTGTGCGACATCATCATCGCCTGCTCCATGCTCCATAATTTGGCATTGCGACGGCAGGTGCCTTTTCTGCAGGAGGATGATCCAGATGACAGTGTTGTAGCAGCTGTGGAGCCTGTGGACAGTGATGAGGATGAAGCTGATGAAGAAGAAAACGACAACAGGGAGTCAGTCATACAGCAATATTTCCAGTGAGACACAGGTGAGTACATTTTCATGTTTAACATAATATTAACTTTCACACGTCTACCTCTATCCTGTACCTACATTACACTCACTGTTTGTTAACTGAGTTGTCCCCTTCCATTTCAGTTTCACTAATGTGGTAACCTACGTGTCAACAGCTTGCACCCTTGAAAGGCTTGTGATGTGTGACATTGGTATGTTGGCCTTCCAATGGGTAACCATTTTTGACACTGTAATTGACAATACAAACTTCAAAATCATTGACTGACTCAAGTTTTATTAGTGTTTCAAGGGTGTTTATTTAAGTGCATAACAATGAAGGGGGGTTGTGAAATGGGGATGGGTTATGGTGGAAGAATATCCATGGCAGAGTCCAGTCTATTAGTCTCACAGGTACATTGCACATCTGCCCATTGGAAGTGGAGCTGGGGCAGTTCAAGTATGGACAGGGTAACAAAGTGGTACAGTGGGGGGACAATCAGGGTGGTCTTATTTCCTGGCGATGGTCTTGCCATCTTGCTCTGTCCTGTTCCTGGATCTCAGGGCCCGCTTGCGTGGTGGTTGTCCGTCTGCAGGGGGTGGGGTGCTGGTGTGTTGGTCCTGTGGGGGGGGGGGGGGGCGTCCTGTCCACTAGCGCCGGCGGAGGTTGTGGGAGTTTCATCGTCCTGGCTAGTGTTAGGGGCCCCTTGGAGTACCACGGTGTCCCTCAAGGTCTTTTGAATGTCCGTCAGCACCACTACAATGGTGCCCAGGGCAGAGCCGATGGTCCTGAGCTTCTCCCTGAACCCCAAATACTGCTCCTCCTGCAGACGCAGGGTCTCCTGCAACTTGCCCAGTACCGTTGCCATCGTCTCCTGGGAGTGGTGGTATGCTTCCATGATGGAGGAGAGGGCCTTGTGGAGAGTAGGTTCCCTTGGCCTGTCCTCCCCCTGTCGCACAGCAGCCCTGCCAGTTCCCCTGTGTTCCTGTGCTTCCGTCCCCTGGACCGTGTGCCCACTACCACTGCCCCCAGGTCCCTGTTGCTGTTGGGTTAGCCTGGGTTCCCTGTAGTGGTGGACACACCGCTGATGGACCTATCCTGGGTAGGGAGGTATGGGCCCGCTGGGTGGGTGCTGTGCTGGTGTTCCCAGAGGGTGGAAGTTCGGTGTTGGGCTGTGGCTGGGCAAGGGGAACCGACTGTCCTGAGGCCCACGATGGTCCGGGTTGGTCATCAAGATTCAGTGGGGCAGAGCTTCTGTCGTCACTGTGGGCCTCTTCTGGGGGTGGAGTGGTGTTGTCTGGACCCTCTGGTGTGGTGACGTTCCTTCGGGTTCCTGCGGGGGTCTGAGTACATGATTACTGCATGTGTGTGTTTCATGGTGTGCAATGGTTGGCTGTGCGCGTAAACCAGTGCAGGCATTCCTGTGTGGGGGCTTGTGTGCTGTTGTTTGGGGGGTGTTGTGGGTCTGTGCAGTGGGCATGCTTTAGTGATGGGTATCCATGCTTAGTTATGTCATGCAGGTCTTGGGGTTTGGATGGGTGGTTGGTGTCATGGGTAGATTAGTGAGGATTTGGGGTGATAGGTGAGGATGTGAGGGTGGGGGTGTGTGATAGCATGCAGGTAAGGTGGGGGATATGATAGTTAAGATTTGACTTACCAGTGTCCGTTCCTCCAACGACTCCTGCAAGGCCCTCAGGATGCAAGATGGACAAGACTTGCTCCTCCCATGTTGTTAGTTGTGGGGGAGGAGGTGGGGGTCTGCCGCCAGTCCGCTGTACCGCGATGTGGTGCCTGGATACCGTGGAGCGCACCTTCCCCCGTAGGCCGTTCCACCTCTTCCTGATGTCCTCCCTATTTCTTGGGTGCTGTCCCACTGCGTTGACCCTGTTGACTATTCTTTGCCATAGCTCCATCTTCCTGGCGATGGATGTGTGCTGTACCTGTGAGCCAAATAGCTGTGGCTCTACCCGGATGATTTCCTCCACCATGACCCTGAGCTCCTCCTCGGAGAAGCGGGGGTGTCTTTGGCGTGCCATGGGGTGGTGTGTGTGAGGTGTTTGGTGATGTATGTGTTGATGAGTGTGGTGAGTGTAGTGGTATGTGGTGTTTTGTGCGTGGATGTTGTGTGCGTGATGGTGTAGTGTGCCTCTGTGTGATGTGGTTCTCTATTCTGTGCTGTCTCTCTCTGGCCTTCTCTCAGAAATTCTGGTCGTAGGGGTTTGTGGGTGGTGTGGGTGTGTGTTTTATATTGTGTTGGGTGTGTGGGAGTGTTGTTTGTATGTGTATCAGGTGTGTGTATTTGGAAGTGTCCAATGTGGCGGTGTTTTGGAGATGTTTGTGTATTTGGAGCGCGGCAGTGTGTACCGCCAATGGAATACCGCATTTGAAAGACCGCCGCGTGGATTCGTGGGTCGTAATAGCATGGGCGTGTTTCTGTTGGCGTGGAGGTGGAGGATTTGTTTCCGCATGTTTATCGCTGACCTTTGGTGTGGCGGAGTTGTGTGGGTGTCTGAATTTCGGCGGATTCCGTGATGTGGGTCATAATAGCTGTGGCGGAACTCCGCGGCAGTGTGTTGGCGGTCTTCTGCACGGCGGTAAGAGCCTTATACCAACAATGTTGTAATGACCCCCTATATGTTTTGTTCAGTTTAGCTGCCTATTGGCTTTGACATGGCATTAGCCATTACTTTCTGTATTCAGTTTAGCCGCCTATGGGCTTTGGCATGGCATTAGCCATTACATTCTGTATTCTGCCTATTGGCTTTGACATGCTGCATTCAGTTTAGCTGCCTATTGGCTTTGACATGGCATTAGCCATTACATTCTGTATTCTGCCTATTGGCTTTGACATGCTGTATTCAGTTTAGCTGCCTATTGTCTTTGACATGATATTAGACATTACACTCTGTATTCAGCTTAGCTGCCTATTGGCTCTGACATGATATTAGACATTACATTTTGTATTCAGCTCAGCTGCCTATTGGCTTTGACATGACATTAGACATTACGTTTGATATTTAGGTTAGCTGCCTATTGGCTTTAACGTGGAGTTAGACATTGCAGTTGAAACACCGCAGATGTCTGTATTCTTCCAAGCTGTGTTTTTCCACAAGATGGACCAAGCTGTTTTCTTCACACCAGACTAGACCTGATAAGAGAGAGTACATTTGGTGTTTTCCTTTCTGCTCAGGCTTGGGAATAGGAGAAGTCTAGGAGATCAGGCCAGTCTCCAAAGGCTTTTGTAGTTTTCCCGAGTCTGAGAGGAGGGGGCACGCTTTTGTAAGGATGACTCTGGGCTACAGTGAGTTAGATTTGAATCTGCTTGACTTCAGGCTGGAACTAGGCGTCAGTTGCCAGTCTCCCGTGTGGGTAGATAATCTCTTTCTCGCAGGTTGACCGGAGTCATCAACTTGCAGACCCCAGAAAGATGAAGCTGAAGATAGATCCTACTTGCTCATACGGTGATGAATTTTGACTTTTATGCTTTGCTACCATAATCATATAATATATATCTGCTGTGTACATTGCAACTGAGAAGTACTGTGATATATTTTGTTTTCTTGCTGCGACTACTTTGTGCTTGAAATCTATTAATTCGTCTCTCAAGAACTTGTGGGTGGGGAAGAATTAACAACAATAAAGGTCTTCTTTGAACTCAGAAGTGCATTCCAGAGAGTTTCTGTAAGCTCTGATATGAGATAAGTAGGAAAGCAGAACATTTTGACGTAGTCAGCAGTCTTGAAAGTCGAATTATAGATTTCTACGTGCACAATTTAAAAGTGTAATTGTTTTTTGTTGTTTAGAGAATTACAGAAGCACGGCAGACCATGTTTGAAAATGCATGTGTAGTTAAACTGCCTGATGGTGCTGTGAGAAACATGTTTTCTTTTTGTGATAAAGCATATATAGAAAATGTGCCTTTTGAAAGAAATTATGATCCTTTTGTTTTTGACAGAAGGGTTTGGATACTTTTATCTGCTTACAGAAAAATGCAGGAGAAATGTAGGCAGTTAGAACATGAAAATAAGAATTTACGTGAGCAAATTAGCCAGAACACATTAATACAAGATAATGCTGAAATGTATAAAAATGCTGTTTTAGAAGAATCTGTCTTTTCCCATTCCAGTAATGAGGGGGTTAAGACAGCTGTGAGCCAGTCTGAGCCTCCGTGTTAGCGAGGTTTTTTGGCAGTCAAAGTGCATTCCTTAACTGATAACACGGGGAACAGAGCTCAGAATGTGATTTACGAGGTACCATCGCAAAATGCACAAGTAAAACGAAAGATTTTAGAGTTTCTTACTGTTTGCACTAAGCAAGAGACACCGAGTTTCATTAGCTTGTTTGATTTTTGGAAACAGAATAGCCCTCATCCGAGTGAAATCCTAACACTTTGGTATATGGTCACTAGAAAAAATTATATGCAGCTGCACGCTTGTGATTTGGCAAATGAAATAATTCAGACTTTAGGTTTCTGCGCAGTGCAAGAGGGAAACACGGATTTACATGTAAATCAGGAACAGGGGAAGAAAAGAGTGCCCCTAGCTAGGATCATACACTGGATCTGGTACCTGCAAGACAGGGCTAGAGTACCACAGGTAAAAGAGTCACCAGTGAAATTGAGTGCACCATTTGAATTCGTGTCCCCTGGGGATAAAAAGCATGTTTGTTTGACTAATGATTCATTGACTGAAATGTTGTTTTCTGGCACAGGAGAAGGAACAGCTTGTACAATGTGTGTCAGATTTTAAAGCAAGAGCTGCGTGAGATGTGTCATTTTTACACTGATTCTTGGTTCACTGCCAATAGTTTAGCCGTTTGGTTTTCCACATGGCTTGTACATAACTGGTTCAATTCCCTTGCAGATGTTAAAGAGAAAAATTCAGAGAGAGAAGTGTTCACCCAGAATTCTGACTTAGTAGGGATGGCTAAGTGGGTGCACCAGAAATGTGAACAGCTGGGAGACAAAGCCACTTAAAGGTGGGCAGAGATGAGAGAGATGCACATTCCCCTAGATTTGATCAAAACTGTGCAGCACGCACAAGAGCAATTTGTCCCACAAGCAGTCAAAGAGCAGTTGGGGAGAGGAAAGTTACCAGCACAGATATGGCAAATTGATCAGGTTTTAGGGGAAGTGATTGCTGCAGATTACCAAGGAGAAATAAAAATTATGCTGATAACTACCAAAGAATCTGATTCATTCATACAAATTGGAGACAGAATGGCCCAACTTGGCAAAAGTGCAGTGAATGGAGGTTTGGTAAAGAAGGAGTCTGCCCCAACCCTTCTGACAGTGCAAGAAAAGGGAAGCTGTGGTGCAGCAGATAAAAACCTCTGTGCTGAGGTGTGGGTTAAAGCCCCAAGTGACCCTCCAGAACCTGCAGAAATTATACCAAAGGTCCCCAAAAAAGTCCTGCTGATTATAAAACAGGGAAAGGAAGAGGAAGGGTACATTTCAGATGACAAATGTTATTTGCAAGAAAAGTCATACTTTTTTCTTTTGCAGATCCTACCACGTTTCGCCACTGTCCCTGAGTGTGCTGTGTGGTCCCCCTTCGGGTTTGTGCGTGTGGGGTCGGGGAAGGGACCGAACCCCCAACCTGAACCTGACTGAGTAAAGTACAAGCACCATGGATCCATTTTGCGCAAATGGCGCCTTCAGTTCAAGTTCAACTTGTTTGATTGCATTCTTCCACTGGAACTAAGCAACCTTAACAGTTAACTGTCTGTGCTTTTTCGTGTGGAACTCTGACTTTCACTTACCTTCAAGCAAACCTTTCAGGTGGACCGTGCACCTTTACATGAGTAGAACTCATGCTACATCAAATTGCTATTTTAGAGACACTATAATCTCATTCAGAGTATAAAAGTTTCAGTCTTTTCTGTGTAGATGTATCTGATGTGAAAGGTTATGAGATCAATATGTTAATCCACTTCCATTGCTTTACAGTGATTGCTTTGATCATTCAAATCTGACTTGCTGATAATGTTTTTTTTGTGTTGATTTTTTTTTTTTAAACAAGAGATATGTGAAACAAAAATTCATTGGTCATAGGGTGGAATGTAATGCTATTAATTGTGTTTGACCAATGACTTTGTGTTTTACCACTGCGCATATTAGTTGCTCAATGTTCACCAGTAGCACATTATATGTTTTGTTCAGTTTAGCTGCCTATTGGCTTTGACATGGCATTAGCCATTACTTTCTGTATTCATTTTAGCCGCCTATGGGCTTTGGCATGGCATTAGCCATTACATTCTGTATTCTGCCTATTGGCTTTGACATGCTGTATTCAGTTTAGCTGCCTATTGGCTTTGACATGGCATTAGCCAATACATTCTGTATTCAGCTTAGCTGCCTATTGGCTTTGACATGATATTAGACATTACATTTTGTATTCAGCTCAGCTGCCTATTGGCTTTGACATGACATTAGACATTACATTTGATACTTAGGTTAGCTGCCTATTGGCTTTAACGTGGAGTTAGACATTGCAGTTGAAACATCGCAGATGTCTGTATTCTTCCAAGCTGTGTTTTTCCACAAGATGGACCAAGCTGTTTTCTTCACACCAGACTAGACCTGATAAGAGAGAGTACATTTGGTGTTTTCCTTTCTGCTCAGGCTTGGGATTAGGAGAAGTCTAGGAGATCTGGCCAGTCTCCAAAGGCTTGTGTAGTTTTCCAGAGTCTGAGATGAGGGGACACGCTTTTGTAAGGATGACTCTGGGCTACAGTGAGTTAGATTAGAATCTGCTTGACTTTAGGCTGGAACTAGGCGTCAGGTGCCAGTCTCCTGTGTGGGTAGATAATCTCTTTCTCGCAGTTGACCGGAGTCATCAACTTGCAGACCCCAGAAAGATGAAGCTGAAGATAGGTCCTACTTGCTCATACGGTGATGAATTTTGACTTTTATGCTTTGCTACCATAATCATATAATATAAATCTGCTGTGTATATTGCAACTGAGAAGTACTGTGATATATTTTGTTTTCTTGCTGCAACTACTTTGTGCTTGAAATCTATTAATTTGTCTCTCAAGAACTTGTGGGTGGGGAAGAATTAACAACAATAAAGGTCTTCTTTGAACTCAGAAGTGCATTCCAGAGAGGTTCTGTAAGCTCTGATATGAGATAAGTAGGAAAGCAGAACAGGGTGTGGTGTGGGTGCATGGGGTTGTGCGTCTGTTTATGTAGAGGGGGTGTGTGAGTGCGTGTATGCTTGCGGGTGTGTTGCGTGTTTTGGGAATGAGTGCGTGTATGTCTGTATGTATGTCTGTATGGATGTGTGAATGTATGTCTGTATATGGGTGTGCGTGTCTGACTGAGTGTGTGGATGTAGGCATGTATGTCAGTGTATGTGCTTGTGTGTGTTGGTGGTGCCTGCGTGCGTGTCGTGTGTGTGTGAGTTATGTGATGTTGGGGGTCGGGGTGGGGAGGGGGGCCCTGCCACCTTTGGGAGGTGGCAGGGGTGGTGGGGGGTGTAGGGGAGGGAGTCGGGGTGGGGGTGGGGGCTAGTGGAGACCCCTTTCAGTGCCAGGGAAGGAATTCCCTGGCACTGATAGTGCTTACTGCCATGGATTTCATGGCGGTTCCTACCGCTGGAAATCCACGGCGGTAAGCCGGGTCAAAATACCGGCGGCGGTATTGTGACGGCCGCCAGTCTGGAGACCCAGGTCTCCAGCCCAGCGGGCGGAACAGAGAAGTGGCGGATGACCATGGCGGTAACAGCCATGGTCATAATACTAAAAAAAAGACTGCCAGCCTGTTGGCAGTCTTACCGCCGCTTTAACACCGTCCGCCAGGGTTGTAATGACCCCCATAGTGTGTTCATCACACCAATGGGAGCATTCAAAGTTTTGGTTTGAAGATAGAGGCATTTTTGTTCCAAAGGGTCATGTTCAAGTTCCTTAGGGATGTTCAGAGAACACTATTCTAACAGGAGGATGTGTTAATCTAGGGTTCTGGTGATGGTGAAAACAGTGTTAAACATGTTAAAGAACAGTGGTTTAACTTGAAAAAAAAAAAGAAATGTTGATTCAGCAAAGAAGATATTACATTTTTAGGACATCACATAAATGAGCAAGGTGTATTTCCTAGGAAGGAGCTAGTGGAAACAGTTGTAGGGTTGGAAAGGCCAAAGGATAAAGAAGAGGTGTTGTCTTTTCTTGGAATTACTGGGGCTGAAAAAACTCAAAGCATGAGAGTTACCAAATAGAAGTGAGGTTTTTTGGCTGAAGAGTGAGAGAGTTTGTAATGATCAAGGTAAACCTGAGAGAAGCTCTCAGCTTGAAAGCATTTGTACTAGGTAAAACATATAGTATAACCACTGATGCGAGCCAAAAGGGTTTAGGAGGAGTGTTGAATCAAGAAGTGTCTGGTGAAGAAAGAACAATCGCATTTGCTTTTAGATGTTTGAAAGGAGCAGAATTAAATGATAGTGTGAAAAGCTTAGGCTGTCAAGTGAGCAATAGAAACATTTAGATTTTACCTATGGGGAATTCAATTCACAGTAAAAGTGATCACAAGCCATTGGTCGAGATTTTTAACAACAAAGGTATTGACAATGTTTCATCTTGCATACGTAAATGGGTAATTTCTTTGCAAGAATTTAGTTTCAGTGTACATTATCTACCTGGGAGATGTAACAAGACAGAAAGATTGTCTTTCACGTTTCGTTTCCTTTGAGACTAAAGTACCTCAGGAGAAGTTAGATATGGATGAAGAGTGGATGGGAGTTAGTGTGATCACAAAAAAGTGCTACTGAAGAGCAAGAGTGGAAAAATAAGGTTGAAATGATAGAGTTAGATGTGGTCTTGTTACTTGGATAAAGATGGAGAGACAAGGTCAAGATAAGTTTGCCGAGGAATGGAGATCATATAAACTAATTAGAGATGAGTTGTAAGTGAAAGATAATCTATTGTTTACGGGTTTTAGATTAGTGGTACCCAACACACTCAGAAGAGTAATAGAGGAAACCCATCTTGGACATTTGGGTGTTGTAAAGACGAAAGAAAGAATCAATCAAGATTAATAGTGACCAGGGTTTGATCTGCAAGTACAAAGAGTTATAAGGGACAGCTCAAAATGTGCTGGCACTGATACAGTTTTGAAACCAAGAGTGGCACAAATGGTCATTGGCAAACAGGCGAAGACGCTGTTGCAAGATGTAGCGGTGGATATAGTGGGACTGATAAGAGGGATTTTGGATACTCCTTATTAGTTTTAGAAGTCTTATATTCCAAGTGGCCAACTATACAGTCGGGGAGTGACAGCAACACACAAAGTGTAATACATTTTTTAAATAACTTGTTTGACCGTGAAGGTCTGCCAGGATCAATTCTGACTAACAATTGTCTACATTTGTGTTCACATCAGATGCAGGAATTCTTAAGATGTTTAAGGATCATACACAAAAAGTGCTCATTGTCTCATCCTGCGAAAACAGTGTCATAGAAAGGTTAAATCATACAATTAAGGAATATTTGCAGTTGGCCAGGGCAGCTGGTTTATGCTGGAAGACAGCACAATGTGACAGGGTGGGTGGCATATCACTTATCACCACCTCAGTCTACGGGGAAGACACCATTTGAACTTTTCAGAAGTAGGATTCCAAATAGTCAATTGGTGCTTTCTTGGATGAGTTGGACGAAAAAGTGGGGAAATGAGTGTGATGAATCTTGGAAGGTAGTAAGTCAAGAAAAAGGAGCGGAAAGGAAGAAGAGTTATTATGAAAGGAAAAGTGTGTAAAAGAAATGTGGAGATCGGTGGCTGGGTCAAAATTCACACACCAACAGGGGCAATGCCGTTTTCAAAGTTCTCTGCATCACTAAGGGTGATCAAGCTATTTAAAAATGCAGTCAAAACTTAGGATGGACGTAGTTAAAATTTGAATAGTTGCTCTTTCACCTGGTAAAAAAGAGATGCTACTTAAGGTGGAAAATGAAGAAGAAACATCATATCAGGAAAAAAAGGGAAGGGACTAACTGAAAAGCAATCTAGGAGGTCAAGTCAGGTTCGTAATGCTCCTAAATATTTGAGCGATTTTGTGTAAAGATTAAGGAATAATCATTTGAATGTTTTGAAAAGGATCTGCTTATTTCTATCTGGCCATTTTATCTTACTTTTGTTATAGACATTTCCAGTGTATATGTGTAACTCTTTGTTAGGTGTTTACATTTTATATTTTGGGATTTAGTATACAAAGTATTTTGTTTATGTGTTTAAAGGGAATATGTGTGGTATCCTGCACCCTATTCGAATTCCGGAATGTTATGAGGTGTCCTGGTCAAAGGTTTCCAAGGGTGACAGTTGAAACTATTGGGGGTGTTTAGATGAGGCCTTTCAATAAATATCTCCTTAAGATTATCCTTGTTGTCTTATTTGGCAGAATTTACTGCAGCACCCCCTTCCTCCCATGCAGCCATGTGTCTGCTCAAAACAGTACTTGGTTTGTGATGAGGACTCTAGTGACAACATTTAGCACAACAAAATACACCAAACACAGCATCAGACACGGTCTGAAACATTTACACCACCAGAAATCCTTGTCTGCGTTTGATGTGTGTCAACCGTCATGTTGATGCCAAATAAAATTACTGTAAATAAAAAGGTTAACAAGATTAGCTACATATAATAACTCACTCCTCTGATCCTGCTGTTGGGCCCTCAACTCCTCATCAATCTCCAGGTAGGCCACTGCAAGGAAATGGGCCTTTAGGGTGCTCAGGGTGCGGTACAAGCGTTTGCCTCGTTGGGAGGCCTGGCTGAGCTGGACTTCTGCAGACTTCTTAGTCCAGGATCAGAGGTCCTCCAACCTCTTCCTGCAATGCAGGCGGCGCCGCTTAAAGAACCCCAGGGTCTGCACCTTCTTCGCGATGGCCTTCCACAAATCCTGCATCTGATCGGTGTTGACCTGCATGGATGAGAACAAAATACAACAAAATATGTTTTGAGTGATTTGGTTTGTCTGTAGAGCAGTAACACAACGTTTTGCCATCTCTCACATGCATTCCCAGAACAGTTACTACATATTATTTACAAACATTTCAAAGTTCCTAAGAAACACTAATTTGCAGTGAAATGTGGAGTAGCCTCAACACTTTCTTTTTCATCATGTTACCAATCTAAGTCACAAACATCGATTAAGCCAGGAATAGGAAACGTTTCATGTAGTGAAACCCACTCCAGATTAGTCCAACTCATTGTGAGCAACTGAAGAAAATAACTTTCCTCCATATGTGGCACTGTGACATGTTTAACACATGAAGATACTCCTATTGCAAAATATGCATACCCTGGACAGAACAGCATCAGACAACTCCATAACTTTAGAGATTCTACTTGGGCTTAGCATTTCTCTCAATTCAAGCTAGGCTGTACACAGCTAAATCATTTAGTTCACTACACTCCAAACACAACACTTCACTCGTGAACAAAAAGGGAGCAAATAGCCAGAGGACAAAGAGGGAACAAGTTACTTTGGCAAACATTTCTCATTCAAACATGTACCTGTTCTTTTGGGGTCCTCAAAAACTGACTGTACAGAGACAGGACTTCCCTAGTGAGGAGCTCCAACTCCTCAGAGGGGGAAGGCAGCGGCCCAGTCACCTGCTTGGCCCAGCATCCTGGCTCCCAGAGGTCAGTAACAGCAGCATAATTCAAGGCAGTCTTGTTGGCTGCAGAGTTAAAAGGCAATTGAGCTTTTTTTCAATACACTGCGTACAAGTACATAGTGCATGCGCTCTGTGATCTAGACATGAGATGTGTGCTGAGTCTTGTGTGACAATGTTTACCGATAGCTTGCTTTCCTTACAAGCAGACATATCAACCCAGTGTAGAAGAGGGCGTCGTCAAGCAGTGGCAGCCGTTAACTTTAGGAGGGAGGGGGCGGGCAGCACACTCACACTCATTCATTCATACACGCACGCACTTCCATTCACAACACCCATCAACATTCAAACATACACAGATGAAGCAAACATTAATTTAAAAACAAGCACACACACACACACACTTACCTTCGGCTCGGAGGTCCTAGGAAGGTTGGGACTGCTGCCTTCCCTCACTGGCTGAGGTCAGCCAATGAGGGAAGGCAGAAGTCCCAACTTTGTCAGAATGGGATGGGGTCAGTGAGACTTCTTACCCCAACCCACTCTGTGACGAGGTGTCACTGATTGACAATCGCCCTGGGCGCTTGAGGGCTTAAATCTGAAGCGCCCAGGTCGAAGACAATGGGTGACGCTTTCCCTTGTCCCCTAGGGGAAGGGCCTCGAGGCTCCTTTGCTGAGCTGAGGTCACACCCATAGGAGCTGTGACTTCTTCACCCTAGCAAAGTTCAGCTTAGAGAGCCAGGAGTCTGCGCAAATCGCACATGTCTCACCCTGGCTGCCTGATCTGAATATGAAAAGTGTCTGCCAGGCTGACCTTTGCTCAGCCTGACAGGCACTCTTCATGAAGAGCAAAAGGTGTGTGTGTGTAGGGGGGGGGGGCTTGGCCCCTCCACCCTAAAGGATGGGCCACGGCTGTCCTCAAGTCTTCAGACCATTTCCAGACCTTGCCACCATGGAGGAGATGGACATAATCAAAAAGTTAAGTTAAATAGACAAATTGGATTTGTGTCAGCAGCTGGAGCCGGATCTCATGCCTCACAATAGAAACACAACAATAAAACCAACAATAGTGAAACGCATGTTAGTACTTCATTTTGTGGCCGTTGGCTCTTTTCAATACACTGTAGCACTATCTGGGGCATATCATAGCCAACTGTCAGTGGTGTGCTACAAGAAGTCCTTGCTTCAATGATGAGACAATTCAACAGCTTCATACAGTTTCCAAGAGATCAGGATATGGCCAATGTAATGGGTGAATTTTAAGATTTGTGTGCCCTATCACATGTGTTTGGAGCAATTGATGGCACACATATTGCCTGGGTACCACCACACGCAAGGGAACAGGTCTACCACAATTGGAAGGACTTCCATTTCTTAAATGTGTAAGTTGTCTGCTTACCAGATTTATACATCTCAAGTGTGTGTGTGTGTCTGCTTTCCTAGGTCAACGCATTGTTCCTTTGTACTACAGAACATCACCATACCCCTACAAATGTCACAACTGGACTTGAGAGGGCCTGGCTTGTTGGTAAGTACAATATGAGTTGAGGACAATTTGCTTTAATTGTAGTTTAGGATTGTACAATGGCCTGATATGATTTTAATCTGTCAGTTTATTGCTTCAATGTAGGAGACTGAGTGTATCCTAACCACCCATGGTTGTTGGCACCGCTAAGGAATCCAAGAACGCCTGGGGAAGTCTGCTTCAATGATGCCCATGGAAGAACATGGAGGCCAATAGAGCGGGCTTTTGGGCTCCTGAAGGCCGGATTAAGGTGTCAGATGTGTCTGGACAAGACCGGTGGAGCCCTCCTCTACTCATTCGATAAAGTGTGCCAAATCACGGTTGTCAGCTGCATGCTGTAAAACATTGCCTTGAGACGAAACATCCCAATCATCTCAGAGGATGGAGACCGGTGAGGATGTTGAAATGCCCAATGAAGATGACATTGGTGAAGAGGAAGGAATGTGCCTATGTCAAGATATCATTGACCACTTCTTCACCTGAGTATAAGTGTACTCTTACATATTGGGAAATCTAATGTCAGAACAGCTTGTGACATAGGGAACCTATCAGTCAGCAATGGCTTGGTAATGTGGTAGAGGTGGTCAGTTGAGGATAATCCAAGGAAAAAAAAATTGTGGATTGGACTTTCCCTACATTGGCAACTGTGTTTATTGACAAAGATTAACTTTGCTTGTGCTAAGTATATGTGTTGTCTAACTTATCATTGCAGTCACATTGCATATGTAAAATCATTATTTTTCCCTTGTTATTCTGTTTTAGGGCCCTTCACCATGTCATCTTTATTTGGACATTTCAAAGTCGTGACATTTGAAGTGATATGTTGCTGTTGAAAAGTACAAAGGGAACATGGGTTGATCCTGGAGAGACACCCACTTGAAAAGAGACAACTTGCACTGTGTATGAATGGAAGTTCTTGAGATTGTATCAGACCCGCTTACTGTGGGATGCTGCCACCAAGTCAGTATGTGCTGCTTAACTTGCTCTAACCACGTGTATTTCAAGCCATTGCATACTGGTCTTCCTTCATATTGGCCAACTCCTGGCTTTGTATGCAATGTAGGAAGCTGTTGATGTGTCTCCTCATAGATGAAAGTACTTTCTTTTAGCTCACCACTAAATGGTGGTTGTGACACTGCACCAGACACTGCCACAGTGTCCTAAAATGGTCATGTGGCCCCAAACTGTGTTATTGCCATGATGTAGACTGTTGGTGTCATTGATGTGGGTTTCCTATTGTGTGGGTAGGATGTCTGGCTCCAGCTGAGGTCATGCATCAATAGTAGTTTGCCTATTTAATTTGATTTCATATAATATTCTCTTTTTTCCATGGTGTCAAGGTTCTAGAATGTCAACTTCTAAATGGCACACACTGTATGTCTTCTGCATGGATGTGAAATGCATATTTGATTTTGTCACAAACTTGTTACCTAGAAATGTATGACACCGTAACATTCAGACGTCATTGTTTCTTTTTCCATCTTTAACATGGGAGAAACTTTAAGTAGTTGGTATCCCTTATTTGTTTTAGTATCATATTGGTGGTGCACAGAAGACATAGAAAAGAAATCACCACAATAAATACAATACCAGTCTATCGTTTTGTTTTATGTGCATTTATTTTCAACAAAAAGATGAGTGCAATAGTTGTAAAACAAGAATGAAAAAGAAAAAGAAAAAATTAAGTCCATCATAGTGGATGAAATTAGCTTTGTTGAGCAAAAATTATTTGGGGTCCAAAGTACAAAATACACCTCTCCTCAGAGAAGGTAAATGTGTCCATGTAATGGTCTACAGAGTGAATGGTAGACACACACTGGAGGAAATTACCGTTGTCATGTCTTGGTGGTGGAGGTCTTGCCTTCATCTCCTGGTAGTCGGGATGAACGTCCTCTCCTGAGAGGGTGTGGGGGTGGTTGATTAGTTTTCTCGTGTGACAGGGCCCCCCTGTCTGTGGCTGTAAAAGGTGTATTGTGTCCTGATGTAGAAGGATTACAGACAGGGTTAGATGGCACAGGAAAAGCCCAGAACATGTGATGGTAAAAGTCACACATCACCCCAGTTAAAGAGCACAAATATGAGATGTGATTCTGTAGCTCTTGAATGTGTTCCCTCTGCTTAAGGTCCCTGATCTCTGTTAGGACCTGGCCCATCACGTCTTGGAACTGTTGTATTGCTCCCAAAACTCGATCAATGGTAGTCTGGGTGACAATGATGCCAGTGGCCTCACTTTCCTGACCCACTGATTTCCTTCTAAGACACCTACCCTGTGCCCTTGAGGCAGTGTGGCCCATCCCACTGGATTCTAGCACAACAGGAGGTGGTGGTGGCACAACAGTAGCCAGGACTGCGGAGAACAAGATGGGTGTTGTGATCGTGTGGACACAGGAAGTAGAGGTATCCATATGCGTAGTTGCTGTAGAGCTGGGGTGGGAGGTGTAGGTGTGCACCGAGTGAGAGTTGCTGGGGCTGTCCGCCCAAACAAGATGTACCAGGCATCACCTCATCATCCAGACTTGCAGAAGTGGTGTCCTCACTGAAAGCTCGAGTCTGGCCTGGAGTGGAGGTGTCTTTAGTTGCAGACACTGGTCCACAGGCCCTGGGTGTTGGTCCCAACATGAATTACAAAATAAAAAGACATTAAAGTCTGTATTGTACCTCAAATCTGTCTCCAGCTCCAGAAGCCGCATCCTATGGAAAAGAAAAATAACGACTAAAGGGATGTTGAGACCTTTATGTGTTTTTTCACTTTGTATTCTGTGGGTTAGTGTACACAGATATACACTTCAGTAACAATGACGGAGAGACTGCCGCTCAGCCTTCCCACTTCCAGTGGAAGCCTGGAGAGGGCCCTATGCAAGTGGGGTGCAGCAGAGGAGGAACTTCGCAGTGAAGAACACTGCCGCCTGCAGAGATGCCCTGTCTCAAGTCATTAGGCTATTATCCTTACCCATTTCCAACAACATGCAAGGGATGACACTGTGCCGCCATGAATGCATACTACGCAACTGCTACTTAACTTTTCTGTCCCATTTCTACAATGTCACTCCCTGCCACAGCTAGTGGTTCCTCTGACCCACCCGAGCAGAATCCTCTCCCAGATTCCCCTGAGGTCCATTTTTATCCTTGGGACTCCCTGATTAGATCTCTTTATTACCACCAACCCGCTGTAGCACTCAGTAACAGCAACATACCTGCTCATCTTTTTGTCTATAAACCCGTAATTGAACATGCTTCCGTACCACGTCTTCTTCCCACCCTCTGACTACCAGGCTCCCCTCATATCCCAGTTTTCTCAGGTTTCAGTTTCCCTATGGCAGATGGTACACAATTGTATTAATAGCGTTGTTTAAGCGATAGCTTTTACATGCTAGTTGGAAATCTGTATCACTGCAAGAACAAATCAAAATTGCCATCTGTACTGATCTCGAAGCATATAAAATTATATGTTTTCACTGTATGATGGTCCACTTTTGTACCCCGATTGCAAAGTACGCCTGCCTTTTGTTTCTTTTCTATCAATGTCCTGAAATGAAAGATGTAAAATAGGCAGTGAACGTTCCATGTACCAGATATACAACTCAACATAGCAGAGAGGAGATCTGAGAGCCGTGCTATTTATTTCAAGGCATAGAAACCTCAAAAACAAACTATGGTACAACTTATTGTATTTATGGCATTGGTCATCATATGAACACTGCAAAGTAATTAGTGCATTGATACTACTTATAATCAGCATGCTACAGAACATGGTTGGACACCTTTGAATCCACAAACTATGATTTATGCAAGAAAGTAGAAAAAGTCAATGTAGTGACAAGAAAGTGACAACATACTGGATCAACACAACAGATGAAATTTCAATACATTCCATGAAATGGTGAATGTCACATAACAAAGCTTTGACTTTTGGCCATATGTGGAAGTAAAGGGAGGTTGGGAATATCACATTGCACTATTGTTTTGCAGAGACAAAAGCAGGGCATCATGGTATTTGTAAACACTATTGTAAATACTTATGAAAAAAGGGGGTAACACATACTTATATAAATCCATGCAGTGAAACTTAAACATACATTTGCAATATGCACCCACACACATATGTGTATAAAGTGATTAAGATACCCCTTACAAGCACTATAACTTCATATGCAGATGGATGGATTTTGGAAACTGTTTTTTTTTTAAGTTAAACAACCTACATTGAGATACAGCAAAGGACAGGCAAATGCAAGAGGTGATCCATGGAGGACAACACACAATCTGGCAATACATATTGGTCATTGTTAAATATCTTGTTACAACCATGATACTGCTAATTTGGATACCACAAGATATTTTCTAAGCTGAAGTTTAAATATATATGTTTGATAGGTGTCAAGAAACATTATGAACAGCTAAGTTAAGGGCAAGGACTCCATTTGTGATTATTGAGATATACATAGGTGTAACTTACCAGCCTCCTCTCTACCAGGGATTCCTGTCAAGCCTACAGGATTTAGAATCTGCAAGACATTCTGCTCCCGGGGAAATAATTATAATGGGGAGCTGGGAGAACACCACTAGTCCTCTGGGCCTCCAGGTGATGCTTGGAGGTCAGGGAATGGGTTCTGTTCCATAGGTCATTCCACCGCTTCCTAATTTCCCCCTCTGTGTGCATTATTAGCTACAGCATTCAGTCTGCTGACCATTCTGGCCCACATTTGGCATTTTTGGAAAATTATTTTGTACTTGTGCTCCAAATAATTATGGTTCTATTCTAATGAGTTCATCCACCATGACAGACAAGTCTCTCTCTGTAAAACGTGGGTTCCTCCTCCCTGCCATTGTGAAAATAATAATAAAAAAATATACTAGTGTCCCCACAGTGATTTGAAAAAATGGAGAGAAGAAAAGTGAAAAAGGTGAAAAAAACAGAGGGAAACAGGAAAATAAATTATTACCTGGAAGTTCAGTGTCAGTGACAGTATGGGGATCAGCAGTGGAATGGCAAAGGAAATGGAATGTGTTTATTAGTGTGAATTGCAGGTGTTCACAATTGTTAAATATACATCTGGTGGGGGTTGATAACATCCATCCAATAGCTGCCGCCATAGTTCAATGCAGAAAGGGTCCTGCAAGGGACTCTCGCAGTCATCGGATTGCTGCTGGTAAACCGCCAGCTCAAATGTGTTATCTAAATATGGTTGGCACAATGCTGCTGTCCCATCGGCGACGGAATGCTCATCGCCAGCACTAGAGTTCGCTGCATTGGCTGCAAGATGCAGCTAGTGTGAAGGTCTACAGTCTGTCAACGCGGATGGTGGGTGTACAGCCATAGATGTAAATACAGTAGCAGCGTGCCGTCAGCTTGACAGAGTACTTGGGACGGCTGACGCAGCAGATTGGCAGTAATACCATCAAAATCTAAATCAGACACATAGGCCCTCATTATGACTTTGGCGGTCTTTTGAGGAGACAGCAGGGGTGACGCCCGTCAACAGACCGCCTCAGAGGTGGCAATTCGCCTGCCATATGATGACACACGAACACAAAACCACCAGAAAGCAGCCAGAACAACAATCCCGCCAGACCGAACGAAGGTGAAACACAGTTGGTCCCACCACCCTACTCACCACGCCTGCAACACACAGCCCTCCAAATAATGACACATGAATCACCACAGCGGTTACTCAATGGTGGTTACCCATTGGCGGTGCGGACCACTGCGTTCGATTTGGCCACTCCACACCAACAGAAGCCAACATTGGGCAGACTGAAAAACCCACACCTGAAACATATACACACACCGTACACCCCCACCAACAGCACTAGAAAACACCCCCCCACACAACCCACAATTCTTTGCAAACGCCAAAATCTAGCTACACGTTGTCAGCCCAAACATTTACAGAAATGCACACACAAACCACAACCACCTATACACCCATAACACATCACACACCACACACCATACCTCAACACCTAACACCCTCTGCACAACATACACATTACAACCACAACACAATAGGTATGACCCCACAAAAGAACTCCCGTTTCACTGATGAGGAGTTGCAGGTGATGGTAGACGAAATCGTAAGGGCAGAGCCACAGCTGTTCGGTGCACAGGTCCAGCAGATATCCATTGCCAGGAAGATGGAGCTGTAGCAGAGGATCGTGAACAAGGTGAACTCAGCGGGAACCAATCCACGCGCAAGGGACGGCATATGAAAGAGGTGGAACGACCTACGGGGAAGGTGCGTGCAATGGAATCCAGGTACCACATTTCTGTCATGAAGACTGGCGGTGAATCCCCATCTCCTCCCCCACAGTTCACAAGATGGGAGGAGAAAGTCTTGGTTATCCTGCATCCAGAGGGCCTCACTGGAATCACTGGAGGGCTGGACACTGGTAAGTCACCATTACTACCCCACCACCACCAGTACCTGCATGGCATGTCACCCCATCACCCTGAGTCCCTTCACCCCAACCCATCCCAAACAGAGAACCACCCCCATAACCACCCTCAACTCTGTACCCCTGCATGCCCAATCCACTGCAAGCGAACCACTCCAAGCTCAGCATGCACACACAACATTAATGCATGGGCAGCATGTAGCACTACCAATCCCACAATCCATCACCATAAACAAACCAAAGGTGGAAGGACAACCCGCATCCCATTGGGAAAGCCAGAAATGCTGAATATGTAACTGACAATGACTGTAACAAATGTTATACATGTCCACAGGTACCCCAGCCAATGTATGCAGCCAGCATGTGCCATGTCAACCCAGTCCACCACCTCAAGAAGGCTCCAGTGATGACAGCAACTCTGGATGTCTAGATCTGGATGAACTCCCTGGCCCAACTGGGACCACTGGTCATTCGGACACCACAGCCAACACCCAGTCCACCATAGGGCAACCCACATCGGACTCCAATACCACAGCAGCCACGCAACATCCCCAAACCTATGTCCCCAGGACATGACAATCAACAGTGTGCTCACCTGTACAGGGGCCCGAGCCAACACCACACAGGCAGGACGATGAAGGTCTTGGTATCAGTGGGAGTGGGTATACAGTTCAGAGGACACAGGCACAGGAGGCCAGGGCCAGTGGGAGGAAAGCTGTGCGTTAAGGGGTGGGCCAAACCAGGGAACCGACTGCCCAGGAGGCACTCTCACGTGTCCTGGAAGCGTACCAGAAATCCCAGGACAGGATGGGCCAGGTACTTATCATCTTGCAGGAGAACCAGAGGCTGCAGGGGTAACACCACCAGGAAGTCATGCAGCAGTGGCAGGCCTTAAATGCCGACATGGCCTCCATTGCAGGGATGCTGAGTGACATGGCTAACATCATGTGTGAGTACACTAAACACCAGCGGGCCCCTTCCACTAGCCAGCATACTGACAAGCCCTCCACATCTCCTGCAGCTAGTGGACAGGTGGACCTGCCACAGGACTCATAGGGCACCAGTACCCCTCCCTCTGCAGCAGAAGAACTACCCCGCAAACGTTTGCTGCGACAGACAGACAGAAGAGACTGTAGCCAAGACCCAAACCACTGTTAGGAAGTGAGCTACTCCTAAAAGTCGCACTTGTGTGCCACTGAGACACCTTGTTTAGTTTGGACTGCCATAGTGCCTTTACCTAGGGCCCGTGGATACTGGAACTGTGCTAGAAACCAACTGGGCCACTACACTGAAGATATCGCCCACCATCACCTCACTCTATTGCACTATACTTTCCTTTTTGTCAATTCAATAAACACACTTAAAAACAATTGAAGGTTTTGTGATTTAATTACAACAATTTGCAATGTCTTGACCTTTATTATTCTGTGCGAATGCTATGTAAAGTGTGAAACCATCAAATAGAATGTCAGTTTGGGGTACACATAACCAGTGTGACAGCATGCCACAAGTCACCATCCACCAAACTGTGTGAAAGCAGTCTGTTGGCATCACATGAGTTCACAGTAGTGACCACACCAGGATCTGCAAAAAGAGAAACCATTGGTGACAGTCAATTGAGAAGTAAAGGAAGTAGAGCAACATGAGCCCCAATAACAAAACAGCCTACATTCACCTGGTCACTTCAACTCAGACATCTGCACAGCAATTGACTCAAAACACTGTAAGTGAGGGGAAACAACTCATTTCAGACCCTCACACACAACACCACAGTATTAGCTATGTCATGGTGTCAGTATGCCAATCCCTCCTCTGGACCATCTTGTCTGGGCCACACTGTCAGGGAAATTTAAGTCACAGAGCGGTTGTGTAAGCACATTGTAAGTCACATGACATACATATGCTAAGTACTGTATGGAATGAGGACACAGTTTGCAGTGGGCATGTATTTGAAAATGCTAATCTACTGACACATTGCATGGGCTGAATAAGCTCGATCACTATCACCATAACACTGGCACGACTGACCACATATGGAACAGTGCCAGGTCAAATACTGCACACAATTGTGCTTGGCACAACACAGCAGCCACACAGCACTTAATTGTAATGGAGTTATGAACAGAAGTACAGTCTTACCGGAGTGTCATTGGAAGTACTGCTGTATCAGATGTGTCCTCTTGTCCAAATCCTCCTCCTCCCCATCCTCATCACTGTCTTCAGTGTCCTCTGCTGTCACAGGTGCACTGTCTCCCCCCTCCTCCTGCAGGAATGGCACATGGTGTCTGAGGGCCAAATTGTGCAGCATGCAGCAGGGCCCACTATCTGGAAGAACTTCCCAGGGGCATAGAGTAGGGATCCACCAGAAATATGAAGGCACCTTAACCTGGCTTTCAGTAGCCCAAAAGTCCTGTCGATTTCTCTTCTGGCCTGACCATGTGCTTCATTGTAACAACTCTCTGGCCATGTCCTAGGATTCCTCACTGGCGTCAACAGCCATGATAGGTTTGGGTAGTCGGAGTTACCTGGAAGTAGTGACAGACACACATTACTCATGTACAATAGTACAGAGGACTATTCCAGGTGGCATACAGTGACATACATTGCGTGAAACCTCAAGCTCACCTATGAGCCACACTCTCTCTCTCTGTAGTTGTGCCATCACATTTGGGACGCTGCTGTTCCTCAATACGTAGGCATCATGCACAGATCCTGGAAACTTTGAAGTAATGTGGGAAATGTAGTGATCGACAAGGCACGCCATCTGGACATTTATTGAATGGTAACTCTTCCAATTCCTGTAGACCTGCTCATTTGTCCTGGGAGGGACCAAGGCAATATGGGTCCTGTCAATGGCCCCAATCACATGTGGTATGTGTCCCATTATGTACAATGCAGCATTCACAGTGGGAAAATCATCACGGGGGGAATGAGTTATAGCTGCTCATGTGTTTCAGCAAGGCAGTCAAAACTATTCTCAGCACATCTGAAAACATTGGCTGTGACATACGTGCAGCCAAGCCCACAGTCATCTGGAAAGACCCACTGGCCAGGAAGTGGAGCACTGGCAGTAACTGTACTGCAGTGGGTATTGCTGTAGTGCTACGAATAGCAAGAATGAGATTTGGCTCCAATTGTTGACACAGTTGTGGCCCTGTCCAGACAATAGGTGAGTATAATGTGGTGTTCCTCCAGTGTAGCCAAGTTGACTAGGGCTCTGTATATGGGTGCTTGCCCCCTCCTCCGCAGTGGTTGGTACCTAAGTAAACCAAACATCAGAAGTGTGTGACAACAGGAAGGATGGACACACAATATCACAGTATACAGAGCAGTCACATCCAATTCACGCAAACAATGATTGTAATTTGCACTGGTGTCCTCTACATGCAAACAGTCTTCCTCAAAAAGACATACTTTCATTTGACATTGTGTTTCACAGATGTAGTCGGAGTCATGTGTCGTGATTTGTAGCATCTCATTTTACATGTTCTGTCAACTACTCATCTGCAAGCAGTGCACTGGTATGAGAACTAATTGGAGTGCCAGAGTCTACAACCAAACCAAAGTATATAACGGACTGGAATACCTTGGCGTCTACCATAGGTACCTATGACGCACATTAAGTAGACCGCTATGAATACCAGCATCAGTAAATGGCAACCACCTGTCCTGCATGCAGGGACAGATGGAAGTGACCTCACTCCACCGGCGTTTGGCGTCATGGTGCAGGGCGGTCCGCACCGCTGTGCAACTCCTCATTGGTCAACATGGAAGTATATGGAGCACAGGGCCCAATGATGATCACCGCCGGTGGTGACGGTGTTCACCGGCGCAGACGTGACCGCCATTTTCTCTATCCCATTTCACTTGATTCCTGAATCACCACATCAACACCTCCACTACGTGTGCTGCTGTGTCCTGTGTCTGGAACCCACAATATCCCAAGATACAGGGGATAGAGCCCCAGCATTCACATCTGAGGAACTCGAGAAGCTTGTGGATGTGGTCATACCCTTGTATGGACAGTTGTATGGGCCTCCAGATCAACAGGTCAGCACCTTTTGGGTACTTTGGATGCGACATGGCTGTATGTAGATGTATGTGTGTGCAGGCAGTGTGTCATTTGGGGAGTGTATTTTTGCTGCATGCAATGTGTACGCAGAGGTACGAGTAATGTGTAAGTTTAATGTGGGATCTATGCAGTATGCAAGCTATTACTGTAACAGAATGTAGTGTGGAGTTCATGGTGAATTCTGTCTGTGTCCCCTATGCAGGTCAGCTCCCATCAGAAGAAAGGGTTATGGTGTGCCATCGCTAAACACGTGCGGACCCTGGGGGTACATATCTGGCAGAGCACCCACTGCAGAAAGAGTTGGGAGGACCTGCGATGCTGGGCCCAGAAGACCATGGAGGCCCAGCTGGGGACGTCCTCCCAACGAGGAAGGGGTGCCCATCGGACCCTGACCCCCCTAATGTTTCGCATACTAGCGGTGGCCAATCCAGAGTTGGATGGGCACTTGAGGCAGCACAGCAGCCACAAGGGGGTGAGTACACACTTTGTGGAATTCTTTCCTGATGCCTGCCATGGTGTTTGGGTACAAGGTTCTAATCAGTGTATGGCCCAATATGCCCATTTAGCTAATCTTGAAGAGTCCTGCTTAGCAATTGCGAGTGGTATGTACATTTGGTATTGGCAAGAAGCTGGTATACCATGGCAGGCGTGGCTTAGTCAGTCCAAGTAGGTGTGCAGATGGTAGTTTCTGAGTTCATTTCTGCTGCTGTTTCCAGGCAATGGTTTGGTATTGGGGTTGTTACTGCACAGTGTTAGTTCCAGTGAGTCATTGTGATGTGTATGCCATATGAGCTGTTATTGCTGTAATTGACCCTGTGCTCCCTTTCTTTCTCCCCCACCCTCTCTCCTATTCTTATCCTGTCCTTGTGTGCATTAGCATCATCTGGGGGAAGGAGCAGGGGCACCGACAAGTGGGGGAGCTGCAGCCCACGGGACCCAGGAGGCAGTGTCCACCGAGGCTGAGGGGACCAGTGGGTTGGAGGACGATGGGAGCACCACAGGGGGGACAGAAGCTACAACAACAGACTCTGATTCCTCTTCCGATGGAAGCTCCCTGGTGGTGGCAGACCCCTCTGGGACCACCCCAGTGACATCGCCTTTCACCACCCCCGTACCAGCACCGCCCTCCCAGTCGCCCCCCTACCGAGTTGCCCGTGCCCGCTCACCCAGGAGTTTGGGCGTCTCCTTCACCCCAGGCACCTCAGCCCCTGCCCCAGTCAGCCCTGCTGCCCTCACTGAGGAGGCAATTGAACTCCTGAGATTCATCTCTTTGGGCAGTCAACCATAGTGAATGCCATCCAGGGGCTGGCATCCCAGATGCAGCAATGCAATGCCTAGCTGGAGGGTCATTTCAGGCTCTGGCCTCGTCTTTGACGAGTAGCCAGTGTCCCTGGTTCTTTTGTCCCACCTCCAACTTCCTGTTCCTAGGCCTAGAGCCCTCTCCCCCCACCCATCTCAAGCACACAATCAGATCAACATGCACCCAAAACAACAGACAGGACTCACAAAGACAAACAGAGGCAACACAGATCACACCAAGAGAACCACACAGCCAACACCCAGGTGCACACACAACAACAGTCACTGCCTCCACTGTCTCCTCCTCCCTCACAGATACATCAGCACTCACACCTGCAAGCACTACATCCTCAGTCCAAGATCCTGCCACCTGTACAGCCTTGCCCAGTCACCACAACAGCAGACACGCAGACTAGCACCCCATTCACCACATGCGCAGTCACCACCACCACCATCACAACCACATGCAGCACACCCACCTCACTTGCAACCACCACAACATACCTGCACATGACCAGTTTGTCCTCTCCCACCCTGTCTGCACTCCCTCCAAAAACACAGAAATGCTCCCACTCAGACACTCAACAGCCATCCACCTCACACACGCACACTGTACATGCACCTGCAACCCAGTCCAGCACACCTACTCCTCCTACAACCACTCCCTCTATCTCCACTTCCAAACCTCCTCCCAGACTCCACCCCACTGTACCAAAAAAAAACTTTCCTTGCCCGCCTTGACCTCTTCCCTACTCCTGCCTCACCCAGTGTTGTCCGGAAAAGGAAGGTCCCACTCCCCTACCCAGTACCTCCAGCTCTCAGTCCTCTCATGGCCCTCCTGGTGTTGCACAAGTCCCTCCTCCTGCAGAAAATGCTCCCACTACGGGTCACAGGACAGCCACTCCGACCCCCTGCTCCAAGTCCACTCTTCCGCCCCCTAAACAGAGGAGCAAAGTCCTGCGCCATCCCAAAGCCAAATCCAAGGACCCCCCTCCCAAGATACCCACCCCCACCTGCCCCTTGAGGTGCCTGCCTTGTACAACGATGTCCCTGCCCAGTGGAGTCACTTGAACTGTCAGGAGTCAAGGTGGGCCTCTCACGTTGCCATGTGTAGTGGCATGGACACTTTTGGACTGGCCAATGGCCGTTTATGTATATAGTTCCCTGCGTTTCATATGGTCGCTATACCCTCCTGAATATAGTGGTTGGACCAAAGGTATTTGTCCTGGCTTTCTTTACTTCTGTTCGCTGTTGGATTTATCAGCGGATTGTTCTCCGTGTGTGGTATCTGTGTTTGGTGTGTGTTGTGCGTGTCACTCTCCCCACCCTCCCTTGAGTGCTAGGTGGCTGTACTCACAGTCGTCATCGGCGTTGCTGCTCCTGGACTTCTATCGCGTGGTACAGCATCCGCAGGGCTTCCAGTTTGGGTTCCAAGGCAGCCTCCGACTCCTCTGTGTCCCTGGAGGTGAGTGTCTTCTTTTATAGGAGTCATTTTTGCCAGGTTTTTTGTGGCGATGGTCCCCCACCTGAAATGCTGCCGGCCTTCTATGTTGTAAAATGGTGGGCGGTGAACGGTGTTCTGCCAGTCTGAAGGGGGGGAACCACAAGGTTGATGGCCGGACCGCACTGGCGGTTCAAGCGGTTAATTGGCTGTATATGAGAGGGATCACCTCCATGGTCATAATTTAGTGGTCTTCACTGCCGCAATACTACTGCCATCGCTGGTGTGGCGGTCAGCTGACCGCCAAGGTCATAATGAGGGCCATAGTCTGAACAGATAACATATCCCTGTTGTTGTTTTTTTTTTGCAAAGACACACACAACTGGCCTTCACTACCATTGTCAATTCTGGGCTGAACTGCAGTAATGAAAATGATCATTCTCCTCAAAATCTTGTACACTGTACAAAACTATTCTTTAGTTTTTCCAGTGAAGTCTTTTGAATACCTTGAAGTAATTATTGAGAAAAATGTGTGGCATTATGGTCGCCCCTGTGTGTCCTTCACTAGGTGCTGTAAATCACCTTTATGATGTGGTGCTCATGATGATAGATCGTGTATCATACTACAGAGCCACACACCTGATTGCTATGAACAAACTGATTTATTCTCTTCAAATCAGAACAATGCCAGATCCAGGATATGCAGTTGAGCTGCAAGCCTTGGGTGACAGCTCTACATTGCAATACTTATACAGAGGGAAACTCTTCCCAGGATTTTTTACCCACAATGAAAGTCGTGTTGGAAATGTGAAAGGCCTTGGTTAAACAACCTCGATGGGCTGCAGCCATGATTGGTCATACCCAGGGCAGAACCCTCTTGGCGGTTGTCTTTTTGGAGGGCTTTAGGGGCTCGGATATTCAGACAATCTCATTGCTGGGAGATCAAGTGGCTGTGGGAAATATGAAATCCTTCTCTGACATAAAGAAGGAATTTGGACTCTTCCATACTCAATTTTACCACCACCTCCAACGTAGACAAGCTATCACGCCATACTAAGCTGGACTGGTAATCAACTCCGCAGACACCTTTATTCAGCTTTAAAAAGCCTGGGGGAAAGAATCTGGTCCCTTCAACATGAGGATTGGACTTTCTCACTTATGGTCCTTTGCCCAGTCACAATCATATAATTGTGACGCTTCCAACGACATCCAGGTCCAGAATGCCTCAGATGTCAGATAGAGGTGGTGAATTTTATCCACATAGTTTGGACCTGTGAAGTTCTTACGCCCTTCTGGAAGGGGTTATTCCACATATATGTGGTCATATTGAAGCGTTCAAATGAAGTGGATCAAGAAACTTCTCTACTAAATATATTCCAACTAAGCTCTATACAAAAGCTGATAAGTTTATACTTCTGTTGAGTCTATTACTGGGGAAAAGAGATATTGCTGAGATTTTGAGGAAGTCTGCATTGAGAACAGTCCAGCCAAACTGCCAGGCCAGGTCCTCTTTAAACCAGAACATAAGCAGCCCAGGACTGGTTTCGTCCTCCATCACTTTTTTGTTTACTTCAGCAGCTACTTACATCAGCCATGCTCTTTCCTGCACAGCCACTGCACTGGTAATAGGAGCAGGAAGAAATTACAACTTGACAAACACATACCGAAGGCATGAAAGAAATGTGCAGTGTTTCTTCTCTTTCTGAAAACAATAGTAATTTCCAGGTGTGTACACACACATACATATACAGTACACACAATTTAAATTACAATACTTGGCCTTTTCTTCCATTCTGAATTCTGCAGATTCTTAACCTTCAGATTACGTCCCAAAGCAATACTGTCTGGGAGGTGCACGAGTAGCACCAGATAACAAACAAAGTCATGCAGTTCGGGTCTAACAAAGTATTCATCACTGCATGCTTGGGCTGTGACGCAGTAATGTTCAGCAAACATTAGACAACCACATGGCCACATGGCCGCTTGCAGCAGGCATCTCCTGCTGAGCCAAAGCATATCTATTCAGTGTGGTTTCTTACTTTAAATACAGTATTGCAAGTTGTAATAACTTCTGCCTGAAGTGTTGGAGAATGTGAGGCCCCATTCAGTTTGTCAGTATTCCACAATTTTCTTCCCAGAGAAAGTGGTTCTCTGTACACACTCAGCTCTCATTGTTAAGGTGGTTTTGGCCTTTATATGGCCCAGACCATCACGTTTTAAACTTTCTTTCTTTCCTCTCATCTGACCAAGGTCAAAACTTCATATACTGTGTCCCTTGTGTGCAGTCTCATACTACGTCAACCATACTCAATATTGACGAACAAGGTACTGCTGGTTTGCTGGACTTTTAGTCAAAGCCTGTTGCAGTCCGAAATACCTGTTTTTAATATAGCAGTAACAAGGCATTACTAAAGAAGTTTACACACTGTGATTCTTGCCATATGGTGAATTATTGCAGTTGCATCTGCTAAAACTAAGTGTGTGGTCCAATGTGAACTATGCTCCAGCACTGACACTGTTTGAGGGGAGCTTGCATCCGACCTTAATCCAGTAATTAAGAGTTGGAAACCCCATAGTTCAACGAGGAACATACACATTTATATTGCCCTTTTTTTCTTTCTTAATTTCTAAATTAAACAAATTGTCCGTGGGTTAGTTTGCTACAGTTCAACACCCTGACAATATACACAGGGATTAAAGGAGCTAACCTCAGTGACAATTTCTCTAAAGTTTCAGGTTATCCTTGTGACAACGTAACTCAAAAGAAAAACTTATTGTAGCAATCTTCAAGTAACCTATAAGATAAAAACTCACTTACAGAAACTGACTTTATAACATATACCCCTGCAACACAAGACAAAGTCCTCCCCTGTCAAGGGATATATGCAAATTGGTTCTTTCAATTATTATGGCTTGGGTCCCTGATAGCTCCAGTGCAAGGACCAAAGAAAAGTCTGTGTTAACAAACAAGGAGTTATGCTCAAATTACAAAACAGTCAATAAGAGAATGCTTTGAATTACTAGGAAACCCAATGAATATAATGGCCTGATTTAAAGTTGGCGGATGGGGTTACTCTGTCACAAATGTGATGGAGGTCCTGTTTGTGTTGGTGTAACCCGTCCGCCTAACTCTAAATCAGGCCCTAAATCAGCAATCATTTCCACTGAAGGGTGCCCTTGTTGAAAACATTTCAAATAATATTGGTATCAAAAACTGTAACACCACAAATCTCATCATGATGACTGCTCATGTCAGTAACATACCAGATTCTTCATATTTCCTGCCTTCTTGTTCTAAAACCGATTCAATGTATGGCTATGAGCAGATTGAGACTCAAGTAATAAACACTTCCTTCTGATTCTCCTGATTCTCGAGTTTTTAATAGAACTGGATATGCTTTTGTCACAAGAAATCTAAAATTATCTTGCATTACAGTCAGCAATGAATGCTTCCACAGACCAGCACATCAAACATCAATTGGATGTAGACTGCATACCCCTCTCATATCCGAGTACAAATGCCATGGGTGACATCAGCTCAACACCAACACATATATCTGACACATTAGGACAATCAGTCCTGTTATCCCAACAAGTCTTCCTTTTAAAAAGTAGAAACACAGAACTGAAGATACTTCATGAAAATTCGAAATAAAATAACAATTGAATAGATCTTAAAAAACTTTGAATCTAGTATAACTAATGTGTCTTGGATAAATGGCATCTTCTATTTAGTACATCTACTTCCAGTTAAAGTTGGCACAGAGATAACTAAATCGAATGACCATGACGTTCAAACAAAACAATATGGATACTGAAAATATTCATTTGGATACCGTCAGTCAAGTTATAAATGAGCCCATCAAGACTTCAGAGATAATACCATCTAATGACAATCAATTCATATCTACTAACAAGATACAACAAAGGGACAGTTTGCCTTATGGGAAGCCTATTACTACTGACTTAACTAAGGATTTCATTACACTTGATATTGCCCATGAAGACGTCAACTAGGGATTCCTTACATAAGCAAACGCAGGTTGGGGAAGATAAGAAAGTTAAATAAAAAGGTTGTATCAGGCAGAGCAACAGAAAAATCAATAACAAAATAATAAAAAACTGAAAAGCTCTTATCTATATTATTTCAGAACATACCAATTAACTTGAGAGATGCAGCATCAAAATATGTTACTTAAAACCACAATGCTAAATCAACATTCATGAAGTAGGAACAGCTGGAGTTAATTCTTCTTCTAGAGATCGTACATTGGGAAAGAAGTGCAAGCAAGCACCAACTTATAGACAAGTATCTACTAATGGACGAGTGGGGCGTGGCTAGCGGCTGATGGAGCCGCACGCTTAGGGAAGAGCTCCGGGGCTGCAAACGGGGCCCGGCCAGCGTAAAATCCCTGATCGACGCCTGAAAACCGAAGCTGGCCGCAGGCAATAGTACCACAGAGCAGTGGGAGCGCAAAGAAACTCTCATGGACTCGGATCATGCCTTACATGAGTCAAAAGTCAAGTCAAAATGGCGGGCGCAACTAACTGAATGAGCAGCGATCCTGTGGCGGGGAGCGGTGAGGCCGGGGCAAGTGCTACAGGACACGGAGGACTGAGATCGGCCTAGCGGGACCATCGGACTCGGACGATCCTCTGACTGGGCAGAAGTTAAATCGGTAGGTGGGAGAGGCGGACGCCCACGGGGCTGCGGCCTCCTCAACCGGGCGCGAACCACGATCGGGCCCTGCACCCTTGATGCCTCACGAAAAGCGGTGAGTAGAGCGGGGGAGTCCCCCGCCCAGAGGAGGGCAGCGAGAGAAGTGGGAGACACCACCCCCCCCCCCCCCCGCCCCAGAGGAGTCGCGCCCCCCAGGCCGGCAACCGGGGGCCTCCGAACAGCTCAGGAGGCCGGAAACAATTAACTATCAACCCCCCCCCCCGCCAATCCCAGTGTGACACCTATCCCACAACGCTGTAATCAAAGAAGAGGAAGAGCTCAGAAATTGGGGTCTGCAGGCTAGCGAGGCAGCCATTCTGGACCTTGAGAGGGGGGACCTCCGGCACCAAGGACCCCTGACCTGGCTGGGGGAGGAAAAGTTACGGGGGGCGCCCCTGGCTCTGCTCCCATCCTCCGTTCTTTCTGCGGCCCGGCTCCCCCGCGGAAAAAAATCAACGAATACTAAAGTTTCTGAACAATCCCCCCGAAAGTAACTTCCTTACTATCAACATAACACTCCAACATCTGATCTAAAGACTCCTTTAACCATGGGGAAAACCAAAAAAAGTGAAGATCAGAGCCAGGGCGAGGACGCAAGCACTAAAACCACTACCCACCCCACAAAATCGCACTCCACAGACGATCTGTCACTAGATGAAACTACTCTGGACACGGTTCTCCTGGCCATCAGAGAGTCCCGAGAAGCATTGGAGAAGAAAATAGATAACTTGGCAACGGACCTCACTCTACTGAGAGATGACCATCGGAAACTGAAGGAGAGAGTAGGAACCAACGAAACATCGCTTGCGGTAGTGACTTTAACACAAAAATCAACAACTGCAGAACTCACGGTTCTCACCTCCCGCATCAAAACCTTAGAAACCAGAGTAGAAGACGCTGAAAATCGCGCTCGCAGGAGTAACCTTAGGCAGGTTGGGATCCCTGAGCAAACCGAAACGTCTGCAGACAGTATGGAGTCCTTCTTAGAAAACTGGATTAAGACCACAGTGGCCCCGGAGGGCCTCTCAGCTTTCTTCGCAATAGAAAGAGCGCATAGAGTACGCAACAGGATCCCACCCCCAGGAGCTAGACCACGTCCAATAGTGGCTAAATTACTACACTACAGAGACAGAGACTATATTCTCTCACAAACACGTCAACTCGGAGAGATCACCTGCAACAACCAACGAATCATGATCTTTCCAGATTTCACCAGGGAAACGCAAACACAAAGGGCCTCCTTTAATGTCCCCAAACGAGCATTGCGCGAGAACGGCATAAAATATGCAATGCTCTTCCCAGCTAAACTCAGGGTGGAATATGACGGTAAAACGCACTTCACCTCGCCGCAACTAGTTTGGGAGTGGCTGGAAGCTCGGAATATGTCCACCTTGAACCACTCCACTGGGACCCCGCGCAAACCTGGTGGGAAACCCAGCAGATCCTCCAACCGAACCACGATGGCGCCCCCCCCCCCCCCCAGACACCAATCCCTCCGCGAGATGAGAAACGCGTTGGAAACTGCAGCAGCCCTAAGCGGGGGAATGAGCCCTCGCCCACAGTCCCCGGAAAATACATCGGATCTTGATTCGGACTGCGGGAGCTCCTCATTTTCGCATGACACCTTAACAAGCCTGCCGAAAATCACACCAGGCACTGCTGAGGAGATCATCTAACCACTAGCTTCAAAGATCATGCCCTGTATGTATACTGGCACGACCCTTACTATCTTCAGGTAGAGACCCCTCCGACCCTGCTACTAGGCTAGGTTTACTGAGTGTAGGAGGCTGGACTGGCTTGTAGTGAGTACCTAGGGGTACTTGCACCTTGCACCAGGCCCAGTTATCCCTTATTAGTGTATAGGGTGTCTAGCAGCATAGGCTGATAGATAATGGTAGCTTAGCAGAGCAGCTTAGGCTGAACTAGGAGACGAGTGAAGCTCCTACAGTACCACTAGTGTCATATGCACAATATCATAAGAAAACACAATACACAGATATACTAAAAATAAAGGTACTTTATTTTTATGACAATATGCCAAAGTATCTCAGAGTGTTCCCTCAGTATGAGGATAGCAAATATACACAAGATATATGTACACAATACCAAAATATGCAGTAATAGTATTAGAAAACAGTGCAAACAATGTATAGTTACAATAGGATGCAATGGGGACACATAGGGATAGGGGCAACACAAACCATATACTCCAAAAGTGGAATGCGAACCACGAATGGACCCCAAACCTATGTGACCTTGTAGAGGGTTGCTGGGACTATTAGAAAATAGTAAGGGTTAGAAAAATAGCCCACCCCAAGACCCTGAAAAGTGAGTGCAAAGTGCACTAAAGTTCCCCAAAGGACATAGAAGTCGTGATAGGGGAATTCTGCAGGAAAGACACAAACCAGCAATGCAACAACGATGGATTTCGCGTTGAGGGTACCTGTGGAACAAGGGGACCAAGTCCAAAAGTCACAAGCAAGTCGGAGATGGGCAGATGCCCAGGAAATGCCAGCTGTGGGTGCAAAGAAGCTGCTACTGGACAGTAGAAGCTTAGGTTTCTGCAGGAACGACAAGGGCTAGAGACTTCCCCTTTGGAGGACGGATCCCTCACACCGTGGAGAGTCGTGCAGAAGTGTTTTCCAGCTGAAAGACCGCCAACAAGCCTTGCTAGCTGCAAATCGTGCGGTTAGTGTTTTTGGATGCTGCTGTGGCCCAGGAGGGACCAGGATGTCGCCAATTGCGTCAGGGGACAGAGGGGGCGTCGAGCAAGACAAGGAGCCCTCTCAGCAGCAGGCATCACCCGCAGAAGTGCCAGAAACAGGCACTACGAGGATGCGTGAAACGGTGCTCACCCGAAGTCGCACAAAGGAGTCCCACGTCGCCGGAGAACAACTTAGGAGGTCGTGCAATGCAGGTTAGAGTGCCGTGGACCCAGGCTGGACTGTGCACAAAGGATTTCCGCCGGAAGTGCACGGAGGCCGGAGTAGCTGCAAAAGTCGTGGTTCCCAGCAATGCAGTCTGGCGTGGCGGGGGAGGCAAGGACTTACCTCCACCAAACTTGGACTGAAGAGTCACTGGACTGTGGGAGTCACTTGGACAGAGTTGCTGGATTCAAGGGACCTCGCTCGTCGTGCTGAGAGGAGACCCAGGGTACCGGTGATGCAGTTCTTTGGTGCCTGCGGTTGCAGGGGGACGATTCCGTCGACCCACGGGAGATTTCTTCGGAGCTTCTAGTGCAGAGAGGAGGCAGACTACCCCCACAGCATGCACCACCAGGAAAGCAGTCGAGAAGGCGGCAGGATCAGCGTTACAGAGTTGCAGTAGTCGTCTTTGCTACTTTGTTGCAGTTTTTGCAGGCTTCCAGCGCGGTCAGCAGTCGATTCCTTGGCAGAAGGTGAAGAGAGAGATGCAGAGGAACACGGATGAGCGCTTGCATTCGTTATCTAAGGAATTCCCCAAAGCAGAGACCCTAAATAGCCAGAAAAGAGGGTTTGGCTACCTAGGAGAGAGGATAGGCTAGCAACACCTGAAGGAGCCTATCAGAAGGAGTCTCTGACGTCACCTGATGGCACTGGCCACTCAGAGCAGTCCAGTGTGCCAGCAGCACCTCTGTTTCCAAGATGGCAGAGGTCTGGAGCACACTGGAGGAGCTCTGGGCACCTCCCAGGGGAGGTACAGGTCAGGGGAGTGGTCACTCCCCTTTCCTTTGTCCAGTTTCGCACCAGAGCAGGGCTAAGGGGTCCCTGAACCGGTGTAGACTGGCTTATGCAGAAATGGGCACCATGTGTGCCCATGAAAGCATTTCCAGAGGCTGGGGGAGGCTACTCCTCCCCTGCCTTCACACCATTTTCCAAAGGGAGAGGGTGTAACACCCTCTCTCAGAGGAAGTCCTTTGTTCTGCCATCCTGGGCCAGGCCTGGCTGGACCCCAGGAGGGCAGAAGCCTGTCTGAGGGGTTGGCAGCAGCAGCAGCTGCAGTGAAACCCCGGGAAAGGCAGTTTGGCTGTACCATGGTCTGTGCTACAGACCACTGGGATCATGGGATTGTGCCAACTATGCCAGGATGGTATAGAGGGGGCAATTCCATGATCATAGACATGTTACATGGCCATATTCGGAGTTACCATTGTGAAGCTACATATAGGTAGTGACCTATATGTAGTGCACGCGTGTAATGGTGTCCCCGCACTCACAAAGTCCGGGGAATTGGCCCTGAACAATGTGGGGGCACCTTGGCTAGTGCCAGGGTGCCCACACACTAAGTAACTTAGCACCCAACCTTTACCAGGTAAAGGTTAGACATATAGGTGACTTATAAGTTACTTAAGTGCAGTGTAAAATGGCTGTGAAATAACGTGGACGTTATTTCACTCAGGCTGCAGTGGCAGGCCTGTGTAAGAATTGTCAGAGCTCCCTATGGGTGGCAAAAGAAATGCTGCAGCCCATAGGGATCTCCTGGAACCCCAATACCCTGGGTGCCTCAGTACCATATACTAGGGAATTATAAGGGTGTTCCAGTAAGCCAATGTGAATTGGTAAAATTGGTCACTAGCCTGTTAGTGACAATTTGAAAGAAATGAGAGAGCATAACCACTGAGGTTCTGATTAGCAGAGCCTCAGTGAGACAGTTAGGCATCACACAGGGAACACATAGGTCACAAACTTATGAGCACTGGGGTCCTGACTAGCAGGGTCCCAGTGACACATAACAAACATACTGAAAACATAGGATTTTCACTATGAGCACTGGGCCCTGGCAAGCAGGATACCAGTGAGACAGTGAAAACACCATGACATACACTCACAAACAGGCCCAAAGTGGGGGTAACAAGGCTAGAAAGAGGCTACTTTCTCACACAACCCCCCCCCCCCCCCCCAAACGAAGGACAATAAGGCTAACCTTGGCCAGTTGAGACTTTATTGTCTAAGTGGTGATAAGTAGAGAGTAGCTCTGCAATAGACTGGTTACTCCCTTTATCATCCACTATATGGTTACTTCCCTGTGGGGATGTAAACCATCCTGTTTGACGTTTTTTAGCTAAGCAACAATGTGAAGATGTATTTTCAGAGTTTCTATCAGTAAGTTTTAGTTTAGAGCAGTGGGAATTGTCCACTGAACCTATTTGTAGTGATGGAAATGCCAGACAGGGATGCTGTCTCAGAAAAGCCATGGCTGGGCAAAAACTTTGTCCATATGGCTGGAAGAGAGAACAGGGATGCTGTTTCTCTTGATTTGGAGCAGGGCAGGGATGCTGTCCTATGAGCTCCACACTAGGGCAGGGATGCTGTCCTAAGTGTTGTGAGGCAGTGCAGAGTTTCTGCACTAAAGTTTCTCTGGGAGGGTTGGAGGGATGCTCCATGTTAACTAAAATGGTGCTCTTTTTCTCACCAATGTTAGTTATCCCACAGAGAGGTACTTCTACCTCAGGGAGTACAGCTTTGCCAGCTGATGCTTCCCTTGGAACAGGTGCCACCCCAGGAGAGGTTTCTCCCACCACAGGAATGGTATCCTGAATGGCAGGGTGGTTAGGGGATACTGTGATTCCCTTTTTACCTGTTGATGGAGAGGGATCCTGAGTTTTCAGGCCTTCTCTCCTTTGCTTTTTCATTTCAGTAGAAATGAGAGGGAACAATTCCTCTGGGATGCCCAGCATGGCTGCATGGGCATAAAACTCTACATCAGCCCAACCTGAGGGCTCTAGGTCATTACCTAAGAGACAATCTACAGGTAAGCTAGGTGATACCACCACTTGCTTAGGGCCAGTAACTCCACCCCAACTAAACTGAATTATAGCTAAGGGAAGAAACTTAGTGGAGTTATGGACATCAATAATCTTATACTGTTGTCCAATGATGTGTTGTTCAGGATGCACTAGGTTTTCAGTCACCAAAGTGATACTGGCACCTGTGTCCCTGTAGGCCAAGGCCTCAACACCATTTATTGAAACTGTCTGCCTGTACTTATCCATTGTAAGGGGACAAGCAGCCAGTGTGGCAAGGCCAATGCCACTAGGTGTGACAGAAACTGTCTTGGGACTGACTACCCCAATTTCTATGATGGACCCATAAGTGAACCCAACTACACCCTTTGCTTGACTGTTGCCAGCAGTCCCACCACTAGTACCACTACTGCTAGGGGCACTAGAGCTTGATGTATTGGTGGTGGTAGGCTCAGGGGGTTTACCTGGACAGGACTTATCCCCTAGCCTATGGCCTCTGTTTTTACACACAAAGCACCAAGGCTTTTTAATGTGTGCAGGTTGAGAAGAAGAGGAAGAATTAGTTTTAACCCCACCCTCTGAAGAGTGTTTAAGATTTGAAGTGGGATCTTTGGTTTTACCCTTATCCCCATGCTTATCTTGAGATTGTTCACCATCTTTCTTCTTATTGCCATCTTTGTCACCCCCTGTATGAACTTTTCTGTTCACCCTTGTTCTGACCCATTTGTCTGCCTTCTTTCCCAATTCTTGGGGAGAGGTCAGATCAGAGTCTACCAGGTACTGGTGCAACAAATCAGACACACAATTATTAAGAATATGCTCTCTCAGGATCAAGTTATACAGGCTGTCATAATCAGTAACTTTACTGCCATGTAACCACCCCTCCAAGGCCTTCACTGAATGGTCAATGAAATCAACCCAGTCTTGTGAAGACTCCTTTTTGGTCTCTCTGAACTTTATCCTGTATTGCTCAGTGGTTAAGCCATAACCATCCAGGAGTGCATTCTTAAGAACTGTAAAATTATTGGCATCACTTTCTTTCACAGTAAGGAGCCTATCCCTACCCTTTCCACTAAATGATAGCCATAGGATAGCAGCCCACTGCCTTTGAGGGACATCCTGTACAACACAGGCCCTCTCAAGTGCAGCAAACCACTTGTTAATGTCATCCCCCTCCTTATAAGGGGGAACTATCTTGTGCAGATTCCTAGAATCATGCTCTTTTGCAGGATGACTATTGGGAATACTGATGCTGCCAACATGGGTTTCTAAACCCAACTTCTGTCTTTCCTTCTCTACTTCTAAGGACTGTCTATCCAAATCCAGCTGTTGCTTCTTGAGCTTCAGTCTGGTTTGTTCCACTCTCAATCTATTGAGTTCCCTTTCTAACAATCTGTCATCAGGGTGGGTGGGAGGGACATTCCTTGACACAGAAGTGTGGTGAGAATGGACAGAAGGAGACCTATCCCTTACAGAAGGCACCCTAACAGCTTGGTTAACAGAAACATCACTTCTACTGTGGTGAGAAACAATACTTTTGCTATGATGTGAGATAACACTCTCTGTATGGTGTACCTCTTCATCATTACCAACTATGCTAGACTGTCTAGTAATGGGCAGGCTATGAAGTTTCTTTCCTGAATCTTTTCCAAGGGGAGTCCCTGGATCAGATTGGGAACCATTGGCTACTTTTTCAACAGATGGGGCCCCTGTGGCCTTATCTTGTTCTCTAAGCATGTTAAGCAATAATTCCAAGGAAGGATCCTTCCCTACACTCAAACCTCTTTCTACACAGAGACTCCTTGCTCCTTTCCAGCTAAGGTGGTCATATGCAAGTTTGGACAGATCAACATTTTGGCCTGTGCCAGACATTTTTAGAAAGAGTTTAAGTGATAGAAAAAGAGAAAAAAGTTTTCAGAACTTTTTAGAAAGACAGAAAAAAACTTTTAAAACTTTTAAGAACTTTTTAGAAAGTTTAGAGGTACTTTTCAGCACTTTAGAAAAGAGGTGAGAAAAGAAATGCAAAACTTTTTGCTTAGGTGTACATACACTGAACTTGTTTTGTATATTTTTCTCTTATGAAAAGTACAATGACAAGAGTGGTAAGTAGCCTCAAAGCACTTATCCCACCGCTGCACAACCAATGTAGGAGGCTGGACTGGCTTGTAGTGAGTACCTAGGGGTACTTGCACCTTGCACCAGGCCCAGTTATCCCTTATTAGTGTATAGGGTGTCTAGCAGCATAGGCTGATAGATAATGGTAGCTTAGCAGAGCAGCTTAGGCTGAACTAGGAGACGAGTGAAGCTCCTACAGTACCACTAGTGTCATATGCACAATATCATAAGAAAACACAATACACAGATATACTAAAAATAAAGGTACTTTATTTTTATGACAATATGCCAAAGTATCTCAGAGTGTTCCCTCAGTATGAGGATAGCAAATATACACAAGATATATGTACACAATACCAAAATATGCAGTAATAGTATTAGAAAACAGTGCAAACAATGTATAGTTACAATAGGATGCAATGGGGACACATAGGGATAGGGGCAACACAAACCATATACTCCAAAAGTGGAATGCGAACCACGAATGGACCCCAAACCTATGTGACCTTGTAGAGGGTCGCTGGGACTATTAGAAAATAGTAAGGGTTAGAAAAATAGCCCACCCCAAGACCCTGAAAAGTGAGTGCAAAGTGCACTAAAGTTCCCCAAAGGACATAGAAGTCGTGATATGGGAATTCTGCAGGAAAGACACAAACCAGCAATGCAACAACGATGGATTTCCAGTCGAGGGTACCTGTGGAACAAGGGGACCAAGTCCATAAGTCACAAGCAAGTCGGAGATGGGCAGATGCCCAGGAAATGCCAGCTGTGGGTGCAAAGAAGCTGCTACTGGACAGTAGAAGCTTAGGTTTCTGCAGGAACGACAAGGGCTAGAGACTTCCCCTTTGGAGGACGGATCCCTCACACCGTGGAGAGTCGTGCAGAAGTGTTTTCCCGCTGAAAGACCGCCAACAAGCCTTGCTAGCTGCAAATCGTGCGGTTATTGTTTTTGGATGCTGCTGTGGCCCAGGAGGGACCAGGATGTCGCCAATTGCGTCAGGGGACAGAGGGGGCGTCGAGCAAGACAAGGAGCCCTCTCAGCAGCAGGCATCACCCGCAGAAGTGCCAGAAACAGGCACTACGAGGATGCGTGAAACGGTGCTCACCCGAAGTCGCACAAGGAGTCCCACGTCGCCGGAGAACAACTTAGGAGGTCGTGCAATGCAGCTTAGAGTGCCGTGGACCCAGGCTGGACTGTGCACAAAGGGTTTCCGCCGGAAGTGCACGGAGGCCGGAGTAGCTGCAAAAGTTGCGGTTCCCAGCAATGCAGTCTGGCGTGGCGGGGGAGGCAAGGACTTACCTCCACCAAACTTGGACTGAAGAGTCACTGGACTGTGGGAGTCACTTGGACAGAGTTGCTGGATTCAAGGGACCTCGCTCGTCGTGCTGAGAGGAGACCCAGGGTACCGGTGATGCAGTTCTTTGGTGCCTGCGGTTGCAGAGGGACGATTCCGTCGACCCACAGGAGATTTCTTCGGAGCTTCTAGTGCAGAGAGGAGGCAGACTACCCCCACAGCATGCACCACCAGGAAAGCAGTCGAGAAGGCGGCAGGATCAGCGTTACAGAGTTGCAGTAGTCGTCTTTGCTACTTTGTTGCAGTTTTTGCAGGCTTCCAGCGCGGTCAGCAGTCGATTCCTTGGCAGAAGGTGAAGAGAGAGATGCAGAGGAACTCGGATGAGCTCTTGCATTCGTTATCTAAGGAATTCCCCAAAGCAGAGACCCTAAATAGCTAGAAAAGAGGGTTTGGCTACCTAGGAGAGAGGATAGGCTAGCAACACCTGAAGGAGCCTATCAGAAGGAGTCTCTGACGTCACTGGCCACTCAGAGCAGTCCAGTGTGCCAGCAGCACCTCTGTTTCCAAGATGGCAGAGGTCTGGAGCACACTGGAGGAGCTCTGGGCACCTCCCAGGGGAGGTACAGGTCAGGGGAGTGGTCACTCCCCTTTCCTTTGTCCAGTTTCGCACCAGAGCAGGGCTAAGGGGTCCCTGAACCGGTGTAGACTGGCTTATGCAGAAATGGGCACCATGTGTGCCCATGAAAGCATTTCCAGAGGCTGGGGGAGGCTACTCCTCCCCTGCCTTCACACCATTTTCCAAAGGGAGAGGGTGTAACACCCTCTCTCAGAGGAAGTCCTTTGTTCTGCCATCCTGGGCCAGGCCTGGCTGGACCCCAGGAGGGCAGAAGCCTGTCTGAGGGGTTGGCAGCAGCAGCAGCTGCAGTGAAACCCCGGGAAAGGCAGTTTGGCTGTACCATGGTCTGTGCTACAGACCACTGGGATCATGGGATTGTGCCAACTATGCCAGGATGGTATAGAGGGGGCAATTCCATGATCATAGACATGTTACATGGCCATATTCGGAGTTACCATTGTGAAGCTACATATAGGTAGTGACCTATATGTAGTGCACGCGTGTAATGGTGTCCCCGCACTCACAAAGTCCGGGGAATTGGCCCTGAACAATGTGGGGGCACCTTGGCTAGTGCCAGGGTGCCCACACACTAAGTAACTTAGCACCCAACCTTTACCAGGTAAAGGTTAGACATATAGGTGACTTATAAGTTACTTAAGTGCAGTGTAAAATGGCTGTGAAATAACGTGGACGTTATTTCACTCAGGCTGCAGTGGCAGGCCTGTGTAAGAATTGTCAGAGCTCCCTATGGGTGGCAAAAGAAATGCTGCAGCCCATAGGGATCTCCTGGAACCCCAATACCCTGGGTGCCTCAGTACCATATACTAGGGAATTATAAGGGTGTTCCAGTAAGCCAATGTGAATTGGTAAAATTGGTCATTAGCCTGTTAGTGACAATTTGAAAGAAATGAGAGAGCATAACCACTGAGGTTCTGATTAGCAGAGCCTCAGTGAGACAGTTAGGCATCACACAGGGAACACATACCTATAGGTCACAAACCAATGAGCACTGGGGTCCTGACTAGCAGGGTCCCAGTGACACATAACAAACATACTGAAAACATAGGGTTTTCACTATGAGCACTGGGCCCTGGCAAGCAGGATACCAGTGAGACAGTGAAAACACCATGACATACACTCACAAACAGGCCCAAAGTGGGGGTAACAAGGCTAGAAAGAGGCTACTTTCTCACACAAACCCCCCCCCCCCAAACGAAGGACAATAAGGCTAACCTTGGCCAGTTGAGACTTTATTGTCTAAGTGGTGATAAGTAGAGAGTAGCTCTGCAATAGACTGGTTACTCCCTTTATCATCCACTATATGGTTACTTCCCTGTGGGGATGTAAACCATCCTGATTGAAGTTTTTTAGCTAAGCAACAATGTGAAGATGTATTTTCAGAGTTTCTATCAGTAAGTTTTAGTTTAGAGCAGTGGGAATTGTCCACTGAACCTATTTGTAGTGATGGAAATGCCAGACAGGGATGCTGTCTCAGAAAAGCAATGGCTGGGCAAAAACTTTGTCCATATGGCTGGAAGAGAGAACAGGGATGCTGTTTCTCTTGATTTGGAGCAGGGCAGGGATGCTGTCCTATGAGCTCCACACTAGGGCAGGGATGCTGTCCTAAGTGTTGTGAGGCAGTGCAGAGTTTCTGCACTAAAGTTTCTCTGGGAGGGTTGGAGGGATGCTCCATGTTAACTAAAATGGTGCTCTTTTTCTCACCAATGTTAGTTATCCCACAGAGAGGTACTTCTACCTCAGGGAGTACAGCTTTGCCAGCTGATGCTTCCCTTGGAACAGGTGCCACCCCAGGAGAGGTTTCTCCCACCACAGGAATGGTATCCTGAATGGCAGGGTGGTTAGGGGATACTGTGATTCCCTTTTTACCTGTTGATGGAGAGGGATCCTGAGTTTTCAGGCCTTCTCTCCTTTGCTTTTTCATTTCAGTAGAAATGAGAGGGAACAATTCCTCTGGGATGCCCAGCATGGCTGCATGGGGATAAAACTCTACATCAGCCCAACCTGAGGGCTCTAGGTCATTACCTAAGAGACAATCTACAGGTAAGCTAGGTGATACCACCACTTGCTTAGGGCCAGTAACTCCACCCCAACTAAACTGAATTATAGCTAAGGGAAGAAACTTAGTGGAGTTATGGACATCAATAATCTTATACTGTTGTCCAATGATGTGTTGTTCAGGATGCACTAGGTTTTCAGTCACCAAAGTGATACTGGCACCTGTGTCCCTGTAGGCCAAGGCCTCAACACCATTTATTGAAACTGTCTGCCTATACTTATCCATTGTAAGGGGACAAGCAGCCAGTGTGGCAAGGCCAATGCCATTAGGTGTGACAGAAACTGTCTTGGGACTGACTACCCCAATTTCTATGATGGACCCATAAGTGAACCCAACTACACCCTTTGCTTGACTGTTGCCAGCAGTCCCACCACTAGTACCACTACTGCTAGGGGCACTAGAGCTTGATGTATTAGTGGTGGTAGGCTCAGGGGGTTTACCTGGACAGGACTTATCCCCTGGCCTATGGCCTCTGTTTTTACACACAAAGCACCAAGGCTTTTTAATGTGTGCAGGTTGAGAAGAAGAGGAAGAATTAGTTTTAACCCCACCCTCTGAAGAGTGTTTAAGATTTGAAGTGGGATCTTTGGTTTTACCCTTATCCCCATGCTTATCTTGAGATTTTTCACCATCTTTCTTCTTATTGCCATCTTTGTCACCCCCTGTATGAACTTTTCTGTTCACCCTTGTTCTGACCCATTTGTCTGCCTTCTTTCCCAATTCTTGGGGAGAGGTCAGATCAGAGTCTACCAGGTACTGGTGCAACAAATCAGACACACAATTATTAAGAATATGCTCTCTCAGGATCAAGTTATACAGGCTGTCATAATCAGTAACTTTACTGCCATGTAACCACCCCTCCAAGGCCTTCACTGAATGGTCAATGAAATCAACCCAGTCTTGTGAAGACTCCTTTTTGGTCTCTCTGAACTTTATCCTGTATTGCTCAGTGGTTAAGCCATAACCATCCAGGAGTGCATTCTTAAGAACTGTAAAATTATTGGCATCACTTTCTTTCACAGTAAGGAGCCTATCCCTACCCTTTCCACTAAATGATAGCCATAGGATAGCAGCCCACTGCCTTTGAGGGACATCCTGTACAACACAGGCCCTCTCAAGTGCAGCAAACCACTTGTTAATGTCATCCCCCTCCTTATAAGGGGGAACTATCTTGTGCAGATTCCTAGAATCATGCTCTTTTGCAGGATGACTATTGGGAATACTGCTGCTGCCAACATGGGTTTCTAAACCCAACTTCTGTCTTTCCTTCTCTACTTCTAAGGACTGTCTATCCAAATCCAGCTGTTGCTTCTTGAGCTTCAGTCTGGTTTGTTCCACTCTCAATCTATTGAGTTCCCTTTCTAACAATCTGTCATCAGGGTGGGTGGGAGGGACATTCCTTGACACAGAAGTGTGGTGAGAATGGACAGAAGGAGACCTGTCCCTTACAGAAGGCACCCTAACAGCTTGGTTAACAGAAACATCACTTCTACTGTGGTGAGAAACAATACTTTTGCTATGATGTGAGATAACACTCTCTGTATGGTGTACCTCTTCATCATTACCAACTATGCTAGACTGTCTAGTAATGGGCAGGCTATGAAGTTTCTTTCCTGAATCTTTTCCAAGGGGAGTCCCTGGATCAGATTGGGAACCATTGGCTACTTTTTCAACAGATGGGGCCCTTGTGGCCTTATCTTGTTCTCTAAGCATGTTAAGCAATAATTCCAAGGAAGGATCCTTCCCTACACTCAAACCTCTTTCTACACAGAGACTCCTTGCTCCTTTCCAGCTAAGGTGGCCATATGCAAGTTTGGACAGATCAACATTTTGGCCTGTGCCAGACATTTTTAGAAAGAGTTTAAGTGATAGAAAAAGAGAAAAAAGTTTTCAGAACTTTTTAGAAAGACAGAAAAAAACTTTTAAAACTTTTAAGAACTTTTTAGAAAGTTTAGAGGTACTTTTCAGCACTTTAGAAAAGAGGTGAGAAAAGAAATGCAAAACTTTTTGCTTAGGTGTACATACACTGAACTTGTTTTGTATATTTTTCTCTTATGAAAAGTACAATGACAAGAGTGGTAAGTAGTCTCAAAGCACTTATCCCACCGCTGCACAACCAATGTAGGAGGCTGGACTGGCTTGTAGTGAGTACCTAGGGGTACTTGCACCTTGCACCAGGCCCAGTTATCCCTTATTAGTGTATAGGGTGTCTAGCAGCATAGGCTGATAGATAATGGTAGCTTAGCAGAGCAGCTTAGGCTGAACTAGGAGACGAGTGAAGCTCCTACAGTACCACTAGTGTCATATGCACAATATCATAAGAAAACACAATACACAGATATACTAAAAATAAAGGTACTTTATTTTTATGACAATATGCCAAAGTATCTCAGAGTGTTCCCTCAGTATGAGGATAGCAAATATACACAAGATATATGTACACAATACCAAAATATGCAGTAATAGTATTAGAAAACAGTGCAAACAATGTATAGTTACAATAGGATGCAATGGGGACACATAGGGATAGGGGCAACACAAACCATATACTCCAAAAGTGGAATGCGAACCACGAATGGACCCCAAACCTATGTGACCTTGTAGAGAGTCGCTGGGACTATTACAAAATAGTAAGGGTTAGAAAAATAGCCCACCCCAAGACCCTGAAAAGTGAGTGCAAAGTGCACTAAAGTTCCCCAAAGGACATAGAAGTCGTGATAGGGGAATTCTGCAGGAAAGACACAAACCAGCAATGCAACAACGATGGATTTCCAGTCGAGGGTACCTGTGGAACAAGGGGACCAAGTCCAAAAGTCACAAGCAAGTCGGAGATGGGCAGATGCCCAGGAAATGGCAGCTGTGGGTGCAAAGAAGCTGCTACTGGACAGTAGAAGCTTAGGTTTCTGCAGGAACGACAAGGGCTAGAGACTTCCCCTTTGGAGGACGGATCCCTCACACCGTGGAGAGTCGTGCAGAAGTGTTTTCCCGCTGAAAGACCGCCAACAAGCCTTGCTAGCTGCAAATCGTGCGGCTATTGTTTTTGGATGCTGCTGTGGCCCAGGAGGGACCAGGATGTCGCCAATTGCGTCAGGGGACAAAGGGGGCGTCGAGCAAGACAAGGAGCCCTCTCAGCAGCAGGCATCACCCGCAGAAGTGCCAGAAACAGGCACTACGAGGATGCGTGAAACGGTGCTCACCCGAAGTCGCACAAGGAGTCCCACGTCGCCGGAGAACAACTTAGGAGGTCGTGCAATGCAGGTTAGAGTGCCGTGGACCCAGGCTGGACTGTGCACAAAGGATTTCCGCCGGAAGTGCACGGAGGCCGGAGTAGCTGCAAAAGTCGCGGTTCCCAGCAATGCAGTCTGGCGTGGCGGGGGAGGCAAGGACTTACCTCCACCAAACTTGGACTGAAGAGTCACTGGACTGTGGGAGTCACTTGGACAGAGTTGCTGGATTCAAGGGACCTCGCTCGTCGTGCTGAGAGGAGACCCAGGGTACCGGTGATGCAGTTCTTTGGTGCCTGCGGTTGCAGGGGGACGATTCCGTCGACCCACGGGGGATTTCTTCGGAGCTTCTAGTGCAGAGAGGAGGCAGACTACCCCCACAGCATGCACCACCAGGAAAGCAGTCGAGAAGGCGGCAGGATCAGCGTTACAGAGTTGCAGTAGTCGTCTTTGCTACTTTGTTGCAGTTTTTGCAGGCTTCCAGCACGGTCAGCAGTCGATTCCTTGGCAGAAGGTGAAGAGAGAGATGCAGAGGAACTCGGATGAGCTCTTGCATTCGTTATCTAAGGAATTCCCCAAAGCAGAGACCCTAAATAGCCAGAAAAGAGGGTTTGGCTACCTAGAAGAGAGGATAGGCTAGCAACACCTGAAGGAGCCTATCAGAAGGAGTCTCTGACGTCACCTGATGGCACTGGCCACTCAGAGCAGTCCAGTGTGCCAGCAGCACCTCTGTTTCCAAGATGGCAGAGGTCTGGAGCACACTGGAGGAGCTCTGGGCACCTCCCAGGGGAGGTACAGGTCAGGGGAGTGGTCACTCCCCTTCCCTTTGTCCAGTTTCACGCCAGAGCAGGGCTAAGGGGTCCCTGAACCGGTGTAGACTGGCTTATGCAGAAATGGGCACCATGTGTGCCCATGAAAGCATTTCCAGAGGCTTGGGGAGGCTACTCCTCCCCTGCCTTCACACCATTTTCCAAAGGGAGAGGGTGTAACACCCTCTCTCAGAGGAAGTCCTTTGTTCTGCCATCCTGGGACAGGCCTGGCTGGACCCCAGGAGGGCAGAAGCCTGTCTGAGGGGTTGGCAGCAGCAGCAGCTGCAGTGAAACCCCGGGAAAGGCAGTTTGGCTGTACCATGGTCTGTGCTACAGACCACTGGGATCATGGGATTGTGCCAACTATGCCAGGATGGTATATAGGGGGCAATTCCATGATCATAGACATGTTACATGGCCATATTCGGAGTTACCATTGTGAAGCTACATATAGGTAGTGACCTATATGTAGTGCACGCGTGTAATGGTGTCCCCGCACTCACAAAGTCCGGGGAATTGGCCCTGAACAATGTGGGGGCACCTTGGCTAGTGCCAGGGTGCCCACACACTAAGTAACATAGCACCCAACCTTTACCAGGTAAAGGTTAGACATATAGGTGACTTATAAGTTACTTAAGTGCAGTGTAAAATGGCTGTGAAATAACGTGGACGTTATTCCACGTTATTTCACTCAGGCTGCAGTGGCAGGCCTGTGTAATAATTGTCAGAGCTCCCTATGGGTGGCAAAAGAAATGCTGCAGCCCATAGGGATCTCCTGGAACCCCAATACCCTGGGTACCTCAGTACCATATACTAGGGAATTATAAGGGTGTTCCAGTAAGCCAATGTGAATTGGTAAAATTGGTCACTAGCCTGTTAGTGACAATTTGAAGGAAATGAGAGAGCATAACCACTGAGGTTCTGATTAGCAGAGCCTCAGTGAGACAGTTAGGCATCACACAGGGAACACATACCTATAGGTCACAAACTTATGAGCACTGGGGTCCTGACTAGCAGGGTCCCAGTGACACATAACAAACATACTAAAAACATAGGGTTTTCACTATGAGCACTGGGCCCTGGCAAGCAGGATACCAGTGAGACAGTGAAAACACCCTGACATACACTCACAAACAGGCCCAAAGTGGGGGTAACAAGGCTAGAAAGAGGCTACTTTCTCACACTGAGTACACTCCTTTGGGTCCTAGATATGACACAGCCGGGCCCCGGGAGCGACTCGGGACAGAAGCTCTCGGCCCCTGCCACGCCACCCACCTATAGGACTTTAAACTAAGAATGTTCATGGTTTGGACGGGGAAAATGTTGGTTACCGGTCCTGGGGTATGGGAGTTGGGGTTTAAATTTGTTCTTATAGTTATAGGGGTCCACGTCGCATTAATCATCCACGAACCTAACAACTCTTGTCTTCACTCCTCAACAAACTCGCATAACAGAAGACCTGTCCAGCGGTCCAGTCCCACACATAGTCAACAATTTACAATTCATAATACATGACTGTAACCTACAAAATGATAACATGGAACGTCAGAGGCTTAAATAGCATGTCCAAAAGATATAAAGTACATAGCTACCTTAAACGCAGAGGAGCGCATATAGCCCTGCTCCAAGAAACACACCTACTAGAGCAGGAAGTCACAACGCTCAAAAAAAGATGGAGAGGCCAAATATTTGCCACTAACTACTCCGCTTATGCCAGGGGGGTACTAATATGGATCCGCCCAGGGGTCCCATTCCAGGCACTTCTAACATCGATAGATAAAGAAGGGAGATATGTGGTAATCAGGGGAAGGCTGGATGGAAAAGAAGTGACAATAGGAGGTCTCTATGCGCCGAACTCAGACCAAAATTGTTTCCTAGATAAGTTATCACGAGACTTAGGACCGACCCTTACAGGCCCAAAAATACTCGGTGGGGACTTCAACTGCATGACTAACACACACTTAGATAGATCACACCCCCCCTTACAACACACGCAAACTCAAAAAACTGCCAAATAGCAGAATGGCAACAACACTGGCAACTTGAAGATTGTTGGAGGCGACACAATCCACAAGGCAGAGATTACTCCTATTATTCGACAACACACGATCTACACGTTAGATTAGATACCTTCCTGATCTCCCAGGAACTGCAACATATCGTAACAACAGCCGAATACCTAAGCTGCACTAAATCGGACCGTAATCCCCTGATAATTTCACTGGCATGGGGTGGGGAAAAAACAGCAATCCCCACTTGGCGTCTGAGAATTGAGGCACTCGAAGACGAGGCGTTCAAACATACCCTACACCAAAGCATTGAGGAATTTTTCTCTCTAAATGCAGGGTCAACTCCTTCTAGAACCCTGGAGTGGGAAACCTTCAAAGTAGTAACAAGGGGCAACTGCATTGGCGAGAGCACTGGCGTTAGAAAATCTATCGAAACTGAACTCAAAAACCTAGAGGACTCCCTCAGAGAAACAGAGCGAAAGCTCCCAACGCATCCCGAACTGATGTCCCTCCTGAATGATACGAAAACTAAAATAGTCGAAGCTTGCTCAAGATTGTCCCGCTTTGACTATAAACAGCACCTAAACAGACAACATACAGAGGGCGATAAAGCAGGAGCCCTGCTGGCATGGCTTGCCAGGCCCCATAAACAGCAAACCCCCATAGTTGAGATCATGACACTCACAAGGGGCAGCATACACTGTCAAAAGGAAATAAACACATGTTTCCTCGAATACTACTCAACCCTCTACGCCCCCCCAGTGGTTACTATCTGTAACACCCAGATCCAGGAATTAGAGTCACTCACTCTCCCATTGTTAGGCCCAGAGGTCAGTCAGGCACTAGCTGCGCCTATCTCAATCACAGAGATTAAAGCAGCTATACAGGGTATGGCTAGGGGAAAAGTCCCTGGAACAGACGGACTCCCTATGCATTTTATCTGTTGTACCAAGACCTGTTAGCTCCTAGACTTTGCGAACTATACGCAGAAGCCTGGCATAACAATAAACTGCCCCAATCAACTATCGAGGCCGTAATGATCCCCCTACTAAAACCCGGTAAACCTCCCACAGATGTTCGCTCATACCGTCCACTTTCCATGTTAAACCTAGATTATAAAATATTAAGAAGAATACTGGCAAATAGGCTATTACCCCACATGACGTCACTAATCCATCAAGACCAGGCTGGATTCATACCCCAACGCAGCACAGCGCAAAATATCAGACGCTTAGGGCCATATGTACGAACACTTTTTCACATAGACACAGAGGGGGTAATTCCGACCCTGGCGGATGACGGAAACACCGCCAACAGGCTGGCGGTGCTTCCTAGCCCATTCTGACCGCAGCGGTAAAGCCGCGGTCAGAAAACCGGGGCCGGCGGTTTCCCGCCGGTTTACCCCCGGCTGGGCGAATCCGCCAGGGCAGCGCTGCAAGCAGCGCTGCCTTGGGGATTCTGACCCCCTTCCCGCCAGGAAGTGGCTGGCGGGAACGGGTGTCCTGGGGCCCCTTGCACTGCCCATGCCACTGGCATGGGCAGTGCAGGGGTCCCCTAACAGGGCCCAGGGTGGCTTTTCACTGTCTGCTTAGCAGACAGTGAAAAGCGTGACGGGTGCAACTGCACCCGTCGCACCGCCGCAACACCGCGGGCTCCATTCGGAGCCGGCTCCTGTGTTGCGGCCCTCATTCCCTCTGGGCCGGCGGGCGCTAACTTGCTTAGCGCCCGCCGGCCCAGCGGGAATGTCAGAATGCGGGAAGCAGTATTTTGAATGAGGGCCAGAATGGGTAAAAACCTTTGCTACATCTGGCCCTTAGTCTCTATATTACACGCCATGTCATCAACTACAACGCTACCCCAAGCAGCGATAATCTCATTAGACATAGAAAAAGCCTTTGATAGCCTACGGTGGGACTATCTGGAACTGGTTATGCTAAAACTAGGACTTGGGGAGGGCTTTACGCGCTGGACAAGGCTACTCTATACCAACCCCACAGCAAGAGTACGTACAGGTGGCATTATTTCCGACTCTTTCCCGGTGGGCAGGGGAACCAGACAGGGCTGCCCACTGTCTCCCCTCCTGTTCGCCATGGCAGTGGAACCCCTGGCACAAACAGCGAGATCAGGGAGGTACTTTGAGGGTATATCGATCAACAATCAAACACACCACATAGCACTATATGCAGACGACTTGCTATTGTTTCACAAAAAGCTGGACACTGACCTACCAGGGACAATAGACATGCTCAAAAATTTCGGCAGGGCTTCTGGTCTCCGAATCAACTGGAGAAAGTCCACCATCTTCCCACTTACTGCAGACACTCCTGAGCCCGCAGATACTAGAGGCCTTCCCTGGTCCCCGAATACATTTAAATACTTGGGGATCAATGTATACCATAAAATTGAAGACCTCCTAGAAGGAAACATACAAAGAGCTATTAATGGACTCAAAACTAATATGCAATTCTGGAATACACTCCCCCTGACTGTCTTTGGGAGGGTTGCCCTGATAAAAATGATAGCACTGCCCAGACTACTATACTATTTCTCCACCATCCGTCTAATAATCCCAAAAAGAGTATTCAAAAACATAGACTCCCTAATTGGGAATTTTATATGGGGATCGAACAGACGCAGAATCACGCTTAACATACTCCAGAGGTCTACCTCAGAGGGAGGATTAGCTGCACCAAACCTAGAGATTTACTATTGGGCAGGGCAACTACAATGGATAGCAAGGATAGGCAGCGAGTTCCTAAACAAAAGCAACCCACAAATCTCATTAAACTGTCCTCTAGAAAACATTCTAAACATCTTACTGAAGACCAAAAAACCATCGCAACAGCTCCCATTAGAATGGGAGGCGCCTAGACATTGTTGGGACCAATTACTAAAACGCATGCGCACAAGAAACCCCTATTCACCCGAGATCCGCCTAACAGCTCTAAACCTCACCCCAAAGGGACACATCATAGCGCACTCTAACAAAATGACAAAGTACAACATCACGAAAATAGGAGTCTTGTTTAACAATGGTAAACTTTGCAAATATATAGAATTACAAGAACGGTTCATCCTACCCTCTGGCTTATTCCTCTCCCACTCTGCCTTAATAAATACTATAAAAAAACTATGGGGTGCAAAATCGAGTGAACCTGACATACCCGAAAGTTGCCACCTCCTCTGCACAACGGGAGACCAGAGGGGGGTAGTATCGAAAATATAAAGTCCCTACGAAATACAACCTGCCGCCCACTGAACAAACTTAGATCCAAATGGCAGACCGACCTAAATTGTACCCTAGAGGATACCCAATGGGCCAGAATCACCTCCCACATTTACTCTGTATCCAGGAACGCAAGGTTCAAATTGATAAATGTATACATTTATCATAGAGCTTACCTGACTCCACAATTACTAACCAAATTCTTTAACACAAATAATTCTAAATGCCCCAGATGCGAAGAATTATCAGCGGACCTTCTGCACATGCTATGGAGCTGCCCAAGAATAAACTTGTTCTGGACTGAAGTGTTCAGGAAATTAGCCTCCAGCGCAGAAAGAACAATCTCGCCCACGCCACTGGTTGCTCTACTGGGAGATTTCCCTCGCCCCTCAGCAAAAAAAATATCCAACAGGTTTATAGATCTGGCACTAATACTCGCCAAGAGGGAAATAACTTCCCACTGGAAAGACCCAGGAGGCCCTCTGGTGGACAGATGGCAAAACGCACTAGTGAAGTGGGCTGAAATTGAAAGCACAGCACTGCTGAAAGAAGCGCTGCAAGGTCAAAGACCCAGAGACAGCGCCAAACACTGGGACACACTGCTGGACAGTCTAAAGGCGATGGATGCCTCAACATCAGAGGATAGCACATCTGACTCGGAATCGGACCCTGTACAGTCAACAACTACTACGACATAACATACAATAAGGATCACCAACTAATATTCTGACAGCAAGGAGAGTTGTAATTAGAATAATAGATGATGGACAAAATGCGAGATGGGGGGAGGGGGGTATAATACACAGTTGGGAATACCTTAGTATCTGTATTTGTTATGAGACATATTCCCTTGTTAAAAGTATTAAAAGATATTTAAAAAAAAAAAGTATCTACTAATGGACTGTCAGTGCCAACATTACTTGATGAACAACAACTCATTAGGTAACCATCTGAACACTTCTCAGCACCCCCAAGTTGTAAAGAGTATATCTAATGGCTTATCACTAATTATTTCCTAAAGCTCTTTCAATATCAACTCAAAGTTTCGAAATCATCATAAGTGAATCTATTATACTGCCACCAGTTGGGGGTGAAGACAACCCGGTTAGTCATGCCAAAATCACTGATCGTGGTAGTATAGATTATTCTGGAACTGATGTCACAACCAGTCCACCAAGGGAACAGTATAAAATGAGCAAATTACCACCTTTGAGACCCAGATACAGTGCCAGCATAGGGCCTATAATAATCAATACTTACGCTGAAACTAACAAGCTGGACTTATGCCTAATTTATCAATATGAATATAGCCACAACAGTCTGAAGCATCATAATACAGATTCCCCAGCTTTTCATAATTTTGCATATAAGTTACTTATCTGTAATCATAGTTCTCTTCCAGGGGAATATTCAGTTCTTAGGACTATTGATGAGGATCCCCTGCAAAAGAAGCCCACAATTTAATGCGCTGGTGATGCGAAAAAAGAAAAATGATGCCTCCCCTGATTAATTTGTTGGTTTATTGCTTCCTGCCTCTAAATACAGTACACTACACTAGCCTTGCAAACTATAATGTACACTTGCTACCAAGCTTTGCTTTCAGCGTACAAAGTCACACATAGTCAGGCGCCCACAAAATACCTTCCTGAAGTGCTGTGCCCTTGCATTTTCCTCCTTTCCTGCTCTGGGAACAAAGATGTGTGACACTTACCTTGCTTGCAGCCACCCTGACGTCAAGGATAAGAATATTGTCAGTGGCAGGTGCGCTACTGATGGGGTGAAAAATGAAACAGTGGGGTGAGTGAAGAGTCATCTGTTCTTTGAAAAACACCATTGTAAGCAACTATTGCGAGCAAGCATTTGGAAAGTGTGGTGGCACGAAGTGGAAAGTAAACAACAGTGCCGATTTATTCACAGAGCAGTACTGCTACAAACCATTTCTTTGCATTTGTGCAACAAGAACAATAAGTAAATGCTCTCTGATTGTACTGGTCTATAAATAACTCAGCAGTGTTTGCAGATTTACAAAGCAATACCGACTCAGGTACCGTTCTTTCCTTTTCAAGTAATGTGAAGTAATTGCTCTGTAGATGTACTGATCTTGGAAGGGGAAGTACTTGAAATGAAAATATGAACATAAGACCAGGGCACACCGAAGTAGTCCATAACAGTCACTCCAAATGTAGACATAAGAGTAAAATCCAAGAGACACTATGCGATCGTTAATTGAGGTTTTATTTCTTGCTGAAACAATGATACCTCTGAGAACAGCCGACACATGTTTCGTCACTAGGACTTTCTAAAGGCTGTAAGTTTAAGATAGTAAAATAACACACATTATGTTAATAAACAAGGCGCGCAGTAAAAAGGATAACAATATTTGCGTATGTTACAATGATAACTCAACAGCCATCCGTAAAATCAACCAAGGCCTTCTGTGGCAACAAGTATTAAAATGGAGCATGGATGACTCACTTCTACGCTTGGTAATAGCTCCGGATGAAGATATTTGGTTGAAAGGTAAACTCTCAAATAAAAATAATTTGTCTCCTAAAATGTATACACATGATTGATTAAAGAAGGGATGTATCCTCGTACCATTTCTGTTTTAGTTATTCATCTCCAATTTGGCTGACCAACTGAATGTTCCAGATGGCTTACTCTGTAAATTAGCACAACCAGCAGTCGCCCATTCTGCTTGTGTCAATGAACTTGTTATTTTTTCCCTAACTTTGTGTGATTTACAGACACGACTGTCTTGGCTGATATAATTCAATATTGCAAATGGACTATTTGTAAATTCAACAAAAAACAAATTTACAACTTATGTTAAACACTGAAAAAAGGATCTCCGGAGCATCAAATATAGACCATTAAACAAATATGACTACTTTGGAATGATTATTGACAACAGCAGCTCCTGGTTGGATCACACTCTCAAAAAAGTCAGAAATTGAGAATAATAACAATTGCAGTGAAAAGATTCACAAACATTTATGATGGAAGAGCCACTGACCCATCAATTACTGTTCTGAATTCTAATTGGATTTCTTCTATTTGTATGCATCTCCAGTACTTGAGTCAGAAAGTTCAAGAATTTATATTCAATTGGCTAAGCAGGTACTGACCAACGGTCTGCTGAAGAAGGTCGATATAGGATACCAGGCACATAGACAGAGGGTATATGAGGAAAGCAATTTTACAGGTAGTTTCCTGGCCTGGCAAACTTGGGACGCTAGTAATATGATACATGCTCTGAGATGTCCTTTTTCGGGGCAAAGATACACCGAATCTGCTGCAGTCTGAGAAGTTATGTTAGAACACTACAGAAGAATCTATATTCAAACCCAGGATACTGACCGCGAGACTATCAGGGATTTTTTTGAGAAATTGGATATCTCCACTATGTCAAAAGAAGACGGAGATGTTCTCTCCCAGCCATTCACTAAGTTAGAACTTTTAGAGGTGGTCAAAAATCTTCCTAATGGGAAAGCCTGTGGCCCAGATGGTCTCCCGGTTGAATTTTACAAAATCTTTTTAAAGGAATTTGTAGATGATTATTTGTTTCTAATTAACAGTTTGATAAAGGGTGGGAGGATCCCTAACTCTTGGCATATGGGGAAGGTTGTTAGCTTTCCCCCAAAAAATAAGGATAAAGAATATCGCCCAATCTCACTTTTAAATACAGACTATAAAATCATTACGAAAATCCGGGCTAATCGGTTTAATGTGGTTGTCCATAACTTTGTCCATCCTGATCAAAACTGGTTTATCGCTGGGCGACAACTTGCAACCAAAACACATTTTCTGGCCGAGGCTCTGGACTATTTCACTTCAAATAAAATTCCTGCTAATATTCTTTTATTTGACGCAGAAAAAGCTTTTGACCTAATCGTTTGGGATACACTGGTTGAAATATTATCCAGATTCAGGGTCCTCCCCGGTTTCAGCACTAATTCAAAGGATGTTTGAAAATTCTGAAGCCGATATTATAATCAAGTCTGTGAGCGTGCGTCACCTTCAAGTTCGGCATGGGACCTGTCAAGGCTGCCCTCTCTCCCCTATGCGCTTTGCTCTTTTTATTGAACCTTTAGCTATTACAATTAGACAGAACAACCGGATTCACCCTCCTTTGAAGTCAATGGGAAAGATCAAACTTTACGCAAATTATATTATCATGTTTCTGGAGGAGGATCAGCCCTCTCAGGAGGAGGCACTTAAGGTTTTTTCTGAATATAAGCAAATTAGTAGATACAGGGTCAAAAGGAATTTAACCGATGTCATCCTCTGTGGCACTACTCCAATAGATTAAACCCTGAGTTATCGCTCTGTTGGAATACTAGGCCCAAGAGGTACCTTGGGATCAACTTTTCATCTGATATAGGAAATCTCTATGATCTTAACTTCACTCCCTTGCTCTTGAAAACCCAGGCGTTGCTCACACGCTGGGGATCATTTCCCCTTTCTATTCTTGGTATAACTGCGCTGATCAAAATGTCTATATTACCATTATTTAATTTTTTTTGTTTTCTGCTACTCCTTGTTTTCTAATGTCCACTTTTTTAAAGAAATTAGATTCAATGTTCTGCTCATTGATCTAGCATTACCAAAAGACGCGTATTGCGTTAAGTACGCTATTCATCAATAGAGAAAAGGGTGGGTTGGCATTACCGAACTTGAAAGATTATTATTTCGCTGCTTTGCGCACTGTACGACCAATTTTAAAACCAAATAACCCACAGACAGTCTTTTTGCTCAGGACTTTCGTGAATTAATCTGCACAGAACATGATTTAAGTAATTGTGCCCTATTAGTGAAATCCCCCCAAAAAGTCCAATATAAGATTTTTAAATGTTTTTTCAGAAGAAATCTGATCCTTATTGAAGATATTCAATTCCATATCTGAATTTTTGTACCCCTCTTTCACAGCTCCCGATGCGGTCACGATCCCAGCTTGATTCAGAGACAGTAAGGAAATGGGAATATGGTGGATTTAGGCAAATTGGTGACTTTTGTGTCAATGACAGCTGGGAAACACTCTCAAACATTTGGGTTGCGGTTCGAAACGATTTTCTGTTGATGGGATCATACAGTATCTTGCTTCGTAGCCTTACCGATCTGGACACTGGGCTAATTTATGACACACTGACATTAGGTAAAGACCTGGCCGACCCCTCAGGGGCAAGACGAGCAGGTGGGTGGAAAAGGTTACTTACGGAGGGGAAAAAAAATCGATCTATGGGCAAAAGTGGTGAGAAAATGAGATAGGCAAGAGGGTTTGGAGCTGACACGGATTGCTGGGAGAAAGTCAATCAATTAAATTTCAAGACACTTAGAGGTGTGAATTGGCATTGTATGATATTTTTCAGCAAATGGCTGTTGTATCACACTCCGCAAGCCCTGTCCCGGATTACCTCCAGCTGCCCGATGTCCGTTTTCGCTGCCAAGCAGAGGGCACAGCAAATTGGATGCATGTGATCAGCACGTGTCGGCTTATCCAAGATTACTGGGATAGGGTATTGAAGTTGTTAACAGCCACCCTTCAGATCTCCATAATTCCTAGTATCTGGTTCTTGGTTTTGGGCTATGATCCCGCGGCAAGGCTTCCACCTAGGTGGGCGAAACTAGTTTTTATTGCCACTGTTATTGCTGGATGCCTCTGACTGAAAAACTGGCGCTCCCTGCAGATCCCTACTTCTGCAGAGTGGCTGAAATAAAGGCTTTGGTAGGAAATCAGGAACCCAGGTACGCAAAGAGAGTAGCAGGGCTCAAGATATTTTCCCAACTGGGGCGAATTCTTTCGAGATGACCGGTAGTAACTACATTTAGGTCAGGATAATTAAATATGTGGTGCTAATTAGATCAATTGTTTTAAAAGGGTGCTATCACTATGGAAATACTGTATGATAAATTATGTATCTGAAACTGGCTATTTTCATTTGCTGAATCTCAGTAAAACCAATAAAAAAAAGAAAAAAAAGAAATACCAAAAATACCATAGAGACTATACTCCCTTAGGAGGTGAGTAATACACAAATTATATACACTAGTATGCAGAAAGAGGCATAAAAAGAGTTAGAAAACAGTGCAATTAGTGAAAATCACAATAGTTAGAAATGGGCCTAGGGGGAGCACAAACCATATACTAAGAAAGTGTAATGCGAAAGTCGGTCTCCCACCTAGGCAAGTGTAGTGTGTAGAGGGGAGCTGGGAGTACTAGAAAACCCCAAAGGTGTGTACTAGAACCCACCCCAGTGACCAGGAAAGCAGGATTAAAACACAGTAATGTTCTTAGAACACACACAGGAACAAACAGAAGGATTATGCAAGAACCAAAGGAGACTGCAAGACACCAACGGTGGATTCCTGGACCTGAGGTCCTGTGGAAGAAGGAGATTAAGTCCAAGAAGCACAGAAGAGTCCAGGAAGAACATGAGCCCCTGCTAACCCAGATGAAGGTGAAAAGGAATAACCACCGGTGAAGAAGAACAGTCAGTACTGCACCCAAGAAGACGGAGTCGGGTTCCTGGTTGTGCAAGTGATGTCCCACGACGGATGGAGGAAACCAGTCTGGTTTGTATTGCTGGAGTCTGCCAACAAGCCTTGGCACACGCAAAGCTCGCAGTTAGTGGAAAATGGCGCTCCCGGGACCATGAAGGACCAGGTGGAGTATACCCAGGAGGGGACCCTCAGCACCTCAGAGAGCCCACAGTAGACCAGGCAGTGTGCACAGGAGTCCCACAGCATGGGGACAGGGAAGATGCAAAAGAGGCCCACCCAGCACTACAACAAAGGCTCCCACATCCCTAGAGAACCACTCAGGAAGCTGTGCGTCGCAGGATAGAGTTCTGGGGGCCGGAGCTGCAAGATCCACGAAGAACTCCCTTGAAGGATGCCAACAAGCCTTGGCAGCTGCAAAACACGCAGTGCACGGGGGTACTGTCTTGCGTCGGGAGGCAAGCTCTTACCTCCACCAAAGTTTGACAGTTGGAAGAGAGGACCGTCGGGACCACTTCAGTCCACCACCTGTGATGCAGGATCCACGCAGCTCAGCAGGAGAGGGGTTCCACGCAGCCGGTCATCGTTGCATTGGGTGCTTGCAAAAGCAGGGGAGTGATTCCTTCACCCCAAGGAAGATTCCTTAGCTCTTCTGATGCAGGCTGAAGACGGCAATCTTCAGATAATGCACGACCGGAAAACAGTTGCAGTTGCTGGCAGGAGCTGGATATGCAATAATGCAGAATGTGTCTTGCTTCTTTGTTGCAGCTTGTAGAGTTTCCGGAGGGTCCAAATGCAGTTTCTTTAGTGAGAAGTCGAAGTGGAGGATGCAGAGGATTCCTGCTGGAGTCTTACAATCCGAATCTGAGGAACCATCCAAAAGAGAGACCCTAAATAGACCTGAAAGGGGGATCGGTCAGCTAATGAGGTAAGCACCGATCAGAGAAGGGCTCTGACGTCACCTGCTGGGACTGGCCACTCAGATGCTCCCAGAGTTCCCTGCCAACCTTGAATCCAAGATGGCAAAACTCAGGGACCTTCTGGAGGAGCTGTGAGCACCCACCCCCTGGCTGGGGTGGTGATGGACAGGGGAGTAGTCACTCCCCTTTTCTTTGTCCAGTTTTGCCCCAGAGCAGGGACTGGGGGTCCCAGTACCAGTGTAGAGTGAATTATGCAAGGAGAGCACCAAATGTGCCCTTCAAAGTAGTTCCAGTGGCTTGGGGAGGCCACCCCACCCAAACCTGTAACACCTATTTCCAAATGGTGATGGTGTAACACCCCTCTCCCGAAGGAAATCCTTTGTTCTGGTTGGGCTCGAGCTTTTCAAGCAACAGGAGGGCAGAAACCTGTCTGTGAGGTGGCAGCAGCTGGGGTTGCCTGGAAAACCTCAGAAGGCTGAAATGGCAGTACTGGGGGTCCTCTAAGGAGACACCAGAGTGCACGGAATCATAAAACCAATTTTTGCAAAAGCCTTTGGGCATGATTCCAACATGTTTGATACTAAACATGTCTATGTTCGGAGTTACCATTATGTAGCTGGACATAGGTAGTGACCTATGTCCAGTACACGTGTAAAATGGCATCCCGCACTCACAAAGCCTGGGGAAATTGTCCTGGAGGTCCTGGGGGCACCTCTGCTAGTGCACGGGTGCACTCAAACACAGCTGCTTTGCACCCTGCCCTCAGGGCTGGAGGGCCTACTATAGGGTGACTTATAAGTTACCTGGTGCAGTGTAAATGGCAATGAAAGAGTGCTTGCACCTTTTCACGCAGGCTACAATGGCAGTCCTGCAGAAGTCTTTGCATGGGCTGCCTATGGGTGGCAAAATATATACTGCAGCCTATAGGGATCCCCTGGAACCCCAATGCCCTGGGTACTTAGGTACCATATACTAGGACTTATAAGGGGGCACCAGTATGCCAATTGTGGGTGAAATACTGTGTTAACAGTAGCCAACAACCAAATATAAGGTAGAGAGCACATGCACTGGGGTCCTGATTAGCAGGATCCCAGTAGACACAGTCAAGCACACTGACATCAGGCAGAAAATGGGGGTAGCCATGCCAAGAAAGAGGGTACTTTCCTACATACACTCCAGCTCTCAACTCCATTGAGAGTACCTAAGGATGTGCCTCCAGATTTGGACACCAAAATGCTGTTCCTGCGCTCTGATGAGGCAATAACCCCCCATCAAATGAATGTAGCCTTGTTGGGAAGTAAAGGGGTTCCTGTGCTCTCCCCACAGGCCCCTGTTCCTTTGGAGCCTGTGGTTGTAATTGCAGCCCCCCGTTGGAGGCCCGGTGATGACAAGCAGGGACGGAAAAGAAAGAGACAGGAGCCCGGTACTTCATCAGAACAACAGAGGGCCAACTCTACTCAGTCCATTAGGCAGAAGGTGTTACCAAAAGGAGACATGTTAGAGTTGAAACCTGCTAAGGGCTTTTCGATTGATATGTTGACAGGTGTGATAAATACTGCCTGGATTTAAAGCTGAAACCAATAATTAAGCGTTTGGAGAAGATTGATATAGAACTTAAAAGGACTGATGGGATGAGATGTGTTAGTTTGCACACTGTTATCAAACTTCTTCTTGGCTCCACAAGAGTGACTAGACCCACAAATTCAGCACAGAGGGCAGAAGCTGAGGTTACTGAGGTTCACACCGTCTTGTCGGACCCATGTTGAACATCTGACCCCTGAATGTTGTCTAACGGAAGAGGAGAGAAGGGCCTATGGTGTTAATAATAGACCAAACAAGGCCCCATGTCAAAAATTACCCAATAACCCCATAACTGTGGCATATGGGGGAATCAAAAACTGCATCTGCACATAGGAAGGTGGGCTTGAGGAGCCCGAATATAGGGTCATAAAGTCTTGTACTGGTTGAGGGAGCATTCAAGTCGGGCTCATGATTTCACTAAGGAAATCATATCTACTCATAGGGTATCCTGGGTAGGCCCCTCATTGAAAGCTTCATTGGATGACTGTGTTATTGTGAATTTTCAGGTACTTACTTTTGTCAAGACTTTGCTATTTTCGCTTAGTCACTCTTGTTCTGTTCAGGGAGGCATTGATGCCGTCCCCGTAGGTTTTTTTATCCTCCAGGTGTTAAGGGAGTAGCTGTACCAGTTAAGCTTCCCCCAGTTCAGGGAAGAGCACAAGAATTGGGAAATGGCTCCTGTAATTATACAGTTCCCACTACTAATCATTTCCTAGCACTTACCATGTTAGATCAACAGGATTGACTGCAACCACCAGGGGCACATTCAGTCAATTTCAGTAATGGTGAGTTGAATTTTGAAGTAACAAGCTGAATTGTTCCAGGCGTTACTGATATTCTAGACCCACAGCCAACTTCCTGGTCCGATACAGGGCAAACAAATGACTCTGCCCTAACAGAAGTTAAGCACACAATGAATCTACCTGTAGTTACATAGAATGTGGCAGGGATTATTTCCAAGCTATATGATAAAGACTGGCTGTCCTTCATTGGGAAGTTTGATGTTTGTATGTTCCAAGAAACCTGGGCTGTTTTTAAGGTTTTTGTTATTGGGTTCAGCACGAATAGCACAGAGGCAATTCCCCCTTCAAGATCAGGGAGGACGAAGTGAGGTCTTATGATTTTGGAAAACAACAATATTGCTTGTGTTCAAGAACCCCTTATGATAGATTTGCCACATTTAATGGGCATCAAGCTAAAATGTCCTGCGGCCTGGTCTTAATTAAACTGAATGTGTACACTCGATCCATGCCAGTGATGTGTGATTCACCAGTTTTAAGAATGTTTTAGTTGGAACTTACAGATAGGATGCTAAAGTATCAGTGGCGGGGGACTTTAATACAACTTTTGAAACTTCTTCTGCACTTAATTGGTAATCGCGGAGGAGGATGAGTAGTGGGGGTTCCAAGAGTGGCAAGGAGACCGATGTATCACTATTCCAATACCGCTCGGCAATTAGCTTCCCTGGTGTTTACGCATGGTTTGCACGCTTGCAATGAAAGAACACGATCAGACCTATACAGAGAATTTACCTTTAAGACAGGGTGTCATAAAAGTGTAATATGTCCTGGTGGACGTCCGACTCTGGCCAGACTTTACTGACATGGATGTGGTAAGCGCTACTGTTAGAGGTTATAACCCCCTTTGCACTTCCTTTTCGAGCACACAGTTTCTGAGGTCAACTTGCTCAGATATAGCTGTACTACCTGAACCAATTGTGGCCAGTAGCTGTTGAAGAGTCACGTGGCCTAGAATCATGGCGAACCAGGACTGGCATGCTGAAATCTATCGACTTTTTGACCAACACATGACAGGTTTTAAGGAAGTTTTCCTGGATCCAGAAGTATTGTTAAGCATTCACACTGCTTTTTTTTACCAAGCTCAAGGCTATCTTTTATAGCAACTATCAGGGTAAACAACAAAAGGAGAGGAATGGCTACAGGTGGTTCTCTAAAGAGTGCAAGCAGGCTAAATCAGAGCTAAGAAAAGCTGTGAGGGAGTGTAAGCGGGTAGATATTAGATGTGTTTGCCTCAAATATAAAATTTCACTTAAACCCGCAAAGAAAAAAATGGGACGAGAACAATTGGCAGGACCGGCTACAGTCACTTAAAGTAAAAGGCACTTGCACTTTCTGGTCGCTGATTGAGACTGGGACCAGAGGCCAGGGGAAGACAAGATGTTCTCATATTCCACCAGACAAGTGGGAAGATCACTTTGGCAAGGTATATGCCAAGAGTAGTGTTGTGTCGCCATTTTAGCTATAGTTTTATACATGTTATTTTAGCAAACTAGGTGTTTTAGCTTTGTTATATTATTTTAACATTAGCCACATTTGCAGTCTTGTTTTATTTTTTATATCTAGCTGTTCTTCGCCTAGGTCAGTACTGCGTTCTTAAACAAGACATTTTTTTCACTCTGCTATTTTCTCAAGGCTGCAGTAAGATAGGTTGCTAGCAAAAGTGGTACGCTTTGTCTCCAGTGTTCACCAAAACATACACACTCCTACGTGGGGATCCTTTCTTGGAACATCAGACGATTTATTATGAAAACACTACTTTGACCCATGTATGCTAAAGGTAGATTCCAGCCAGATGACCAAAAATGTATGCTGATTGCTTCACTGCAGCTGCTTATGTAGACTACAGGCCTCTTGCTCAGTTATGAGGGATGATGTCTTCCCAGGGGGGAACCTAAAGGGCAGAATTAGAGCTGGGGAACTCATTGTGACTAGTGTCAAGCACATGCATTTAAAATGGCTTCCGTCTACACTTACTATGTCTAGGAATCGATAAAGACATAGTAGGGGCATGTTTGCTAATACATATATGCCCTCACATGTAATGTATTGCAGCCTGCCTTAGGGCTGTAAGGTCTGCTAGACAGATGATTTACATATATTGTCTGTAGTGTTAGGGGACATGGCACACTGAGTGTGTGCCATGTTGTTTTTTTCAATTTTGGGAGCACCTTGCGATGCAGCCTGCATAAGTTTGGAAAAGGGTCCTTCAGAGTGGCAGAAGTTGTGCTGGGGTTCTTAGGGCCCTCTACAGTATCCATGCCCTAGGTACCTGGGGTTCTATTTACTAGGGACTTGTAGGGGGCTGAAGTGTCTGGTCACTTTGGGATCAAGTGAGCAGGTGTCTTGTTTTAGGGAAGGAACACTGGCACTGGGGACCTGGTTAGCAGGTACCCAGTGCACTTCAATCGAAGTTGCACCTAAAAAAAACAAGCAAAAAGTGTGTGTGTGTTGGGGGGGAGGACGGGGGTACTGCAACCAGAACCAGACTCCCTACAGATTGCTTACAATCACCACTGTTTTACTGTTTTATTCTATTTCCTGTAATTGATTTGTTTAAATACAATAAAGCATCATACACAGACACACACATATAACTTGACCTCCTGCTCTCTGATGGCCTTTCTGTGCATCTGGGATCAAAAATGGCAGGCTGCAGCATTAGAGCCGGATCAAGACACCAAATTCAGATGTGAGGATCCGATAGAGACATCAGGTTGCAGCACTTTCAGCAGAGGATTGAACCTTGAAAGCTTCAAAGAGTTACTTGACAGTTGCCCTTGTTAAAGCCTAAAAGAAAATGTATCATTGAAGCTCCAAACAAGAGCTTTATAAATTGGAAGGCACACATTGTTCACCTGTTAGAAACTGGGTCTCTAGTTGGCAGAGGTGAGCACCCTGCCAAGCGGGGACCACAATCCTAGTCAGGGTAAGTCACAACACAACATAAATTATCCTGTGCTCACCCTCTGGTAGCATGGCATAGAGCAGGAAAACACGCAAAAAGACTCCACATCAGGTAAGAAAAATTGAGAATATTTATCTGAGAAAAACAAGACCAAAATAACAGAAATCTATCCAGTGGAAGTAGGGATATTAATTTTTCAAGATTAAATGTGAACTGTGAAAATAGTGCTTAGAAGTCATTAGCGGTCAAAATGTTCCTTGAGGTTGTGAGGGACTGGTGCAAATCCAAAATTCAGGTTGACCACGATGGAGGGTAGTCCAGCTACAGAACCCATGCAGGGTCTGCTGAAACAGTATATTTGATGTAGCAAAGCACTGACGCTGAGAGCACGATGCAGCGGTATTTTCCACAAAGTCGGGTCACTGTGTTGTCAGGCCACATTGAAGTGAATGTGATGCGTCATTGTCGGGCCATGCAGAGCGTCGTCGGTGAGCCACGCAGGCTGGGAATCCGCTGTCATCAGGCAGCCGCTGCATTGCAGTGGGAGAACAATGTGCTGATTTTTCTCCTGCACTGGAGGTGATGCGTATCTTTTTGCAGAAAGCAGCTGCAGAACCCACTTCTGAGGCCCTGATTTCGGAGGGAGCACCGCAGGCAATGGTGAGACTCACAGAAAGCAGAGTCCAGCAACACCAGGAGAGTTGTAGGCAGTCTATGATGTCCAGGAGACTGCAGGGCACTGCGGGCAAGCCAGCAAGCCCTTGGAGATCACTCTGGTGGGAAGGTAGAGTCCTTCCAGCAGGGTCAAGGAGCAGCAAGCAGCAGGGCAACAAGCAGAAAAGCAGGTTAGTTGAGTCCTTTGAACAGCACAGCAGTTCTTCTGACAGAGGTTCAGTTTCCAAACCAGAAGTGTCTGACTTGAGAGTGTCAGAGACCCAGTACCTATACCAAAAAGTGCCTTTGAAGTGGGGGAGACTTCAACGAGTGGTTTTGGAATGCACCAGTTCCTTTTCAGCCCAGTCCTGTCTTCCAGGCTACCTGTGTGTGTGTGTGTGTGGTTGGGAAGGGGAGAAGGTCTTTGTGTGCGTTCAGGCCACTACCCTTTTAAGTGTAAGTGTGTACCCCTCCACCTCCTGCACAGAAAGACTCATCAGTATGCTGATGCAGTTGAGTGTCCTTTGTTTGTGGCTGTCTGGATGGAATTCACAAATGTAGCGGTCACCCAGCCCAGTCCAGCTGGGTAATGGAGACAGGCTATAAGGCACACAGAGCAGTAAGAGCAGAGGAATGCCTACTTTCTAAAACAGTAATGGTAAATCTGACTTTACCAGTGAAGAGGATTTATCATTACCATGCCAAATATATGAAACATGATGTAGCTACTCCTTTATGATCAGGATTTACAGCTTCAAAGTGTATGAAGGAATTCCCAGTGCTGGCCTGCGAGGAGAGCAGGCCTCACAATAGTGAAAATGACTTTGGGAGTTTCTTACTACCAGGACATGTAAAACTGAAAACTACATGCCATGCCTTTTAAATACACTGCATTTTGCCCTGTGGCTCACATAGGACCTACCTTAGGGGTGACCTATATGTAATAAAGGGCAAGTTTAAGGCTTAGCAAAGGGTGTTGAATGCCAGGTTGAGGTAACAGTAAAACTGCACAGACAGGCCTTGCAATGGAAGGTCTGAGACATGCTTAAGCGGCTACTTATGTGGGTGGCACAATCATTGCTGCAGGCCCACCAGCAGCATTTAATTTACAGGCCTAGGCACGTGTAGCACACTTTGCTAGATAATTATAAGAAAAATAAACAAGTCAATTGGGTGACAGCCAATATTACCATGTTTAGGGGAGTCAGCACAAGCACTTTAGCACTGGTCAGCAGTTTCAGTGCTACTGAAACCAGCAAAAATTAGATCACAAAAATGGACAGGCTGGCATAAAGTTGAGGGAAGAATACCCTAAGGCGGCCAGGTCTAACATCACTGCAATATTCTTTTTTCTAAGTGAGAAAATGTAAAATGGCGTGGAAATACACCCAGTAATTACCAAACCTCATGCTATAATAAATTTCAGTGGAGGTGTTACAGCATCGTAATGAGGGACTGAGGGCCTGATTTAGAGCTATAAGTTCGGGTACGACCTCATAAAAGTGATGGATATTCTTTCCGACTTATTACATTATAGGTGTATTAGAATATAATGCACTTGTAATAAGGCACACAGGACATCTGTCATGCTTGTGACGACTGCTCTTCAGCCAGATTTCAAATCAGGCCCCTAGTGTTAAGAATGTTACCGCTGTCTTAGTGAGGGCTTCTGGTACAAAAATATTTAAAAATGAGAACCTCAATGTTTTTGTTAGATGATATTTTAAATTATGATATAGACGTCATGATTGAGACACAATTACCCTAATTACTCAGACCGTACTGCTTTCATCTTTCTCTATCCCACTTCAGCCTTTGATTTTATTCTCTAGTTTTTTTCATTCGACTTGTTGTAGATTTACCCTCCTGCGGTTTGTACTTGTCAAGATCTTCTTTTCTATATAATTATATCGAAATTTGCTCAAAATCAGTACACTTATTTTTTTTGTTTTGAAAGACCATTCTTCTGGTGTTTTGCATACCCTTCTCGCATCGCCGTTCTCCTCTTCGCTTGCCTTTATCACCTCGGTGCTTGACCTGAAGGAGAGCACGTGCAGCATGGATGCTCCTCTGAAGATATTCAATATAGCACAGAACTCGAAGAAGAATCTCTTTCTGCCTCAGAGAAAACATATCAGAAAAACACATCATGCTCATGCACCGTAGTTATACATATTATGGCCAAATATAGAGGATTGCACACAACAGTTGTATTATGGATATCTTCCAGTACACAAAAGTCACTTAACACCAGTCTTCCACAATGAACATCTAATTAAATTCCTAAACAATGAATTTGTGCTGGGTGTCAGGGCATGTTTTCAAGGGAAAAAAGCAGAACGTATTCCAATTAGATGATAAAAAGCTCTCTAAATGTAACATTTTTCATTTCTACTGCTTAAATAAGTCGATTACAGAATGCAAAAATCATAGCTGAAATGCCAAACCAATTTAAAAGCATATTGACAAACATTATTGGCCATACCACCCCTATTTAAAAGGGACAAAGTAAAACATTGCTGTTTCTAAATGCATTTAACTGCTATTTATTTTTGTAACATCATGAGATACTATTATTTAAGTGATGCCGATCTAGCCGCAGTTAAAGGTACAAGACAGCTCAAGTCTTTGTATACCAACAAACCATGATTCCAATGTACTAAAACAAATCAGACTTCTACCGGAAGTCCAAGATCAAGAGTATGAACGTGCTGCTGATCTTCTTTTGCATCCCCCTGGGAAGCCTGAACAGTAATCATAGATCATGCACTGGAAATAGGGAACACACCGAAATAACCATACCCATTCAATATCCCTCACTTCTAATAGCAGAATCTGTATCTTCAAGGGGCACAGAATCAGGTCTAGAGGAGTGAAAGACAGCCTTTGGCCCTTTTGAAGAAATCGTTATTATTTAGTGATGCTTTTTGGTGACTGTTCAATGGTTGCTCGCTTTTCAACACTGTGTCAATGACATTTTCAGAGATGTAACAGATACATTCTAAATATGTTTTTGAATATACTTATATTTTCTGACACACTAGAGAACACTAACATCGTATGCACAATTTACTATCCAGATTAAAATAACATTATTTGTGCATTAAGGTGGAGAAGAGACAGGGATTACAAATGGATACCAGAAAAACAACGGCGGTAGAAGATTGGGTACCTCCACCCAACCATAGTGAAATCCAGTGCTGCAAGGGTTTAACCTATTTAATCACCATTGTTCCGCATGTATTCATTAACACATATGAGAGCACCTTCAAATACCAGTGTTCAGGATGTGTGCTGTGCAAAATCCTGTTATGTTTAATTTGATAGGCATACTGTTGCTCTAGCCATAATATCTAATCCACATATGGGTAAACATAACTGATCTATCTCTTAGTTCACTAATAGCATTGTCATCGGGGCAGGCATGTTTTTCATTGCATGTTTAAAATGTTCACTTTTAATACTTCTATCTGACGTATTAAGGTGAAACGCTACCAAATGTTTAAACAATACACTTTTTTATTATTAAAGATACATTATTGTATTCTAACATGGTGTTTGTGGCATGATTCACAAGTCAGTTATTTTCAGGGCTCGGTTTGTGCACGGATTCTTAAAAGCCACAGTGAACCATTGGCTCGGCTCTCCCTGTTAACCTGTTGGCTTGCCCGCCTCTGTTCAGAACTGGATACAAATTCCAGCACTTCGATGCTTAGAGCCTTGAAGAATTCAGGTTGTGGTTCCACCAGCATCACAGCTGGAAACACAGTTTTTGAAAATTTCCAAAACTCTTTGGTGACGCCTCAAACGATTTTAGCGTCACCATATCAATATTAACCTTTGCAAGTCTCTTTTCCTCGACACCCAAAAAAGGAGAGCAGCTTCTCAATGATGGATGTGGTTAGCTGTAATTCACATGGCACAGCTAAACTTAATTACTCTCTCCTGGGCAGGCCCTCTCCTCCTCATCTTGTATCCTCTTTCATACTTCTGTATAGTCTGCTTGTGAATTTATCCTCATTGCAACGAAATCTTTTTTTTCACATTTGGATCTTGTTGTGTTTTTTTGCTAGTATTTGATCTTTCAAGGCTGTGAACTCACTATCAAACGCAGGTTGTTTTTCTCCTGCACTGCTTGTGTCAAAAGCTGACCAGGTAAGTCAAGGAATCTTTGGTATGCCTCCCCATTGTCTGAGTTCGGGGGGGCAATAAAAACATGCGAAGTGCATATAATTGGTCCACAGACCCCCCTGAGCAAACGTGGCAGACCCTTAGGAGTCTGGGGACCACAGATGAAAAACCTCTGCCTTAGCACAATAAATCATACAACTCTGCCATGGTACACAATAGTAAAGCATTTTAAGTCAGCTGGAATTGTATTTTACTGATCGGTTACTAAAATTCTCCAGTCTTGGTTTCTTTCATAGTTTCACATACTTGAATCATACCCATCGTCAAATTCTTGAGCTCAATGCTAGATATAGTGAGCACTGTAATGGTAAACATAAAACACACAAAAGGCAATGGGATGAATGCTTGTAGTTAGTCTAACCGCTGGCAATCGCTCAGGGTAGCATTCAACATATTGTTATTTTGCACTCCTGCCACCTTAGGTCGGGCCCTGCCATATACAAATACGTTTTGACCCAGCTCAAATGGGAACAGTCCAGCCCAAACTTCCAGGATAGGTCGTCCTTCAAATGGATCACAAGCAGCCCAAGACTGTGGCACAGTGGTACAGTGAATACAAGACCCTCTGGAACATCCCTTTGCACTGTTCTGTCCGGGCAGCAGAGTTGAGTAAAGGTGGGCCTGTTCTTTGAGATTGCTGCCCTGCAAAACTCCAAACGAGACACTAGTGAACAGAGCTGCTGATGTGGACATTCTTCTTGTTGAATAAGCAGTTACATTTCCTTATAAAGGACAGTCAGCTTTATTATGACAGCCCACCATGTCCACAGCCACCCATCAAGCTATATTTGTGGTTCAATAGAGAGTATCCTAATCTGGGAGGACCATAAACTACAAGAAGCTGATCAGACTTTCTGAAGTGCTTTGTATTGTCTAAACAGAATCTCAGACATCATCTCACATCCAGGGTATGACGTGATCTTTCTGCTGCATTAGCAGGATTCTTGAAAAAAGGTTTAAGAACAATTGGGCCATTTAAATTAAAGTCTCACAGCACTTCGGGGATAAAATGAGAATTTGTCCTTAATATGACTATTGTTGCAAACTTACAAGTAGGGTTCCTTAATTGCAAATGCTTGAATTTCACATACTTATTAGCAGATGTTAAGGCTATAAGTAGAGCATTCTTCTGAAAGAAGTATTTCAATTCGGCTTTGTGTATTGGTTCAAAGGGATTTTGCATAAATTGGGAAAGAATTGTATCGAAATGCTGGACACCTCAATGGTGGAAAGGTCCTTAAAAGTCCTTTAAGGAATTCTTTTATGATTATACTGGACCAAAGAGTTGGTCGATTCTCCATTATTCTACAGCAAGACATGGCCTCTAAATTGACCTTGACAGATGCATAGCTAAAACCTAAACGTGAAACATCTAGTAATTAAGGCAAGTCTTGATGCAGGGGTGAAGAAAACAGATGTAGGCTGTGCTGGTTGTTCCATTTACAGAAGCATTCCATGTTGATCTGGGAGATTCCACACCAGAAAATATTGGAAGTTTACACGTGGCAAGAGCTGGAGAAGGACTTTTTTCCAGGGTGAGGAAAAATGGGACTGTAAAAAAAAGTAAATAGCAATCGCTGAGCAGGTTTTTGCAGGAGCAAAACATATAACAATGTGTATTTGTAAAGCACATGTTCGTCCTAGGGTCCTGTTGGCACTGAATAACAGAAGTTTGTTACCCAATTCAACTGTACACAAATTATTAACCTTGGAATTATGAAAGGCTGAATGGATCGACTGGAATTTGAACTGTGACCATATACTTCAGCCGATATGAAAATGGAAATCACAAATGTTTGCTAGGATAATGGTATCCAACCCTACTATGAAAACTTTTATGAATTGCTGAAGTTGTAAATGTGCGGGTCTGCTTTTGTGTCTTTCTTTAAGAATTGGGCACATCATTTATTTTCATGTTGTCCATAATAGTTTAATACTGATTCACCCTTGATTTATTTTGTTAAGTATTGGTGCATGTTAAACACATTTTACTCAACGATGCTACAAAGAAAAGGTATCTAAAGTTGCACAACAATTTCGCAAAAGCACCTTTTCAACTTGGATTTGTTTTGGTGTACATTTTAAACAAAACCTGTCTTGCTTTCAGACTTCTGCATGTAATTAGGGAGCATTCTAAGAGAATACTAAGAAGCCTCAAATTATTACATTTTACGAAGTGTACACATTTTGTACAGGAACCACTGACAGTAATGGAGGTTGAGCTCACTGCATTTCTTTGCAGCTCTGACCCTATTAGTAAAAGGCTGTGCATTAGTAAATACTATAGACAAAATTAAACCATGTACACATCATGCTTTTATGTCAGACAATCCATTCACAGATACTTACTGTAAACTGGCAGCCAACATTTTTGTGCTTCAAGGCGGCTACGCCTACTTGTCCATCAGAAAATGTAAATATAAAAACCTGTTGCCCTTGAACTAAATAATATTTCTTGGGCATCAGGCGATAGGAATTCAGCACCCCTGGATAAGATGCTGGAGGCCGGGCAACTTTGAGGGGTAAGCTGGTGGTGGTAAGCTTGTTGAGGTAACTTATATAGTTGGTATCTCTAGGATTGAAAACTACCTCCATAGGAGTACTGACCCCTTCACCTATCTCCTTGAAAAGACTAGGCTAATCACGCTAGCGATCTTGCTGTATCAGTATCAGATTTAATACATTTTGGAGCCTCATCAACGTGACACCCAAATAAGAACTACCATTATAGGGAATGCCTAGGTTAGTGTAAGGTAGGTGGCTTGGAGGTAGTGGAGCTGGATTAGTCAGAGACGGGGTGATATCGATACATAGCAAAGGTCATACATGCTTCGTGCCAGTCCATGTCATAAAAAGGACCTATCCAGCCCTTCCAAATCTGCCTAAGGAGATCCATGGGGTGGTGGCGTTGAGTACTAGTGTTTGGTAGAGTTGGAAGACCCAACCTTTTCTGATGGGCCTCATGAGAAGCTTCATTTCTAAAAGGCTATATGCGGGTAAGTCCATCAGGTCCATTTTGTATTCTACGGCAAAGTTGGAGGTATTTGTGAAATTGATTTCGGGCTAGGTGAAATTATGTCAGCAGTTTCTGAAAGTTCGGCCCACCACTGTGACCTACATCTCTGAAAGTGCAGATCCTTATCCTGTCCCATTTGATGAACTCTTGCAGATGGGCAGTATGGCTGAGGCGTCGCTATCACACGGGAGTCTGGCAAGTCAGTCTATTTTATCATCCCATGGAGAACATAGCTGCTCTGCTTTTCAGGAGGTCTCTGAGGATTGTGTCCCTGCACAGCATTTCCATCACTCTGTCTAACCCCAGCAAGGAAAGTATGCCCAATATGCTGGATTGCTCCAACCTCTGCTCATCCATTCTTTAATCACTTGGAGGTATGCAGCTCTGTAGTATTCTGGTATGTCAGCCATGCCCACCCCCCTGTCATATGATGAAAGGCAGCCTTTCTGCCTAGCTGTAGCTCTCTTGCCTGTCCTGCCTGGTTGGTTTGTTTGTTACCCCTGTCATCCTTTCCCCTGCCCTCCAAGGTCTGTTGTGCTGCTACTGCCCCACCAACCTGCCCAACGTGGTCAACCTGGTGCCTCTGAACCCTCCTCCCTGCTCTCAATTGCCCGAGTCCATGCCCCTGACCTCTGCCTCCCCACAGTATTCTTATGAACAACCAATTGTTTAACATTCTATATTTATTACAAAGGCTTGGCACGCCTGACGTCCTCTTGATGTAATCAAAACTAATACCTAAAGTATTTTCTTAAGAATTATAAAAATGAGAGGTTCTTGTCCCGATAGAATTTTACGGTTACTGCTCTGAAAAATAGCGACAAAGCAGTTTTAAGTTATTTGCTATCTTTATGTTTTCTTATCCAGTTGATCACTTGATTATTTGTGACACTTAGGGGAGAGGATGTGGCTTTATGGCCAGAGCTGCAGACTTTGCAACTAGGGAGCCAGGTTCAAGTTCCGATGCAATCTCGACATTGTGTGATCCTGAGCAAATCACTTAATCTCCCCCTGCCTGAAACCAAAATTAATGTGTTCTTGTGTAAACTAATTGATGCTCATGTAAAGCACTCTAATACCGCTGGGTCAAGTCTGTGCAGTATAAAACTGCAAAAAAACTTAAAATTAAGGCCATAATTATGACATTGGCGGTAACTGCCATGCTGAGTGCCGCCAACATACCGCAACCTCACACCGCTACGCGTATTATGACCCACACATAGAAATCCGCCACTATACAGCAGGGGTGTGGAATTTATTAAAATATCTACTTGTCCAGGGGACAGGTTGCTTCTCAAATCTACTTGTCCTGTAAAAAGATCTACTTGTCCCTTTGGTGCCATGTAGTGTGGCGACAATTTATGGCAGCAATCTCATTATGTAAGAGCTCTGATAATAGCGTCTCTGATTATGCCAGGGCTACTACCTTAGTAGGGCTTGAATACTTGCAGTTTCAATCCCTACTGTAGCAATTTCCTTATTTTTCCACCATTCTGCAGATCTGCATACTGGGGCTGGAGGAAGCAGTAAGCAATATTTCCAGGGCTGGAATGCCTTTGAGTCTGCAAACCTACTAACCTGCATGTTTTAAAGATTTTCACCAGCTTCTCTCTAATATTTTCCCATAATAAGAAAGGTTGGACATTTACTCCTGACAATGGCAGAATTAGAACTTCTTCCAGGGTTGGGAAGAAAGTGGCTGGAGGGAAAATGAACTTGCAAATGCTCAATAGATTTTCACATGAGCAAATCTACACATCGTATTTACCCATGCTAAAATACAGTTCACAAATATTTTATAGGGGTACGACATATACCATGGGTGCACTTTTGTGACTTTCTTTAAGAATTTGGGGCCACATGTCAGTAGGTTCAGATTTGCGACCCGCAAATTGCGAGTCAGAGAGACTCGCAATTTGCGAGTCTCAAATCCGAATGTAGGATGGTGTCCCTGACACCATCTGTGATTAGCAAGGGCTTCGCAAATGCCCACCTCATGAGTAATCATGAGGTGGGTCGCCATTTGCGACCCCCTTGCGAATGGCGGCCCTCACAGGGATGGTGGCCTGCTGGAGACAGCAGACCACCATGTCTGTGACTGCTTTTTAATAAAGCAGTTTTTTTGTTTTTTTTGTAATGCAGTCCGTTTTCCTTAAAGGAAAACGAGATGCATTACAAAAACGAAAAATGAAACGTTTTCGTTTCATTTTTTCAGAGCAGGCAGTGTTCCGCAGGACCACTGCCTGCTCTGAAAAAATGTTTACAGTGACATTCACAATGGGGAAGGGGTCCCTTGGGGACCCCTTCCCTTTAGCGAAAGTGTTAGCACCCATTTGAAATGGGTGCAAACTGCGATTGGTTTGCGCCCGCGTTCGCGGTCACAAAACAATCCTACATTGCACTGCGAGTCGCAATTAGGAAGGGAACACCCCTTCCTAATTGCGAGTCGCAAACCTGTTTTGCGATTCGGTAACCAGGTTACCGAATCGCAAAACTGGGTTTGTGCATCGCAATGTGCTTTTTGCACGCCACAAACAGCGAAAGTCGCCGTTTGCCACATGCAAAAAGCTACCTACATGTGGGTCTTGGTCCCTAATTAGGTCTGGTGTTAACAAAACATTTTGTTTTTTATTAAACTTCTATTTCTCTCTCTTTCGGCTGGCTTTACTGTGAGCGATCGCATTCTGCTCTTCCACAAGGAGCATATTGGCACACAAAGTAGTTTTGTTCAGTGTCAGGAACTACAGTGGCAATCAGTGACGTAACGAAACTGGAGGGTGCCCCTTTGAAAAGAACATGGAGGAGCCCCCTCTCCAGACTCACTCAGGCCAGGTGCTGAAGGGGCCCCCAGGAGGGCGGCTGCGGGGGCTTTGTTATGCCACTGGTGGCAACGTGTGCTTTTAGAGTTCAAAAATGTTTTGGTTTTTTTTTTGCCAGTGTTTGTTACAGTGTTGAGGGCCTGATAGCTCCCACAACAATAAAGTGTTACAAAAGCCATGTCAAAACAAGACACGCATTGATGAAACTAAAAGACTTATAAAAATATGTCAGATCAGTTGGCTTTGTCAGTGTTTGTTTATTTTCATGCTTCCCATAATTGTGTTGAAAATGATTACACTGATTCTCCATTAGAAATATTTTTGGGAAATACTAGCATGCACCAACACATTTTACTAAATGACACTTCATTTGCATCTAATCAGAGAGCATTCTGGGAGCATTATACTTAGCCTCATAGCCTAAACTTTTCAAACATGTGCATACACGTTTTTTTTTTTTGCACTGGAACCAACGTCAGTAGTGAAGTGTGACCTTAAAACATTTATTTACAGCACTCACCCTAATAATGAAGGATTTCAAATAATGAACCATAAATACAAGTTCGAACAGCATTATCTTTTGGAAACATATTACCTCAACTGCAGAGAGTTCCACTCTCTGTAAACAGGCAGCCAAAGGGTTTGTACTGCAGAGGGTTGGGCCTACTTGTCCCAAGGACAAAGTAAACATAAAAACTTGTTGCCCTTGACCCCAAACAAGATGTCCCGGGCGTCGGGCGATAGGAATTCCACATCCCTGATACAGACACACACACACAAGTCCGCCACACCAAAGGTCAGTGATAAAATGGCGGTACCAAAACCCACCCCGTAACACCAACAGAAATACGCTCACAGCATTATGACCCACGAATCACCGCGGCGGACATTCAACCGCGGTAAACCATTGGCAGTACATACCGCTGCGCTCAAAATACACACACATAAAAAACAACATCACATTGGTCAATTTGAATAACACACACCTGGCGCACATGCACACACCAAACCCACACACCCACACCAATATATAACACCCACCCACAACCCTTTACCACTACAAACAATTTACAACAGAGAGAGAGACACGCCAGGAGCACCCACAGAACCAGAGCCACAGAAAACCATCACCCATACACCATCCACACACCTCACAGCACACACCCCAACACATCATCCCACACACCCTCACACACATCACACACACTACACCAATGGCACCACAAAGACACCCCAGATTCTCTGAAGAGGAGTTAAGGGTCATGGTGGAGGAAATCATCCGGGTAGAGCCACAGCCATTCGGATCACAGGTGCAGCAGACATCCATTGCTAGGAAGATGGAGCTATGGCAGAGAGTCGTGGACCGGGTCAACGTTGTGGGACAGCACCCAAGAACCAGGGATGACATCAGGAAGAGGTGGAAAGACCTACGGGGGAAGGTACCTTCCGTGGTTGCAACACACCAGAAAGCAGTACAGAGGACTGGCGGTGGACCCCACCTCCTCCCCCACAACTAACAACATGGGAGGAGCAAGTCTTGGCAATAATGCATCCTGAGGGCCTGGCAGGAGTAGCAGGAGGACTGGACTCTGGTAAGAGAAATCTTAACTACTTTCACCCCGCTATCTGCATGCCATCACATACCACCACCCCTACCCTCACCCCGATCACCCCACCACCTCAAATACTCCCCACCATCACAACCCCCCCCCCAGTACTGCATGCAACAATGCATGGACACCACTCATAGCCCTGCAAGGACACCCATCACCACAGCATGCACAGTAGTGACAATCACTTAGCCAACCAAATTACAACTCACACAAGCCAAAGCTGCCTTGGTAATAACAACTATAGAGGGAATCACACCCATGCACAAGATGTCACACTTAGTAACAATAACACTGCATTTACATACCCACATGGCCCCCACACAACGTCACCGGAGAGAAGGTGCCAGCAACATCCAGTCCACCCCCAGAATAGGCCAAAACTGATGACAGCAGCTCTGCACGCCTGGATATGGATGACCAACCTGGCCCATCAGGGACCTCTGGACAGTCGGTTACCGAGGCACAGTCCCATACCACCGCAGAGCCTCCCCCCCTCAGGAAACACCAGCACAGCACCCACCCAGCAGGCCCATACCACTGTCCCAAGGACACCTCAATCAGCAGTGTGTCCACCACTACAGGGACCCCAGGCAACCCCACAAACACTGGACGATCAGGGACCTGGGGTCAGTGGCAGTGGGCAGACGGTTCAGGGGACAGAGGCACAGGACAACAGGGAAGCTCGGAGGACTGCTGTGCGACAGGGGGAGGACAGGCCCAGGGAACCCACTCTCCACGAGGCACTCACCAACATCCTGGGAACATACAACCATTCCCAGGAGACCATGGGCCAGATACTGGCCAAGTTGCAGGAGACCCAGAGGCTGCAGGAGGACAGTACCTGGGGATAAGGGAGGACCTGAAGGACATCCACACCACCGTGGTCACCATTGCAGGGGTGCTGGTAGACAAGGTAAACACCATGAGGGAGGCAGTTGAATACCAAGGGGCCCATGACACTACCAATGAACAGCCTTCCACCTCCGCCAGAGGACAGAAGGCCCCTCGACAGGAACAACAGGCCACCAGCACACCACCCCCTGCAGAAGGAGAACCACCCCGCAAACAGTCCCTGCGATCCAGGCAGAAGCCAGAGAACATTGCCAAGACCCACGCCAGGAAATAAGACTCCCCTGATTGTCATCCTTGTGTCCCACTCTGTCACCCTGTCCACCTTGAACTGACATGGTTCCCCTTCCTAGGCCCCACTGGAAAATGCGCCTGTGATACCAACAGACTGGACCCTATCCTGGACTCTCCTCCACCATCACCCAAGCCCATTGCACATCTCCATTTACTTCTCAGAACTGAAATAAACACCCTTGGAAAAAACAAGTATGGAGTATGTCAAATGATTTAAGGATGTAGTTGTTAAACAATCTGTAGACATTGCAAATAGACAGTACAGTGATGTATACATTGTTATGACCTGTAATGTGCTGCAGTCAATACACCAGGAGCCACAGGAGGGCACAAATATTTGCAAATAGACATGTTAAAGGGTGCAATAAGTGGCCTTTGTAGTGGGAACAGCAGCCAGCCAGAGAAAATTCACTTCACAAAACAGTAATGGAAGGTGAGGTTACAGTGTCTTACCTTATGTGTCACTGGAAGTACTGTTGTATTATAGTTGTTCTGTTGTCCACATCCTCTTCCTCTGCCTCCTCTTCGTCACTGTCCACAGGCTCCACCGCTGCCACACGACCATCTCCAGCCTCATCCTCCTGCAGAAAGGCACCTGGCTTCTCAAGGCCAGGTTGTGCAACATGCAACGATGATCTGGCATACCATCTTGGGTGAGTAGCACAGTGATCCACATGTCAGATGGAGGCCCCTGAACATGGCCTTCAGGAATATGTGAATCATCAATAGCACCAATGATGTTGGGGATATGTCCCAGTGTATAGAAGTCAGCCTTCACTGTGGCCAAATCCTCCACCTGGGGGGAATACGATGTAGCTGCGTATGTGTTTTCATCAGGGCAGACAACACTCTGGTCAGCACGTTTGAGAGTATAGGCTGTGACATCTCTGCTGCCATGGCCACTGTCGCTTGGAAGGAGCCACTTGCCAAGAAATGGATCACTGATTGGACTTGCACAAGAGGGGGGATCCCAGTGGGGTGACGGATAGTTGAGATCAGGTCTGGCTCCAATTGGGCACACAGCTCTTGGATTGTGGCCATATCAAGTCTGTAAGTGAGGATAATGTGCCTGTCTTCCATTGTTGCCATGTCTACCAGGGGTATGTACACAGGGGTATGTCTCCATCTCCTATTCATCCTCAGCGGTTGAACTCTAGGGTGAAAAACGGTGAGCAGATGGTCATATTCAAAAATATCTTCAGAGTAAAATGCCTTGCATGTTATGACAGAAACAGTATGTGAACGTGTAGTTCCGTAAATGTGCATATGTCTGCTGTGACGCAGTTAGGTGCCATGGCCTGTTACCTCCTGAAATAGCGGATGCCTGACCTGTGTGGAGGGACGAGTGGAAATGAGGTAATTCCGCTGACGTTGTGCGCCATCGCAGGAGGCGGTCCACGAATGCCATGCAACACCTCATTGGTTATCATTGGGCCCTATGGGTTCCAGTAGCCAATGGTGATGTACGCCGGCGGTGACAGGAGGCACTGCCGCGGACGTGACCGCCATTTTCTATCTGTTCACTCATTTGCTACCTGACCTTCAACAGGAGAGGACCTACACTGCAAGTGCTGCTGTGACCTGTGTCTGGAAGCAATCATGGTTCGAGTGTCTGGGGAATGGGCACCTGCCTTCACTTCGGAGGAGTTGGAGAGACTGGTGGATGGGGTCCTACCCCACTACCGTTTACTTTATGGTCCACCAGACCAACAGGTGAGTACACTGTGAGCACGATGCATGGAGAATGAATGCATGGAGTGCTGTGTGTGTAAGCCTCGTGTAGGGGGTGGGGAGGGGGATTTGCTGAGGGGTCCAGTGCAGAGTGCTGCATGTATGGTGGTCAATGTCTGTGCGTAAGGGGATGGGAGGGATATGGTGGGCCATGAGTGTAACAGGCCGGACGGTATGACTAATACCTTTTTCTATGTATCTTTTTCTGCAGGTCAGCGACCCATCAGAAAAAGGGTATTTGGCTTGCCATCGTGTGGACCCTGGGGGTTTTTGACAGGCGGAGCACCCACTGTCGCAAACGGTGGAAGGACCTGTGCTGCTGGGCAAGGAAGACGGCGGAGGCCCAGCTGGGGATGGCCTCCCAACGAGGAAGAGGTGCCCATCGTACCCAGACCTCCCTGATGTTCCGCATCCTGGCTGTGGTCTATACGGAGTTGGATGGGCCCTTGAAGGCATCACAGTAGCCACAAGGGGGTGAGTACAGTTTCAGATTCAGAAAATTGTGCATGTTGAGGTGTTATCTGGGAAGGGGATGTGGGTCTGTGGGTGCCCCTAGGCCAGGACGAACATGGCAGGGTAGGTTCCATGATGGGCAGGGTCTGAAGCACTCCAACGCAAAATATGCTAGTGGGCATCTACTACTGGGCAGGGTCCTGTGGGTTTCAGCTGTGCTGCTATTGGCGTTAGGCATTGTACTCCATGGCCTGGTGACTAGCATTGTAACTGGTAGTGCATGGCCTAGTGCATAAGGCTGTTCCCTGTGTGTTGTGTATGCTAATGGTGTTGTTGCTGGCATTGACCAAGTGTATCCTGTCACTTCGACCCCCCTTTTTGTTTTGTCACCCTGTCCTTGTGTGCATTAGCATCATCTGGCGGAGGAGCAGAGGCACCGGCGACGGAGGGAGCTGCATCCCACATGGCCTATGAGGCCGAATCCATCAACGGTGAGGGCACCAGTGGGTCGGAGGGCGACGGGAGCACCCCTGGCGGTGGCAGACAACTCAGTGGCCACCCCAACTACAGGTACAGCCACCACCCCTTTAGCAGCACCGCCCTCCCAGCAGCCCCTCAGTGTGTTTTCCGTGCCCGCTCACCCAGGAGGGTGGGCATCTTCTTCGCCCCAGGCACCTCAGGCCCTGCCCCAGTCAGCCCTGCTGCCCTCAGTGAGGAGTCTATTGACCTCCTGCGATCCATCTCTGTTGGGCAGTCAACCATAGTGAATGCCATCCAGGGTCTGGCCGGGCATTTGCAACAAACAAATGCATTCCTGGAGGGCATTCACTCTGGCGTGGCGGCCTAACAGAGATCATTCCAGGCTCTGGCCAACTCTCTGATGGCAGCCATTGTCTCTGTCTCTAGCCTCCCCCCTCCAACTTCCTCTACCCAGTCCCGTTCCCCTCAACCCCAGCCTATCCCAACCATACCTTCAGACCAGCATGCACCCAAATCAACACACAGAAGTGGCTCAGGCAAACACAAACACAACACTTCATCCCACAGGCACTCACAGAAGCACCATCCAGATGCAGACACACCAACATCCACTGCCTCCGCTGTGTCCCCCTCCTCCTCCTCATCCACCTCCCTCCCAGTATCATCTCCACTCACACCTCCATGCACTACATCCTCATCCACAACCTCCATCACCATCACGCCTAGCACTATATGCCCCTCACTAGCAGTCACCACCCCCACATCCATGCACATGTCCCCTGTGCCCTCTCCCACTGTGTGTGTGTGTCCGTGCCCACTCCTCCCAAAGTACACAAACACAAGCCCTCAGACACCCAATAGTCATCCACCTCCCACAGCATCCAGCCCATGCACCTGCAACCAAACAAAGCAGACAGCCAACTCCTACCACCACTCCCTCTTCCTCCACTCCCAAACCTTCACCCTCTTCCAGCCCCAGTGTCCCTAAAAAGCTTTTCCTCTCCACCTTTGACCTATTCCCTGCCCCCCCACATCCTTCACTTCAGGTCAGGGTGGTCAGGACCCAGGCTAGCACCTAAGCCACCCAGTCCCCGGCCACTGTTGTTTCTGCAGCCACTGCAGTTGTGAGAGGCACCATGAAGACACCCGTCCACACAGCCAGTGTGCCTGCCCCAGCTGCCAAGGGCAAAAAGGGAGCACCAGCTGGCAGAAGCAAGGAGGCACCACCGGTTGGCAGAAGCAAGAACGCACCACCACCTGCCAAGGGCAGGAAGGGAAAACCAGCTGCCAAGGGCAATGACAAAGGCACAGACGCCGCAGGCAGGATGGCTATGGAGCCTGGTGCTGGAGCAGCATCTGGGCAAAAAACACCAGCCATGGCACTTCAGCCGTCCGAGGCTGCGGGGGAAGGGCTGGAGCCTCCCCCCACCACTGGCAGCACTGCCGCCAGCACCGCCACCTGCACCGCCACCAGCACCACTGCTAGCAGCAGCAGCCCCAGTGGGCAGCCGTCTGAGGATGCGGGGGAAGGGCTAGGGCCTCCCCCCACCACTGGCAGCAATGCCGCCAGCACCGCCATCGGCACCACTGCCAGCAGCAGCATCCCCAGTGGGCAGCCGTCCAAGGCTGCGGGGGAAGGGCTGGAGCCTCCCCTAACCACTGGCAGCACCGCCGCCAGCACTGACACCTGCACCGCCAACAGCACCACTGCCAGCAGCAGCCCCAGTAGACAACCGTCCGAGACTGCGGGGGAAGGGCTGGAGCCTCCCCCCACCACTGGCAGCACCATCGCCAATCCCGCCACTGCCACCACTGAGCAGCCGTCACTGCCGGGGGGCAGTGTGTAGTCGTGCCTCCATGGGCTGTAGTGCATCCTGGCCCCTGCAAAAACTGTAGGTGTGACACCCAGGTGAGAGACTGTGACCTTGCACCCTCCAAGATCTGCATCACAGGGCACAAGGCCCCCTCCAGAACCAATGGAAGAAGCCATCCACTCACTCCCTCTTTGCCAGATGGAAGCCCACTTGGCACAAAGCCCCCTCCAGAACCAGTGGAAGAAGCCATCCACTCACCCCCTCCTTGCCAGGATGAAGCACACTTGGCACAAGGGTCCCTCTAGAACCAGTGGAAGAAGCCATCCACTCACCCCCTCCTTGCCAGGATGAAGCACACTGGGCACAAGGCCCCCTCAAAACCAGTGGAAGAAGGCATCCACTAGAGAGACTGTGGCCTTGCACTCCCCAGGACCAAGTAGTGGTCAAACCACCCACTTGAGAGACTGTGGCCAGGACATCGCAGAGGACATGTAGACCCCTCCAGGAGCAGTGGGGTTGTACCAGCATCCAGCTAAGGTGCCCCCCCATTCCCCTTCCCCCTGAGCTGCCTGTGTATTTTCGACCTGATGCCCCAGCAGTGTTCTCTCCGTATTGAGGCAGGAGTCAAGTGAAGCCTTGGCCTATGTGATATGGCCCTGTGGGCCACGGACATTTTGGACTGGGCAGTGTCCCTCCATTTGTATATATTGTAGATACTGTTTTGTGCTTTGAGGGCGTATTTCTCGAAATGTATATTATTACACTGACTTTACTCACTTCCTTTTGTCCTTGTGTTTTTCCTGAGGGATACAGGGTGGATATGTAATGTTGTTGCATCTGTTTGTGTGTACGGTGTTGGGGATGGGGGTGTTGCCTGTGTGTGTCACTCTCTTTTTCCTCTCACCCTCCCTTGTGTGCTAGGTGCAGTACTCACCGTGGTCGCCTTCACCGCTGTTCGTGTTCCTGGTGTAGGAGGAGGTATACCAGCATGGGTAACACCTGTAGTTCGGGCTCCATGCAGTTGTGGATCTTCCACCCCAGAAAAGCTGGTGGATTGGCTTGTTGTAATAGGGTGGGCGGTACACTGTCTTCCGCCTGGCTGTTGGCGGTTACCGCTGCGGTGCTTGTTGCTACTGCCGTGGCGGTCTGTGTGTTAAAGTGGCTGTCTGTGTTGGCGGTTTCCACTGTGGTCATAATTCCATTTTCTTTTACCACCGGCCTGTTGGCGGTATTACTGCCGCTTTATCACCGACCGCCAGAGTTGTAATGAGGGCCTAAGTGTTTTGCACACTTCTGTATTGGGCTATACTTAGGCTACATTATGGTGATATCTGAGTTATATTTGAGTTCTTTTTTCTCTGATGGCGATCTTGGGAGACCTATTTGTTTTGAAGCTCCCCAATTAACTCATTTACTGCAGTATCCTCAGTAAAAAAATGCTTTCAGTTTTCTACTTCGATTCCATCACGAGGGCGTTCGGATGAGCCACACTTTTGGCATAAATTCAGAATGATAACATTAGTTTCTCTTTAGAACACTGTAGTAAAACTGCTGTTCACCGGGGAGTTAAGTGGCAGCCTGTTGCAGGTGTTGAAAGTGCATGTTTCAGTCTGCATGTCAGAATGTTTTAATGAAATAGAAGGAGAGTTTTTGCGAACTCACTTAACATGTGCCCTAATTTTTCTTTCTACAGCACTAACCATAACGTCCTCATTTTATTCCTTTCTAAATTAAAGGTTTTAAGCTTTATCAGTGTGATTCAATCATTATGGATTCAGGTGCGCCGCACCTTTGTCATAAGTAAGACTGTTAGGGCTCTAGTTGTTCTTAAGAACACTCTGAGAGGCTGCAGTAGAACACAAAGGAATCAACTGAGAGGCTGCTCCTGTTGGAAGTACATGTTTTACTCAGAATGTCAATTCTACAAGATTTTACTGTACATAGAGTCACAATTTTATTAAAGACAAGGAGGCTAGCATTATGCATCAACCTTATATTCACTCCTTCTGAGACGCACTCTTCGAAGAGACAGGAAACAGAACTTCAAATCTACATCACAATCAATAGAACACTTGAGTCCATATAAATCTCTCCGTCCACCATTTTCTCCCTCTTTTGCTTGTCTTCGGCAAGGCACCTTCCTCTTCTCCTTGAATGCATTAAAAAATGTTCATTGGTTCGAGAAAACAAACACCATAAATTGTATCTTTCCTTTCAAAAACAAACTTCCATCAATTTGTTGACTAAACTTGCAACAACTAAGCACTTCCTAGACAACATTCCTAAAAACTGAAACAATCACACACCTTCCCCCAAAAACAGGATGGGTAAAGTGGGATAATGCTAGCCTCCTAGTCTTACATTTTGTACTGGTCTAAAATAAAACTTCCTAATGGTGTCCGCATTTGATCAATCAGTCGCTCTTAATATATCTTCCAACCTCCCTCCGTAACTAAACATCTTACTTGCCATCGCACCCCTCACTGAATGTGCCTTTAATTCTTCCAATCTCACACCAGCCTTCTTCATCACAGACTTCACCCACCTAGCAATTGTTGTACTAGTCACTCCTTTAAGGAAATCAAAAGATGATTCACTCCTGCATGTTGTTTCTCTAGCATTCTTGTCTCGTACTCTTTCAAACACCTTGGTACACACAACTTGAAAGCTGCATGCAAACTTGGATAGAAAATAGAAGATGTCAGCTTTTTTCCCCCTCAAGATCTCAAATATCCCAGTGGGCTGAAAAAACCTGTGGGAAATATCCAGTGTACAAACATCTGAAACTCGTGAAAGAAATTATAGACAATAAAGTTGCCAATTTCCATGTTAATTGCTTCACTTCTAAATACTTATTTCTCGGCCATTGCTGAAACATCCGCAAAACTAAAGCCACATCCCAGAGAGACTTTTACCTAGGTCCCAGGGACCTCTTTAACCTTTTTCCTTTCATAATTCTACAAACCAAAGGACTCCTACCTATTGGAACACCCTGAACCAAAGAATGACCAGCTAGCACCGTTGGTCTGTAACAATTGAGCATTCTATATGATAAACCCCTATCAAACAAACCTGCAAGAAAAATTAGCCACTTTTATCTCATCAGCCTATGCAGGTTACAAATCCCTTTCCAAATACTAACATAACCAAACTCTCGAGCCACTTCAATACCTCTTCTTGGTTCCTAGTGTCCAGTACTCAACGAGCAACCCGGAAGCTGCTCACAAAAGATCTTAGAAACTGCCTGAACCCCTGTAATCTTCTAAACTAGAAGTTTCAATAAATTTGCCTCTACCAAAGGATGCTAATCTTCTTCTGCCCTTTCACAAGACCTTTGTATGATCTTATTGGAAAAGGAATCTCAATGACCATCTCCAATACTGTAGGAAAACAGTGTTGTGCCCTCCAAAAAGAAGTCACTAGAACAATTTGACAGTTCTGTCGCCAGCACTGCAACAGCACCCTCTGTATCATTTAGAACGGTGGAAATGCATATCCCCTCATGCCTATCCAATCCTGTACAAATTCATCCAGTGCAAAAGAACCTGGACCTGGCCTCCAACTTATGTTCCATTCCAACTGGAGAGTCAGACACGATGAACAGAGATTTACTTCTAAAGGTCCCATACAAATTTGAATCTTCCTGAAATACCTCTTCTGTAACTTCCAATCGAGGAAATATGTTATCTACCTTGAATTCCAAACTGCCAGCACATTGTGAACTCCCAGGAAGTATTCCGCTTTCAATGCAGTTTTGTGTTCCTAACAAAACTCCCACATCTCTTTTGCCAGATCTTCCAACTTCTTGGATCTGCTGCCTCCTAACTTGCTGATATAGGTTACCGCAGAAATATTGTCCATTTTCAATAATACCAAAGTACCTTGAAACTGCGAAGGGTAAAAATCCCTGCTTTCAATTCAAAACAACTGATAGACTCCTCTTTCTCCAACAAATTCCAGACTCTCCCGGTCTCCTGACCTGAACACGGAGCTTCCCAACCTGCCAAGCTGGTGTCCGTTTCCAGAACATACTCTGGCAACGTTCCATAAATCCCTCAATCATTCTACGCTTCCAAATTTTCCATTCACCAATGCAATTCTTCTATCCCTTCTACACTTAACTTTGTTTGTCGCCATACCACAGACTTTTTGCCAAACTTGCCTTCCACAATCTCTGTAAAGCCCTGTAATTTAAAGGTCCTGGAAAAATTGTTTGGGTTTAGGATGACAGGAGACCAATCACATGAACTAGAAACTTACCTCCTTCTTCAAAGTGTGCTTTACTTTTTCCTTTATCTTCTTATGTCTTCTTTATGGGAAGCTGTAACTGACGCTTCATTGTATCTACTACAAACCCAAGAAACGCCAAACTCTGACTTGAAACTAGAACAGATTTTATCACATTCACTATAAAACCTAGCTTAATTAGCGAATCTTTCACCAAATCCAAATGAATCAATAACTCATTCCGACTCAGATTTCTGATCAAAATATCATCCAGATATGTTATCAAGCTGACTCCTCTTTCTCTCAAAAAACCTACTACAGGACTTAACACCTTTATGAAACATCATGGACCTGATGACAATCTGAAAGGAAGGCACTGAAACTGATAACAGACTCCTTTCCAGCTGAATCGTAAAAACTTGACTTCTCGTGTTTGTTTGCATTGTAAAGTAAGCATCCTTTAGATCCTTCTTTATTAACCAATCCTTTTCCTGCAACAAGCCTCATAACAGATGAATGCCCTCCATATTGAAAATGCATTTATGCAATATACTGATTTAGATCTTTAAATTTATGACCAGCCTCAAACCGTTGCCCTTTTTCTCTACTACAAACAGGTACTGACAAACCCTATATCTTTGTCTTTCACTTCTAGTATAACTCTTTTTTCCAACATTTGTTTCACTTCCACTGATACTACCTCCTCTTGTTCTTTCTGAAAAAACAGTTCCCTTGGTTCTCGTACCTGCACTGACTCTTAATCAAAATGTATCTGATAACCCGAATTAGTCTGCAACACCAAAGGATCCGTTGTTAACTCCTTCTACTGCTCTTGAAAATATTTCAACCTTCCTCCCACCTTTTGCTAGATTGAATAAAAACTGACCCTCATACTCACCTTCTCTTGACTTTGAGGAATGTGCTCTTCCACGTGAGGCTCTCCTCAAGCTACACCTCCCTCTTTGTGGGTGGAATCCTGAATATTGTCCAGCATTACCAATGCCAGGCTTGCGATCCAAAGCTTCCTGAACCATGGGACTTTGCGAGGGTGCCCTCTCTTCCCATCCCTTCCGCAGAAATCTGCCACCAGAAAAAACCTTCTGCATGGAAGTCTGTGCTTTATCTAGGCTGGTAAAAGATTTGAACGTATTTGCTAATGTTCTTTACCATACCATCACTGAAGACAGGGCTTTTTCCATCTTCACTGCTTTCCTTTACGCCCAACTCACCAATCTTGAGATTAATACGCATTAAGATAGTTTTCCTGCTTTCTGCTAGGATTCCAGCATTAGCATTTCCTAACAGGCAAATCGCACTCTGGCACCATCTCCTCAAAACATCTATATTCATATATGTGCCACTAAAATAGGTCTACAAAATTAAACCAAACATTCTAACCAAAGGACCAAGAACATCCAGGACTCGGTCCTGGCATTGTTTTAGAGACTTCTTCAGACCCGTCCTAGGGTCCCTGCCCATCCTAAGAACTTTATTATCAATCACTTTATAATCAATCACTGGCCGTGAGCACTCCACTTGCAACACCTTTACTCTCTATCTAACAGTTTCCTAATCCAGTGCTTGATATATTCTGCCACATGCTCTTATGGGCACAATTCCTTCCCTCTAGGATGGGGAAGGTCTTTGGGGTCAAAAAGCTCTTCCCCCAGAACAAATCTTCCTAGCATTTTAATATATCATTCAACTCATCTTCCAAAACATCCTTGTGGTTAAGGTCTAAAATATATTTGTCTAAATCTTGACGTCCGTCACTTCAATTTACATATTCATCCGCATTTGCAATGCTGGATTGCCCATTCCGTGTATCGGTAAGGACATCCAATCTCTTTGAGTCGTTTAGGATTCCTTCCTTATGCGGGCCGCTTGGGACTCCTGTCCTTACATCTGCATCCTTAGAATGCTTCCTCTTCTAAAGGCATTTTCCGCCTGGACCCCTATTAATCTTTTCCTCACCTTCTGAAATCATAAAATATTCCTCATCTTCCTTACTTTTATGATGACATTTATTATTTATAACCTCTTTAACTGTTTCTTTAATCACATATTGTAATTCATGAGACACAATCTTCCTAACTATCTCCTCCTGACTCAACTCCTCAGAAGTTTTGTCTGCTATTTTAATAAAAAAGACAACATATTCTCTCTCCTTTTTTATATTCCTCCCAATAAGGAAAAGTAAAATACCCTAAATCTTAACTTTAAATAACTAAGTACTCTATAAATCCCCAAAATGGTTGTCTTGAATGAGTACAAAATACTACCACTCTTGCAGATAAATCTTGATTAAAATGTCAGCTGCTCCATCGACTCCGCTCCTTATTTGGTCTCACTACGCAACAATCTCTTCAGGGAGATCATTGCTAGGACACCAGATGCCACGCAAAGCAGGCGTACAGTGAAATGCCCAGTCTCCTTTAAAAATAGACGTAATACAAAAACACTTGTGTCTCAAAAAAAGCCCAGCTTCTTGTGATTTTAAAAAGGAGATGCTTGATAATACAAATACGCGAGGCGAGCGCTATGCAACCCTGAAATGGCAGCTGCCTCACTTTGTAGCACTGTTATAGAAACACTCGTACATTCTAAAAAAGTCCCCTGGCTGAAATAGATTCACACCTCAAGAAGATATTCCTGAACTTACTTAAAAGCAATAATACAATTAAAAAAACTACAGTTAAGTTTGAAACTCAAATTTCCTCAAGATAATTCATCTCAATAAAAAATACTTACCATCATTAAAACATCTATATTCTAGGAAATAAATACACCTATAAATTAGAGTTGTCAAATAAAACCTACTCACATAAGGGCAACACCACATTCTTACAACAATACGTGTAATAAAAAAAAACACACAACAAGCAATGCTCAGAAGCAGGAAACAAAAGAGGGACAAAATGAAGGACAGAGAAATTTATATGGACTCAAATGCTCTCTTGATTGTGATGTAGTTTTGAAGTTCTGATTCTTGTCTCTTTGAAGTGTGCTGCTCACAAGGAGTGAATAAACGGTTGATGCATAATGCTAATTTCCTGTCTTTCCATTAAATGTCAGACTTCCTTCTCATAAGGCTGGGAAAGAGAGTGTGAATTTACAAAAATATGCTCTCATTTTAGCTTCTAGAGGACCTTCCATAACCTCTATGGGAAAATCATGAGAAAACAGTTTTCTGTCAAAGATGTTTCATTAAATCCCAGCAGAAGGCTTTTTCACAGGGTAAAATCACCTTAGAACACGCCACAATTCCTAAAATGAGTATAGTACCATCAACAAATGATTTATATTGTAACTAAAATCTGTTATCACCCTTTATATGCTCTCCTTTTTGTGACTCTCAAAACCTGCCATTCACTACAAGGTATTTTATTGGGGTACTATTAAGTAGTCCCAAGATGGCTGCCAGCACTTTCTGGTTGAGGTGCTGACAACCAATCAGATTTCACCATGAGATATGTGGGCTTAGATTCCGCCCAGATATACACAAAATTTAATTTCCTTTAGTAACTCAAAAACTTCTGAATGGATTTACACCAAATAACAGAAAGGGTGCTTTCTGGGCCAAGATCTAGCTTTCTCCCAAATTTGGTGCATTTCCATCAAGCTGTTCGGGATGTACTCCTGTCTAAAAATCCCTATAGAAATTGCATGTGGAGAAAGCCGCCCCTTCACATATCACAGTGATGGTCTAAAATCAATGCAATATTTCCCAAATGCAACATATATAAATATATATATATATATATATATAAATATATATATATATATATATATATATATATATATATATATATATATATATATATATATATATATATATATATATATAAAACGTTATCCAACAAACACTTTCCCATCACTTCCCTGGGTCAAGGTCGCAAAGAATAACAGTGGCACCACCATGTCCGAATCAAAACTTTCATATTTTCTTCTTTTTTCATCAGAAAATGCGAAGTGCAAACGAAATATGGTGACGCGTTTCGGCCTGAAGCTTTCGACTGGCTATAGAATTACACAGCACAAGAGTGTCTTTAACACGTGAGATACCACCCTCCACCTTTTAAAATACAACATACACTAGAACGCTAACCTTATCATCATGTGGTCACCAAATTGTCTCACTACGGTGTTCATTAGAGATAAGGATTATTTTCCAGCTGTTATTTTATTTCTTTAATTTTTTTCAACCATTGATATCTTAGTTTACTTTATACTGTACATTTTATGTCCTCATCTTCTGTTTATTTTTATTGTATATTTGTACTGATTTTTATGTCTTTGGTAAAGTATCCATTGACATATTTCATATTCATTTATATGATACTTATTGACTGAATGTCAATTCATAGGTCCATCCCATTACAGAGTACTTGCATATGGTCAGTTAATTTTGCCATGTTGTCCATTATTCCCTATACTCTAATTATCTCCACATCATTATAGCGCTGTTCCTGGAAGATGATCATACTAGCTGAATAAATGCTCAGAGCTTATCACTTTATCCAAAATATTTGGTAAGTTTCCTTGCATCGTCTATTGTACACTTAATTTATGGTCACTGAGTGTTATACAGAACATTCTATCTCCATTCAAAACAATATTTTGAAGCAAATATGCTGATTTCCATGACTCCACCAGATCCCAAACTAAAGTCATCAAAGTGCAAATGCAATGTTCTAGCAGAACTATTGTTGGACATTATCCTCTTCCTCTCCTTTCATACTAAATGTTTGTCACAATGTCCATATCATTAAAGTGCAAATGCATTCAATCAACAGTGTATTGAATTCAGAAAATACTTGGTACAATGGTCTATCAGCAGTTAAAGTCATACAAGAGCAAATCTATAATCATCATCTTTGGATCTTATTCTCTCTCAATCCTATGATACTGTAAACATCTCACACTGACAGTATCCTTAAAGTGCAAGTGCATTCTGTCAACAGTCCAACTAATTCAGAGAACGTTTCATACAATATTATATCATATCAAAAGTTCAAAAGAGCAATTCCAAAGTTCCATTGGGTTCAGAAAAACCCACCAGGTTTCCTAAAATGCTGAAACCTCTCCACCCCCCAAAGTATTATCAGTGAATAGTAATTACTGGAACTGGAGAAAACCCAACATGTTCAATAGTATAGAACTTAACTTAATCCTGTTCCTAAAGTACAGTTGCATATTTTAACAGTTGTTGATCATCACTCCTTCTTTTTGTTTCATGATGACCCTTGTCATCATAATCGACCAACAATAATCTATCCATTCAAAGCTCCATGATAAGTTTGTCTTTGCTTATTGTTACTAACACAAACTGTCTCTTTCATATATTTCCATCCACTGATCTCTGATGTTACTCTATATTATTATTTCTCTTAAGGGGTCACTTTCCTCACGTGTCTACATTGGTTCTATTTTTACATCAATGTACATGTAGTTCTGCATCTGCATTTAGGCCCCATGGGTTTTCAGTTCCCATTCAAATAATCCATTTGGATTCTTCTCTACGTAGGCACAGTTCCCGGTCCCCTCCTTTGGGACCAGGATTATTGTGTTAGATACCATAATATTTTAATCCTGTCTTGTTCCCACCTATGTTTTACCATTGAATATGTTGTGTCCCTTTTGTTGATTGCTCTGAGGTGCTGTAGTATACAGAGTTTAAGTTTGCTCACAATACTATCCACATACCTTTTACCACATCGCCACTCTAACACACAGACCACATATAAGGTATCACAACTAATCCTCTCCTTAATTTTCATCACTTTTCAATCATTTAGTTTGAATCTAATCATATTTTTCCCAATTGAGCATGCTTTGCACCTGGTGCTTTTCCAAAAGTCGATTTGTTTTTGTTCCGACCAATTGGGACCACACCTGTTTTGAGGAGTCATATAATTTTATGTTGATTGGTCTCCCAAAGATGGTGCTTTCTTATAGGTGATCCACAGATGATTTGATAATATTCCTTTCAATGTTTCATCTAGTAATAATAAGTTCCAATTGTCATTTAAGTCTTTTGATGTTTTGACTACCGGTATCAAATCTCATGATATATTTGATCTCATCATCACCTGGTCCATCATGGTTAATCTTACGATTTGGTATCAAGAGTTCATCTCGCTTTCGCTTCTTTGCCCTCACCAGGGCATCTGTGAGAGCTGATGTAGGATAACCTCTTTGAATAAATCTCTCATACATATCATCCATTTGTATTTTTAATTCCACCTCTTCGGAGCAATTGTGTTTGACTCTCAAAAACTCACCATAAGGCACACTCCATTTTAAGGCTTGAGGGTGCCCACTTTTTGCATGTAATAAACTATTGCCACTTGTTAGATTCCTGTGAATTTTCGTACATACCATATCGTCTTTTATATAGACAGGAATGTCCAAATAGCTGATATTTGCTGTACTAATCTCATAGGTGAACTTTAAATGCTGAGGGTTATTATTTAGGGAGACTATACATTTCACTAGGGCTTCTTGTTCTCCTGTCCACATTAAGAACAGGTTAATGTAGCACACATATCACATCACATGTTCCAAATATATTGATTTTTTTCTTGCCAAATTGTTTCTGCCTACCATCATCCCCTTGTGAGGTTAGCATATGTTGGTGCAAATGATGTTCCCATGGCCTTTCCACTTTTCTGCAGATAATAATTTCCATCACACATAAAGAAGTTGTGTATTAAGCAATACTGAAGCATTTCCAATTGCACCGGCGACGGAGGGAGCTGCATCCCACATGGGCCTGGAGGCAGAATCCACCGATGGTGAGGGCACCAGTGGGATGGCGGGCGAGGGGAACACCATGATGGAGACAGGAGGGGACAGTGCCGACAGCAACTCCTCCTCCGATGGAAGCTCCCTGGCGGTGGTGGATACCTCTGTGCCCACCCCAAGTACATGTACAGCCGCCGCTCCCCGTACCAGCACCTCCCTCCCAGCAGCCCCTCATCGTGTTTCCCAAGCCCGCTCACACAGGAGGGTGGGCATCTCCTTCTGCCCCAGTCAGCCCTGCTGCCTCAGTGAGGAGGCTATTGACTTCCTGAGATCCCTTTCAGTTGGGCAGTCAACCACACTGAATGCCATCTATGGTCTAGCAGGGCATTTGCTACAAATAAAGGCATACCTGGAGGGCATTCACTCTGGAGTGGCGGCCCAACAGAGAGCATTCCAGGCTCCGGCCTCCTCCCTGATGGCAGCCATTGTCCCTGTCTCCAGCCTCCCCCCTCCAACTTCCTCTACCCAGTCCCAATCCCCTCAACCCCAGCCTATCCCAAGCACACCTTCAGACCTGCATTCACCCAAATCAACACACAGAAGTGGTTCAGACAAACGCAAGCACCACAATTCATCCCACAGGCACTCACAGAAGCACCATCCAGATGCAGACACACCAACATCCACTGCCTCCACTGTGTCCCCCTCCTCCTTCTCCTCCACCTCCCTCCCAGTTCCATCTACACTCACACCTGCATGCACTACATCCTCATCCACTACCTCCATCACCATCACGCCTATCACTACACGCCCCTCACTGGTAGTCACCTCCCCCATATCCCTGCACAGGTCCCTTGTGTCCTCTCCTACTGTGTCTGTGACCCCTCCTCCCAAAGTACACAAACGCAAGCACTCAGACACCAAACAGCCATCCACTTCACGACAGCATCCAGCCCATGCGCCTGCACCCAAACACAGCAGACAGACACCTCCTACAACCACTCCCTCTTCCTCCACTCTCAAACCTTCACCCTCTTCCCGCCCCAGTGTCCCTATGAAGCTTTTCCTTGCCACGATTGACCTATTCCCCACTCCTCCCCCCCTCCGTCCCTCACTTCAGGCCAGGGTGGCCAGAACCCAGCCCAGCACCTCAGCCATCCAGTCCACAGGCACTGTGTTTTCTGCAGCTATTGCAGGTGAGAGGCTCCAAGGAGGCACCCATCAGCACAGCCAGTGTGCCAGCACCACCTGCCAAGGCCAAGAAGCGGGCGCCACCTAGCAAGGGCAAGAAGAGGACACCAGCCAGCAAGGGGAAGGAGCACCACCAGCCAGCAAAGGGAAGGAAGCACCACCAGCCAGCAAGAGCAGGAAATGAACACCAGCTGGCAGAAGCAAGGAGACACCACCACCTGCCATCGGCAGGAAGGGGCACATCCCCACACCAACCATGACACTTCAGCCATCAGAGGCTGCAGGGGAAGGGCTGGAGCCTCCCCCCCCCCACTGACAGCACCGCCACCTGCACCGCAGCCAGCACCACTACCTGCCCTGCGGCCAGCACCGCCACCTGCACCGCCAGCAGCACCACTGCTAGCAGCAGAAGTCCCAGTGGGCAGCCGTCCGAGGCTGCAGGGTAAGGGTTGGAGCCTCCCCCCACCACTGAGAGCACTGCCATCTGCACCGCGGCCAGCACATCACCTGCCCCCCACCAGCACCGCCAGCAGCACCACTGCTAGCAGCAGCAGCCCCAGTGGGCAGCCGTCCGAGGCTGCAGGGGAAGGGCTGGAGCCTCTCCCCACCACTGATAGCACCTCCACCTGCAGCGCAACTGCTATCCACTGAGCAGCCGTCATCGCCGGCGAGCAGTGTGTAGTCGTGACTACATGGGCTGCAGTGCGTCCTGGCCCCTGCAACACCTGTCGGTGTGACACCCAGGTGAGACTGTGATCTTGCACCATCCAGGATGAAGCACACTGGGCACAAAGCCCCCTCCAGAACCAGTGGAAGAAGGCATCCACTAACCCCCTCCTTGGCAGGATGAAGCACACTGGGCAAAAAGCCCCCTCCAGAACCAGTGGAAGAAGGCATCCACTTGAGAGACTGTGGCTTTGCACTCCCCAGGACCAAGCAGTGGGCAAACCACTCACTAGAGAGCCTGTGGCTTTGCACTCCCCAGGACCAAGCAGTGGGCAAACCACCCACTTGAGAGACTGTGGCTTTGCACTCCGCAGGACATCACAGAGGCATGTAGCCCCCTCCAGGAGCAGTGGCGTTGTACCAACTTCCAGCTGAGGTGCCCCCCCCTCCCCATTCCCTGTCCCCCTGAGGTGCCTGTGTTTTTTTGACCTGATGCCCCTGCAGTGTTCTCTCCGTATTGAGGCAGGAGTCAAGTGTGGCCTTGGCCTATGTGTTATGGCCCCGTGGGCCATGGACATTTTGGAGTGGGCACTGTCCCTCCTTTTGTATATATTGTACATACTGTTTATTGATTTAAGGATGTATTTATCTTAAATTGTACTATTACACTCATTTTAATCCATTCCTTTTGTCCTTGCGTTATTCCTGAGGGTTACAGGGTGTATATGTAATGTGTTGCATCTATTTGTGTGTATGGTGTTGGGGGTGAGGGTGGGGGTGTTGCATGTTGCGTGTGTGTGTCATTCTCTTTTTCCTCCCCCCCTCCCTTGTGTGCTAGGTGCAGTACTCACCGTGGTCGTCTTCGCCGGCGTTCGTGTTCCTGGTGTATGAGGAGGTACACTAGCATTGGAAAAATGTGCAGCTCGGGCTCCATGGCGTTGTGGTTCTTCTTTGAGTGTCGAGAGGTGAGTTGTTTCCCTTCAGTGTACTGTTCCTGCTGTGCTTTTGATGGCGTTGGTACCGCCCCGGAAAAGCTGGTGGATAGGCCTGTTGTAATGCTGTGGGTGGTACACTGTCTTCCGCCTGGCTGTTGGTGGTTACCGCTGCGGTGTTTGTTGCTACCGCCGTGGTGGTTGGAGTGTTAAAGTGGCTGTCTGTGTTGGCGGTTTCCGTGGTGGTCATAATTCCATTTTTTTTTTACAGCCGGCCTGTTGGCAGTATTACCACCGCTTTATCACCGACCGCCAGGGTTGTAATGAGGGCCCATATCTTGATATTGCTGTAAGCCATACTTTAACGGATGCATGTACCAACTGTGACTGAGCTAGTGAGGGGAGATAGGGTAGGTATTTGCCAGTTTATGCTAGTAGAGGATGTAGGTTTGATTTCTGATGCCATACGCAGAAATGTTCCCATAACATTTACATGTCTTTATCGTGGCTTCCGCTCTGAATTGGAAAGACTACATCTGTAGACCTGAGAAATATTGAGATCTTTGAATTCATGGAATTTAGGAGCTGTGCACATAAGAGGAGACAGGTCGGGTCAGGATGAAGGACCTGGCATTAGTTCATCATCCAAAATTTACAGAATGTAAGTAGGTGAACGTGGTTGTATTCCGATAGCAGGAGAAGCTCTGGTATTAAAGGTATTGGGAAAAAAGGTATGCATAAATCCTGGACCATCAGTCAAAAAGCATTTCCCCACGATCCTGGATGTAGATGCCAACTTGCATAGAACTGGCTTTTGCAGGTTTCGTTTGTTGCAAAGGGATGCTGAGCCGGTTTGCCCCAGAACAAGATGATTATGCTTAGAGCCGACTGATCAAACTCCCCTTTGTGGAGGCTGTTTCCAATTTTGTTTAGCATTTCTGCTATGAGATTTCAGGTCCAGGGCATATATTCAGCCTGAAGAGTTATCCTGTGTTGTTAGCCAGCTCCAGATTTCCTAATCTTCCTTGGACAGCGCCAATAATCTTGTACTCATGTATTGCATGCTGGTGGTATTGTCTGTGCAAACACCGAAATCTCTGCTACCACTGGCAGGAAAGCTTGGTTGGATCAGTGACTGATGTGGTGCTGACGGCAGGTGTGAGTGGTGTATTGACTGTGATGAGGGAGGTGGTGGGGATGTCGGTGCAGGGTGTGGATGTTGTCATGTCTGCATGTGTCTGTTGTGTGTGTGCATGGCGATGTTGGTGGTGCTTATGTCTGTCCTTACGTACCGTGTCTGTTGATGTGGATGCATGTGGGTCAGCAGGTGTGCCTTGGATGGGTGAGGGGAGAGGGATGTGGGTATGGGTACAGGTAGCTGGAGGGGGGACAGAAGTAGAAGGGACACTGGCTGCTGTCAACGAGAATGTCCATCGGAGAAGGAAATCATTAGATGTAGTGGTCAATTCGATCTCCTCGTGGCACTCCCCTCGCCCTCCGTCTCAATGGTCCCCTCAGCTCTGCTGGGGTCAGTCTCCTGGGTCCCATGGGATGCAGCTTCCGCACTCGCCGGTGTCCCCTCTACCTCACCAGATGATGCCGATCCACACAAAGACAGAGGAGGACAGAGAGAGAGAGAGAGCAATCAGTCAATGCCAGCACAACAGTGACAAGAGGGTAGAACATCAGCATTTGATGCCATGCCACCATACGCTATGCCCACACCTGCACATCCTACAACTAGGGAATACCATGGGGGAACCACAACAATGCACATGTCAACCGCTGATGGTCTGACTGATGCAAACATGTACATGAGGAGTGGCATACCCACCACACCTGTCCAGTACCTGCTCACTACCCATGGCCGTCGAGACAGGCATGTAAAGGACTGCCCACCCAACAGAACCCTGCACGGCTAGTTGGCAGGCCTACTTAGCTATTGTCAATTAGCACTGTGACCACTTGGCGCACCCACCCCACTACACATGCAGTGCCTGCCAGCTGATTGAGGTCCCTGGATCTACCCCTGGCACAGTGGTTGGCAAGGACTAATCACAATGCCTGACTCCCAAGGTCCAATCATCCTGTTGCCATGAGCTGGCAAGCACATCTATCTAGTAGGTGGCCACACAGTTCCAACATTGGATGAGTCTGCCCGCTACCACTGACCGCATGGCATTACCCACACCTGTGATGCCAATTCTGCCCAGATGGACACTACCGATAGTGGACATCATTGTACCAAGCACCCACACCACAGCTACCCAATGGTGCCAACCCAGAGCCACCATGGCAACACATGTTGTAAGTGAGAGTGAGTACTTACCCCCATGTGGCTGCTGTGCTGCCATCAAGAGCCCATCCACCTCAGGGTAGGCCACAGCCAATATGCGGCGAAATGGGGTGGTCAGGGTCTGACAGGCACCCCTCCCTCTTTGGGAGGACGTCCCTAGCTGGGCCTCCGCAGTCTTCCGGGCCCAGCGTCTCAGGTCCCCCTACCTCTTTCTGTAGTCGGTGCTCCGCCGGGCATGGATTCCCAGGGTCCGCACATGCTTGGCGATGGCACGCCAAATCTCCTTCTTCTGATGGGCGCTGACCTGCATGGATGACACAGACAGAAGGACACGGTCATGTAGAGTGGCATCCCTGGGACAGCAGTGGACAACACACATAACACTTCCACACCCACACGTCGTCACCCATTGTAGCTTTAGGCCCCTCACCCATGTCCATGCTCCAGACACACTGCCACCTACCAAGGTCCCTATCCCTATGAGCCCAACTCACATAAAGGACAATTACATTGGGCTCACCTGCTGCTCTGGTGCTCAATACAACTGTCCGTATAGGGGCAGGACCTCGTCCACAAGCCACTCCAATTTTTCCTATGTGAAGGCTGGGGCTCTATCTCCTGCAGGATGTGGCATCTTGGCTACCAGAGTCAGAACAAAGCAGCACACGCAGTGGAGGTCTTCAGTGCACAAGGTTCAGGAGTCAAGTGAGCGTGTGCATATGAAATGGCAGTCACTGTCACCACCGGCGGCGATCACCATTGGCTCCTGCCTCCCGTAGGCAACAGTGTTAACCAATGGTGGGTTGCATGGCAGTCGTAAATGCCTACATCCATGACGTGTTACGCCGGCGGGATGATCTCACTTCCACCTGTCCCAAGCATGCACACAGACGGCTGACATTTTACATGTCCGATGTGTAATGTGTGTGTAAGCTTGTGCGTCATCGGTGACACTTGTTGAACTGTGGCCAACATCAACACCGTCGACACAGTCTACGGTGCACGACATAATTGCAACTCTCTCTCACAGGTACAATGGAAGGTGGAGGATGAGGAATGCACTGGTGTACAGGCCCCTAGCCGAACTTGCAACCCTGGAGGAGCATCACGCCATCCAGACCTATCTATCACCTGAACCGTGTGACCATCATGCAACTGGTGGCCCAGTTGGAGCTGGATCTGTTGCCTACTATTCACCATCCCAATGCCATCCCTTCCACAGTGCAAGTGTTGTCAGTCCTCCACTACATTACATCAGGCTCCTTCCAGGTCACATTGGGCCTGGCAGCTGGGATGTCGCAGCCCATTTTTAGCAAAGTCCTGAGGGATGTGCTATGTGCCCTGCTCAAACATATGGGCAGCTACATCCGGTTCCCCCAACATGCAGAATTGCCCACTGTCAAGGCTGCATTCTACGGTTTGGCACATGTCCCTCATGTCATTGGGGCCATTGATGGCACCCACATTACCCTGGTGCCACCCAGGAGGAGTGAACAGGTCCATAGGAACCGCAAAAACTTCCATCTGGTAAATGTGCAGGTAGTGTGTCTCGCAGACCAGTACATCTCCCAGGTGACGGCCAGGTACCCAGGGTCTGTGCATGATTCCTTCATCCTGCAGAACAGCAGTGTCCCACACATGATGGCACCACTCCAGAGGGACCAGGCCAGGCTCATCGGTATGCACCCCTACATATGTATGACCCTCAGCTCTCTGCACTCTTGTGTCCATGCCCTATTGCCGTCCCGGTCTTGACATGCCTCTTCCTTCTGTGCACACAGGTGACTCTGGCTATCCCAACCTGCCCTGGCTCCTGACACCCGTGAGGCATCCAACTTCAGCTGCAGAGGACTGTTACAATGAGGCTCACAGCTGTACCAGACGGGTAATTGAGAAGTGCTTTGGCCTGTTGAAGGCCAGGTTCCGGTGTCTGCTTGTCTCCGGGGGTGCCCTACTCTACAAACCACAGAAGGTGTGCCAGATTATTGTGGCTTGTTGCATGCTGCACAATCTGGCCCTGAGGAATCAGATCCCATTGCTGGATGCAGAGGAGGAGATAGCTGTACCAGTGGTTGATGAAGGGGACATGGGGAGTGATGAGGAGGAGGATGATGAGGATTCAGGTGACTCCAGGGCAGGGCTGATTCAACATTACTTCCGATGAGATGCAGGTATGTAACAACTGTCTGGTAAATGTCCTCTACAACTGTCTGCCTTATCCCTGCAATTACCTGTTGTCTGTGACCACTGACGGTATTGGTTGCAGCTTTGCTTCTGGGTGGGTTGGGGGGTGTGACATGTGCCCATGACTCAGGTAGTCACAGTGTACAGGTCATGCCTTTAGGCAGGCAGCTGTTGTGCTGGTGCACTAGTGCCATCAACATGTATGAACAATATACCCTGAGCTGCCAGTTCATGTGCTATGTGTGTGCTACACAAGGTTGTTGCATCAGTGCAGCATCTATTCTGGGAGTCAACATTGGGTGGCACTGCTACACTGTTGTTGTTGGCAGTGGGTATGGGGTCAGGTCTGGCACTGGGTGCTGTGCGGGTGGACCACTGGATTGGTATGTGTTGTTTTTGTGTGTAAGGACTGGACATATGGTCATGGACTGGACTGGCAAATCTGCCTTGGATACCTGTTCCTACAGTGAATTTGTGTTAAGTTGGCATCTGTGACTCCTATAGTGATTGTTGTCTCTGTCTTGCTCTACTTTCAGGACATTGTAGTGGTGAACTCTGGTCCCTGCCTGGCCTGTTGCCTCCCTTGACACACATCTCAAGCCACTGGCAGCTCCACAATTGACCTCCCTGGATTTTGCTCCCCCCTCTGTCACCCTCCCATGCCTGTGCAGGGCGATGGGTTGCCATTTGCACGGCTTGTAAGTTCCATTCGTACTCATGACAATAAAAGACGCAGGCGGTAACTGTGCTCAATTGGTGTTTATTTGGGATTGACCAGTGAAAGGGGTGATGAGTGGGGTCATGGCGGCTGAGATCATCAGAGTGGTGAGGCCAGCTGTTGGTAGTCCAGGTACAGTCTGCTGGCCATGGGAAAACTGATATATGAGAGTGGACAGTCAACAGGATATCTCAGTCACACACAAGGGAGAATGTTCAGGAAAGGGTCACTTCCTGGCGTTGGTCGTGGTCTGGGCATCATGTCCGGCTGGATGTCTAGTTGGATTTCCTTGCTTGCGTGGGGGTTTCTCAGCTACAGGGGTAGGGGTGCTGGTGTCCTGTGAGTCCTGTGGTGTGGCCTCCTTGCCACTAGCTGCCGCGGAGGGCTCCAATGGGATGTGGCCAGTGGAAGGGACCTGCTGGTGGTGGTGGTGGATTCACATGACGGTGGTCAGTTCCTTGAGCACCCCTTCTATGGAGGCCATGGTGGCATTGTGGGCCTGCCACTGTTGCATGGCCTCCTGATGGTATTCCCCCTGCAGGCTCTGAGTCTCCTGGACGGTAGGGAGGACCTGAGCCACTGTGTCCTGGGTCTGCTGGTATACATCCAGGACTTGGTTGAGGGCCTCCTGGGCAGTCAGTTGGGGTGGCTGGCCCAAGCCTTGGACCACGGTTCCCCTCCCACTACCCATGGCCCCCTGTGCCTGTGGCGAAGGGTGCCCACTCCCAGTAACAGCCGGGCCTTCAATGTCTGGGGTGTGTGCCCTTGACTCTTGCCCCTGTACTATGGGTCACACCTCTGATCGTGATGTCCCTGGGGCACAGGTTGGGGGTTCAGGGGATGGGTGTGGTGTGGTGTTGTTGCCACATGGGTAGGGACATCCGGTGTGTCCAGGATGGGTCTGCCGTCGGTGGACTGTCCAGTGGCCCCAGATGGCCCAGGCAAGTCGACCGCATCCAGACATCCTGTGGGGCCTTCATCCTGGGGAGGGCTGTCTGCGTCTGGCATCCTCTGTAGGGTGGCAGTGGCAGGGGTACCTTTGGATGGAAACCATAGATATTGGTAGTGTAACTGTAGTTGTTACTTTCCTGTTGTGATGCATACAGTGGCTCAACTTGCTTCCCAGTAATGGCAATGACAGCTGCTGCACTGTAGACATTGATTTTGTGTAGGAGTTTGCGGCATGGTTTCCATTTGGCACTGGGGTTTTGTGGATAGTGGTTGACATTGCTATGTGTTGGGAGGAAGTTGTGGCAGCCAGTAGGTGTGGCCTGACTGTGGTATGGTTGGCCATGCAGTAGTTCCACTGTGCAGTGGGTCTGTAGTGTGTTGTGTTGGATTGTGGGAGTTGTGGTTCTTCACACTTTGATTGTCATCTGTGCTTTAGGAGTGTGTGAGTAGGGATGGTGGGAGTGGAGTGGTGTGGCATGTAGATGAGGGGGTGGGGTGTTTGTGACAGTGCAGTGGGGAGGTTTGTGATGGGTGGTGGGGAAGCATACTGGGCAGGTGTGGATGGTGCTTGGGGGGATATTGCTGACTTACCAGTGCCGAGCCCTCCGCTGATGCAAGTCAGGCCCTTGGGTTGCATGATGGAGGTTGTCTCTAAATATGACGATCGGAATGGTCTCGGCGTGGGGGAGCTGCTGGTTGCTCAGTCACTCTTTCGCCATGGGTTGGGTATGGTAGATGAGGCCATTCATAGATGAGGCCATCACAGAGAGGACGCCCTTCGTAGATGAGGCATTTCGTAGACGAGGCCATCAAAGACGAGGCAATAATAGTCGACATGGATGTGGTCATCGACAGCGTCATTGTAATTGTTGCTAACTATGATTTTACAGGCGGTTTTAAGACGCCCCATTGTCAGGTTATGAGGATCTCCCTGATGTAGTGTCAGGGTTGAAGAAGGAGTTGAGGGTCTATTTTTTTGG